>NC_053493.1:381424613-381762946 GCF_905171775.1 Rana temporaria | reverse complement strand
TATAATGTATTAATTTTTTATACACACATGTGTGTGTAGGATATTCGTTCACACTACTAGAAGTTCAGAAAAAAAATGATAAATGCAAGAGATGATCAAAAATGGGAGCATTGCTTGTTATTATCTATAACTTAAAATAGAACTATAGGCAAAACTTTTTTTTTTCAATTTGGATAGAGTATGTGGGGGTTATAACCACTGTAAGGCCCTGTACACACGTCCGAAAAACTTGACGGGCAAAACACATCGTTTTGCTCGTCGAGTTCCTTGTGAAGCTGCCGAGGATCTCGGCGAGCCAACTTTTCCTATTGACTAACAAGGAAATAGAGAACATTTCCTTGGCGAAAAGTGTACACACGACCGGTTTTCTCGGCAGAATACGTCTCCCATCGAATTTCTGGCTGAATTCTGCCGAGAAAACCGGTCGTGTGTACGGGGCCTCAGTTTTTTTTGTATCACCATCTGCATCCCGTTGCAGAGATTTCCCTTCACTTCCTGTCCCATAGCCAAACAGGAAGTGAGAAGAAATACCTGAAAATCAAGGGAATCCCTTTGGAACCCCCAGATCACCAGAACTAGTGTCCGCATTGGAAGATTTTCCCTCTATTACTTTTCTGGGGACTTCCCAAAATTTGTGATTTTCTTTTATTTTCGCTTTCAATGATAATGGTAAACAGGACAAATAGAGAGGGGGAATCTCCAGACAGCAATAAAAACTGACATTGGTTCTAATCCTTCTCCACTCTACCAAAAACTATTAAAAAATAATTGTCCTTAGTTACACTTTAAGTATAAGTTTTTATATATTATCAGAACTGAAAGACCCTGTACTATAATTTAGTATAGAAGGATTAATCATAGTTTGGTGATCTTTGTAAATTCTCTCGGCCCTCTTATACGCTTAAATGGTTGCTCATCTCCTCAGCCACTTCTGTTACTCATTATTTACAGCAAGCATAAATCCCATTTAATAATAGTGTTACTAATATTATAATTAGGATTATTTATTTATTTATTTTCCACATTTCACTTTAGGTCTGTTTTACATTTAAAGTAACAATGAGCAGAATTGAGAAATAATCTGAACCCTTGGTACCTAAAAACTACAAAATAATTATCCGCCAAAATATTTTACAATAGCTAAAACAAAATGCAAAAACAAATCCTTTTTTTTTTTTAATCCTAGGCATAGAGAGCAATTACCAGGGAACCGTTGTAAAATTATGTTGTAGCCCCTAGTGGCCACTATGAGCTAAACAGGCAATTAATCCATTTATATTTGGCCACCGGAGCACTAATGCATCAGAGTTTAATTGCACATAAGTAATTTATGAAATCGAATTGTACATTTCATTGTTCCTTCATTAAGGTTTGCAGTAATAATATATTAAAAAATAATCAATGAAGTTTACTGGTCTGTTGGCTGAGGTTACAGTTTATCCCTGAAGGACTGGAAGGACAATGAGCAAGGTCTGCTACCAGAGGAAATGTGTAATAACCCAGCCGACAAGATAATGAAAACTGTATCATAATATTTAGGCAGAGAGCTATAGCATTCGCTAACGTTTTTATGTTCGGAGTGGGTAGAAATTCTGATTTAGTAGTTATGTGTAAGAGAACTTTTTTACTTTTTATGCTCCTGATACATGCCTGACTTCTTTGTGCTTGGTAAGTTTTGTTGCTTGAGACATGTGTGAGACATGCCTCCCTAAAACATTAATCTGTGTACGTAAAGCCCATTTAAGCACATATATTGGTGCCATTTAGATTCTGTAATATATATATATAATTTTTAGATTTTTTTTCTTGTAGGAATTTTAAAGGATTTTTCAAAAAGTGAACTTGTGTTTTTCCAATTTAGTTCAAAGAAATTGGTTAATGCAAATGCATCACCTCTGTAAGACCCCCTACCATAAGACATGGTACTTCTTAGTATGAGGAGCATAAGATTCTCGTCCCATGCCGATGGTGCTGTACTAAGTCCGTGAGTGGCCAATCACGTGTGCCTTAGTGATCTTACATATGGCTTTCCTTTTTTCAATTGAATGGAACAGTGGTGGTGTGAAGGAAAGGTGAACTAGCCATACACGTGAACATTTCTCTCATATAGCCCTGCATACTGAAAAAGACAAATCACTTGATTCCCCCATCCACGCTAAACAGTGTAGCTGGGGAATCTCCCATGCCGACTATTGTATTTTGACAGCTGCGGCTGCAGCTTACATCTCAGTAAATTTTTCCAATTTCTTTACCTTACTCATATCTTCAGTGCTTTCTTCATCTTTCTGATGCTCTGTGCTGTTGGCGGTCCCATCGGCATCATTATGTACAGTTTTGTATGTGGAGAGAAGGTGAAACAAACGTGGATGGTGATTCCAGATAGAAAGGAGGATGCATTTGGAGTGCTTTGACTCTCTTCTTCTCCCGTGCTCTCTTCTTCTCTCAGATGCTCTGGGCTGTGGGTGATCCCAACAGTGTCAGTATGCACAATGCAGGACCATTAGTCCTTTGTTGTATGTGGAGGAGGCAAATATGTGATCATGGTTGGGAGAACCTTAGAAAGGAAGCTGCAGGGGACTGGTCACATAGATGGAGAGGGCCTGCGAAGTGAGAAATCAGGTAAGTATTTCTCTTTATTCATCTACCCCAGGGATCTCCAAACTACGGCCCTCTAGCTGTTGCGGAACTACATGTCCCATGTGGCATTGTGAAACTCTGATATTCACAGACATGACTGAGCATGATGGGAATTGTAGTTCCTGAACAACTGGAGGGCCATAGTTTGGAGACCCTTGATCTACCCTATACTTAATGAACATTTACCGCTTGAAGTTTTGGGGGGTAACCTTGTTTTCCTTGTGCCCAGAGTTGGGCTTTAAAGCTGAATTCCAGTAATTAAACTACTTTGTAAAAACTGCAGGCATACCATGTGTTAAGTCTAACAAGGTGCCTGTCGCCTCGTAGACCTATGTTTAATATTCACATCTGACAAGCTACGGTAATTGTTCTCCAGGGAGATAACTTTCAGAGCTCTGATGCTGCTCACTGTACAGTAGTCTTGGTTTGTTCAAGAGCAGAATCTCTAAAATTGCTATACCAGTCCCTCCTTCTGCCTTTGTATTTTGTGAACTCTTTTAAAGAAGCCTATGTATTTTGTGAACTCATTCACAGAAGCCTATGTGATTTGTGAACTCATTCACAAACTACAAAGGCTTCTGTGAATAGCAAGCAGAGGGGAGGGGTGGGCATATCTGCTCTGTGTGCATTTCTCCTCTCACAGTCGGAGTGTGTCCTTCAGGAGTGAAATAAACCTGTCATATATAAGTAGTAGAGATAAGTCCTAGAGGTAACATGCATCTAATTGGACTCATAGTGTGCCTGCAAGTTTTGCAAAGTTGCTGAATTCCTGAAATTGACTTTAAATTAGTGCTACAGTGATGCTAATACATTGTTATGCTGTATTCACCTAGTTTACACATTGGAAAGCAGGGATCTTGCTTAGATGGTCAATGGATTTTGGTGCCTACACTATAAAACTAGAACCACCATATAAAGACCAACCTCATGTTCGCTTTCATAATGAGAAGTATAATCAATGAAATAAAAAAATAAATAAAAAGAAAATAGGTTTTACTATTTTTGAAATGAATATAAATATGGACGAAACATTCTAAGTTTGAATATTTGCCCTTCCATATGGTAGAATAACACACTCTAAAAAAGTTGGCTTCATTTCTGAAATCTAAAAATAGGATGAAAGTTATAAAAATGCACTTTTCCTTAATATGTGAAAAAAAAAGTTTAGAAGTGCAAATAAAATCCCCATTAATGCAGGAGGACTGGCGGCGATGTAGCAGCGCTGGAGTTCATAAGGAATACATTGTCGTCATCCCCGGCTACATCGCTCCTAGTTTACCTCTTACTCAGTCTGTTTGTGGACTCCTCTCCTTTCATCTTCATAGACTTTTGTTTTACTTCCTGAGCTGAGGACTTTTCTTAAGCTGTCAAGAAGGAGTTTGTGGCGGAGGAGCAGATATAGCTGGAGAGACCGAGATGCACAATCGGCCTTCCTATTGCTTTCTCTTTTTCTGTTGATTTTTTTTGTGTTATTATTGAAAGTTCAACAGCTCTGTAGGTCTGTTTGGGAACAAGTTTCCCTGACATAAAGTTCTAAAAGAGAGAGAGATGGAGCTGACTTTCTTCAAATAGATTTTATGCCGCTTACATTTAGTATACAAAAGTATATATGTCTGGCAGGACTGGACAAATCAATCCTGGTATTGTCAACATTCATCCAAATGGAACTCCAGCTGCAAAGTTTCTTTCTAACCCTGGACAATAATGATAGATAGATAGATAGATAGATAGATAGATAGATAGATAGATAGATAGATAGATAGATAGATAGATAGATAGATAGATAGATAGTTATGGTTTTTCTGTTGTGTGGATAGATTTTCTGGATCTCATCTGCATCTAGTTACAAACATTATGAGGTCTTCTGCAAATGTCTTTAACCACTTTCCCCCCCACAAATAGAGCTTTCTTTCGGTGGTATTTGATCACCTCTCTGGTTTGTATTGTTTGCACTATAAACAAATAAAGACCGTCAATTCTGAAAAAAAAAAAACAGTATTTTTTATTTTCTGCTATAAAACACATACAATAATAAAAAAAAAAATCGAATTTCTTCAACAGTTTAGACCAATATGTATTCTGCTACATATTTTTGGTTAAAAATACCAATAAGCATATATTGATTGGGATAACACAGATCTGTCTCAGTGTAATCCCCTGTCAGAACGGAGATCTGCCTTGTTTACTTTGGCATATCCCTGTTCAGTCTCTGTGGAGAACGATCGTGGGCTGCCAGTGGACATCGAGTCCGCCGAAACCCACTGATTGGCTTCCCCGCTGTCCAATCGGCACGCGTGCCTACTTTTTCAAGGCACTGTATAGCTTTTTCAAGGCCAACTCAATATTGAACCCTACGGACTAAGACTGGGATACAATTTTGGCATTATAGTGTATCTGTTGATCTATCTATCTATCTATCTATCTATCTATCTATCTATCTATCTATCTATCCATCTAATCTCCCTCTTAGATTATAAGCTTTAACAAGCAGGGTCCTCTGATTCCTCTTATACCAAATTGTATTGTAACTGTAATGTCTGCCTTCATTTTGTAAAGCACTGAGCAAACTACTGGCGCTAAATAAATCCTGTATAATAATAATAACAATCTACAGTATCTATCTATCTATCTATCTATCTATCTATCTATCTATCTATCTATTTGTCTACCTATCTATTTATCTATCATCCAATCTATCTCCTATGTGTTGCTTTCCTTGATGAGCCGCCTTCCCTCTCAGTCTCTGTATAGATGGACAGAGGTTGAATCCCTCATATCTTTGTATTGTGGTTTCTTCTGTACAGTAGGACGCGGTAAACATCTACAAGCAGCTTCAATATAATAGTAACACGTATTACAAATAAAAATGACATCCAGATGTTTGTCAGGAGTTCTACAAGTATAAAGGTTACCATGTTTTTTATTACAAAGTAAAATATTTGAATTGTAGTTGTCAGCAGGAGCCGTACTAATGTTTCTCTGTAAGCTGTGTTTCATTAAATAACACTTTATGTATTGTAGAGAGCATTGCAGCCCACCAGTAGAACAGAAAGAAAGAACGGCTTGCGGTGAAAGGCAGGATTCTCCTTTTATTGTGGTTTGGAAGGCAGTAAATAAAATCCAGTAGCAGGTTGTGTCACCATAGACAGACGGAGCGTGTACTGCATGCAGTGACAGGTGTCTGTTAGGACGGGTGAGGCCGCGTACACACGATCAGTCCATCCGATGAGAACGGTCTGAAGGACCGTTCTCATTGGTTAACCGATGAAGCTGACTGATGGTCTGATGTGCCTACACGCCATCAGTTAAAAAAATGATCGAGTCCAAATCGGTGACGTAATACACAATGACGTGCTGAGACAAATGAAGTTCAATGCTTCCAAGCATGCGTCGCTGGATTCTGAGCATGCGCGGGTTTTTAACCGATGCTTTTGCATACTAACCGTCGGTTTTGACCTATCGGTTAGGCGTCCATCGGTTAAATTTTAAAGCAAGTTCTAAAATTTTTGACCAAACGATAAATGACCGATGGGGCCCACACACCATCAGTTTGGACCGATGAAACGGTCCTTCAGTCCGTTTCCATCGGTTTTGACCGACCATGTGTACGCGGCCTGAGACAACCATTGAGGGTTTCCGGGATGTCAACTGTTCCTTATGGTAATCACAGCATTGGTTGGGCCCTGAAATGGTGGCCTTGCATTAGTGGCTTGTTTAGTTCAGGGGAAGCAGACCGGTGATGTGGATAGCACTCTCGGCTTGTAGTACTGGAATTCTGAGTTCAGTGTTCACTAGACACTATTTCTGTGTGGTCTTTATGACCACTGACATGTAAGTGAATAACATTAATTATCTTGTTACAATGGCATCTGAAAGTTGGTGGGATATCAGGCAGCAAGTAAACATGGTGTCCATGAAATTAATGTATTGAAAGCAGAAAAATGGCATCACAGTTTGTTATGTATGGGACTGATTAGCCACAGACCAGTCAGGGTGCCCATGCATGTGGCATGTGAGCATCAGAACTGGACCATTGAGCATGGGAAGAAGGTAGCCTGGTCTAATGAATCATGTTTTATTTTTCACATCACGTGGATGGCCGGTGTGTGTGTGCGTCACTTACCTTGCTTTCTATTTTCTCCTCTTCGATAGTAGGTGATTAATGTGACAGTAAGTGGATGCCATCTCAGCATCTTGCCCAGACAGAGAATGCTGCTTAGCTGTTATACCCCCTAAACATATTCTCTGTCACTGGTCGCCGCTCCTGGCAGAATCCTCTCTGCCTTCAGCACAAACTAACTTCTTGACATGTAAACTTTTCATAGCGACTAATGAGAATTATGCATAGATATTAGTGCTAGGAATACATATGAATGTATGCAAATGTAAAACTTGTTAGAAATAACTGGCACAGTGATAACAAATTTTGCATCTATGCCGTGCTTTTTATTTATTTTCTTTACAAAAAAAGTGACTTTGTATCATGCCGAACTTTTTTGCAAGTGGAGCTGGTTTTTGATAGAGGAAGATCAGGCTGTATAAGGGCAGCTAAGTATACACTATACTGTCAAAAGTATTGGGACGCCTGCCTTTACCCGCACATAGCCTGTAGGGTTCAATATTGAGTTGGCCCACCCTTTGCAGCTATAACAGCTTCAACTCTTCTAGGAAGGCTGCCCACAAGGTTTAGGAGTGTGTCTATGGGAATGTTTCACCATTCTTCTAGAAGCGCATTTGTGAGGAGCAATTCAACTCAGTATTGAATCCTGCTGACTAAGACTGGGATGCCATTAAAGTTTGTGTGCGTGTAAAGGCAGGCCCAATACTTTTGACAATATAATGTATATGAATGATCCCCACCCGTCATAAAACCACCTCAGTTCACTTTCGAAGGCTGAGGCCCCGTACACATGACCGAGGAACTCGACGTGCCAAACACATCGAGTTCCTCGTCGAGTTCAGTGTGGAAGCCGCCGAGCAACTCGGCAGGCCGACTTTTCCCATTGACTAACGAGAAAATAGAGAACATGTTCTCTTTTCGGCCCGACGAGTTCCTCGACGGGTTCCTCGCTGAAAAGTGTACACATGACCGAGTTTCTCGGCAGAATCCAGCTCCGACCGAGTTTCTGGCTGAATTCTGCCGAGAAACTTGGTCGTGTGTACGGGGCCTAATGCAGGCTCAGTAATTAAATCCAACAAATGCTCCACTCGGCGGACATGGCTGTATGTACACAGCCAGAAATCTCCATAACTAGAAGATTAGGGAGAATTGTGTGGGCTTCAAAAATACTTGTCACACACCCCCTTTTAAAGCCCATCTGTATAGTCCCATCAACCCTTTAGTGCCCTGACAAGGACTGGGACTGGCCTATGATGTTTGTTTTGGGCATGTACCTTGGCACAAGGTGTAACAAGTGTAGTCAGATGCAGGATGCCGTATAGGTCCATGGCCCTGGGCCATCCCTATGACACCTAGACCTTAAAAATTCATTTGAGGACAAGTATCAATATCCCTACTAGATAAACTTGATGCCCTGAGTTAAAACTGCCACATTGTGAAGCATCACAGCTGTGGCAATGCAAACAGACCCGAGAGGCCACCATGTCACACTGCAGGTGGGCAGTTGGAAGGCGTTAAGAACACGGATCAGTTGCCTGTTTTCATTACCCGCCAAGCCGCACGTGTGACCTTAGGCCCCATTCAATGTGACGCTACTGCATTGCATTTTTATAGCATGTTTGTGGAGTGGCGCTATTCATTTGAGTGGGTCTCCGTCCACTACAAAAATGTGCTAAAGAAGCTCAGGTACTACATTTTGGCACTGAGCCAAGCGTATTTCGGGGCCAAACGTTTTTGCGTGGTTTGTCGCACAGAAAGAGAAATCATAGCACTGCAAGCACATTGCACATTTTAGCCCATGTTATGCGCAATTGCAGAAATGCGTTTGTACAACAAGAGCTGCAATGTTGTAATGTCTCTGTTTGATCCTAAAGCGGAGATCCACCTAAAAAATAAATATTAAAAGCCAGCAGCTACAAATCCTGCAGCTGCTGACTTTTAATAAATGGACACTTACCTGTCCCATGGTGACCGCGATATCGGCAGCCGGAGCCGAGCAATCACTCGTCTCTAAGCTGCCCCTGCCACCATCCTCAGTAAGGGAATCAGGAAGTGAAGCGTTGTGGCTTCACCATACCTCCCAACTTTCTGAGATGGGAATGAGGGACACCTATCAGCAAAAGTATGTAGGCATAGGACACACCCCTTGCCACGTCCCCTTAAAGGAGAATTGTACAAAAAAATAAGATTGGTTAAACCCACAAGTGCTTTTTTTACCACTATAATTACTTTATATTGGCTTTTGGAATTTACAAATGCAGCAATTTAGAAATCAGATGAAAGGTTTAGCACTGGAAAACACTTTTTGATAGATAAAAAGTGCATTTTATATACATCTGTATAGATCAGACCAAAATGAGGGACAAATAAGGAGAATGAGGGACAGAGGGACATTGCTCCAAATCAGGGACAGTCCCTCGAAATCAGGGACAGTTGGGAGGTATGGCTTCACTGCCCAGTTCCCTACTGCGCATGCGCGTCCTCACTGGTCCCTACTGTGTTCTGGGTCCTGTGTGTTTCCCAGAACACACCCGGGGAGGGAGGTTTGGAAGGGGCATGACCGACACCCAAAATACAGCTACGCAAAAAAAAAATTAGCTGCCCCATTGCAGAAGTGTGTAATGACATATATTTATAATAGTGCCCCCATGTATATTGTAAATGCATGCTCGTTTGTGCGCACAAAACGCATGGCACTGCAGCATTATGCACTTTGGTGGGCACAATTTTTAAAATAGCGCAGGCGCCTTTTTTGCACGTCTCTCAGCATAGTGGCCCTAAATGCTATGCAGGCGTATGCATGGAAATGTGCAAAAAACACACACACTCGGTCGCACCTCTATGGTGTAAATAAAGCCTAAACCTGGTTGCTTTAATATTGCTTGTAACAGGTTGAGGAATACATTATTATTATAACGCAGCGCTTTACAACATGAGGGCAGTTACAATACAATTCAATACAGGAGTTATCAGAGTTCCTCGATCGATTATTAATCATAAAAGTTTTATGTGGTTATAGATTATACAGATAAATAAAAAAACATTTTACTCTTTTATATCTATTGGAAGTGAAGCTTCAATTGGGCTCTTTTAGACAAAAGGCTTTCAGTATCTTTTGTGTGTGCCAAACTTTTTCGTTTTCCGTTCTGTTCTCTCCCACAAGACATGTTTAAAAGTTTGTAACATATAACTTCTTGAATTTAAAAAAAAAAAAATTGCAGAAGGAAAATATTGAGTGGAAAATATACTGAAGAACATCTGATGGTAGCAAACGCCTACAAGGAAGTGACTCAGAGATTAAAAACTCTTTCCTAACTTTATATAAATTAATGCAAAACATATCAGTGGACTAAGATCAGCACTGATAGCTAAATACTTTGTTTTTGACACGTTTACTGTACAGGAAAGATCTGTAAAATGGAAAGGCGATAAGTAGTATATATACAGTATATTTATGCAGTATTACTCACAGCACATACTGCAGCTTTATAATAATATACACGTCCAGGAATAGTATGCAGGTCACAAGGGCTAATAAACTATTTTAGCACCACCTTCTGGCCATACTGGGTAGTGCACCGATTGGAATCATAGTAATAATACTGTAATGATATAATAATAACAATATTGATATTATTATTATTACTACTATTATTTTATATAGTATTTATATTTTACCAACAGTTTGTGCAGTGCTTTATAATATAAAGATAGACAGTAGGGTTACAGTACAATTCACGGCAAGAAGGTTGGGAGAAATCTGCATTGCTGACCTCTTTTTAAAAAAGCTAGCTGCTAGACTGGTATTAGCTCTTTAAATACTTTGTTGCAGATATTGATCAAGTATGTAAACCAAGAGAAGTCAAATGTTCTGAATTGCATAGTTGTACTGGGTCAGAACCCATTCGCATGCATGCTTCAATGTGAGTTACCAATACACATGGTGATGTACCTGCTTTCTCTGTGTGGTGTGGTGCCATTCATAATGAATAGCACCCCAATGCACTGTACAATGAGACTCAATGCAATGCATGTAAAAAGAATGGTCAATCATGTTTTTTTTCTGTTGTGGTGAGTTGGCTGCCCCTTAATAGTGAACTTAACACAAGGCATGCAATAACACACTTTAATGTATGTGCAATAAAGTGGAGTTCCACCCATAAATATAACATTACATCAGTCGTTTTAAAAAAATGTCATTAGTCCTTTAAGAATTTTTTTTTTTTTTTTAGATGCCTTCAAAGTGTTGTTGCTAGGCAGAATAGTTAATCTTCCCTCTTCCTGCACGTAGGTGCTTAAGCTTCCTAACCTACACCGCACAGACTCCTGGGAATGTAGTGGGTGTAACTTTCCAGGAGTCTGTGCACTCCCCAGTCTAGAAGAATCATGTGACTTGGACAGTACAGGTGCTGAAACCTGATCTGAAACCTATTACACTGCTTGTGCAGCACTGAGCATGTGCGAGATCTGCAAGGCTGAAATCCAGGAAGTCATACAGTCTGGCTTCATGATGCCCACACTTAAGATGCCCCCAGTCAATTTCTATTTTATAAAGTGTCTAAATGCTGTAACAACCTAACAAAACGGACCTTAGTTTACAGACTAACTTTAATAGAATACATTAAGCTTGTGTATTACATGGGTATTATATATTTAAAAAGTGAAATTGTGGCCAGAACTCCGCTTTAAAGTATGGATGGACTATAAAAGTATAACCCCATCAAATCATTACCCGCATCTATTACCTTTTGTACCACCACCCCCTCCCTTTAAAATGTAAGCTCTACGAGCCGGGCCCTCCTGTCCCTTCTGTATTGAACTGTACTCTACATTGTAATGCATTGCGTAAACCGTTGGCACTATATAAATTGTGTATAATAATAAGGTTCAGCATACCCTGGTGGCTAGCATATTCACTGGGAGGTATCAACTGTAGCATCCATGAACACTTCCAATCAATACATCACTCTGATTAATAATAAAAAAAAAAAAAAAAGACAGTTCCCTTTTCTTCCTTGTAACTGATTTGCAACCAGTTTGGTAACTACAGTGACATATAATTGAAAGGGGACTCTTATTTTTATACATATCATATTTTCATATGATGATATGGTATTATATATACTGTATGTCAATTATATATATATATATATGTATATAAAAATAACCTGAGATTAAAATGGAGTATGGCACACAGCTAACAACTGGCTTAAGAAAAAAAAAATATATATATATACACACACACTATATTGCCAAAAGTATTGGCGCACCTGGTTTTACATGCACATGAACTTTAATGGCATCCTAGTGTTGGTCCGTAGGGTTCAATATTGAGTAAACCCACTCTTTGCCACTTTGTGCACTGGTGCGCAGTCATGTTGGAACTGCAGGCCTCTCCCGCAGGCCACGCCACGTCACTTCCGGTGCGACGATCTCTGGCTGCGGTCCACGCTGAGACGCACGCCGCTCCGTACGATGGATCGCTCGGATTGCTGTCTCTCTGCATGGTCGTTTCGACTACTACAGCATTCATCTACAGCTCCGTCCATCCTGTGCTGACTTCTCCCTGGACCAGGACATATCGGCCACCAGTGACCCCGGACCATAGTCACCGTAACATGCCTGTTATCTTTTAGTAATTGTGAGTAGCCATTTGGCTGTGTGCTCTATTTTTATTCCATTTTATAAAAACCTTCATACTGCACTTAGATTGGCGCATCCTTGTCTTCTTGTGGAACCAGAAAGGGCCATCCCTAAACTGTTCCCACAAAGTTGGGAGCATGAAATTGCCCAAAATGTCTTGGTATGATGATGCCTTTAAGGGGTTGTAAAGGTAAACATTTTTTTTCCTAAATAGCTTCCTTTACCTTAGTGCAGTCCTCCTTCACTTACCTCATCCTTCCATTTTGCTTTAAAATGTCCTTATTTCTTCTGAGAAATCCTCACTTCCTGTTCTTCTGTCTGTAACTCCACACAGTAATGCAAGGCTTTCTCCCTTGTGTGGAGTGTCATGCTTGCCCCCTCACTTCGACTATAGGAGAGTCAGGACGCCCACTAACACACAGCTCCTTTCTCTATCTGCAACGTAGTGAGCGTCCTGACTCTCCTGTATTCCAGGGGAGGTGTCGAGTATGACACTCCACACCAGGGAGAAAGCCTTGCATTACTGTGTAGAGTTACAGACAGAAGAACAGGAAGTGAGGATTTCTCAGAAGAAATAAGGACATTTAAAAGCTAAATGGAAGGATAAGGTAAGTGAAGGAGGACTGCACTAAGGTAAAGAAAGCTATTTAGGAAAAAATATTTTTTTACCTTAACAACCCCTTTAAAGTGGATGTAAACCCAATTCATTAAATTTTATCAGGGCACATATATCTGCAGTATTTTGTTATCTCTTTTTCAAAGAGCTAAGTGCCAGCTAGCTCTCTCCTTAACCGTTCCTTTGTTATCAGCCTGATAACGCCTGACAAATTCACGAACACATCAGATAAAAGCAGCCTGACATTTCTGTCAGAGGAGGTTGCGATTAGCAGGGAGCTGGCCCTGTTACAAAACACCTCTGAGAGTCTCTACCTATGATAAGAGGGGGTGTGTGCCTTTCCTCCATAATCCCCCCTCCACCAAATGATTTGGACCAGTGTACAAAGCAAGGTCCGTAAAGACATGGATGAGCGACAAACGTAACTGGTCTGCACAGAGGCCTAGCTTGATCCAGATAGAAAACCTTTATAGCTGCAAAGGGTGGGCCAATTCAATATTGAACCCTACGGGCTAAGACTAGGATGCCATTGAAGTTCATATGCGTGTAAAGGCAGGTGTCCCAATACTTTTGGCTATATATATATATATATATATATATATATATATATATATGTGTGTGTGTGTGTGTGTGTGTGTGTGTGTGTTCTTCAAAAAATGTCTGCACTTATTTTAACTCTATTATATATAAACAAGTGCTGAAACATTTTGAACCCCAAAAAAATAAGAAAATATATACAGTATATAATATTTTACAGCATTTGTTTGCTGTGTGCCATACTTCTGTTACCCCCAGTTGTGTAAGATTGTTAAGATGTTTTTTATTTTTTATTGGAGAATTAAATGTTGATATTGGATATACAGCAATCTGTCAGGCTGACAGCAGGATCTCTCTATACCACGCTCTTTCTGTGCTGTTGAAATGAGAAAAAAGCCTGGGGAAGGAGCACACCAGGGACCTTCCATTCCCCCGGTAGCCCAGTTTGAGCCTGATACTGTGTACTTAATAAAATGCTCAAACTTCTTTTTTCCTTTACAGAAAAAAAAGTAAATAATTCATCGGATCACATGTGTGTACCTATATAAGAAGTAATGGATTGCAGCTCCACGTTGTGCTTGTGGTGATGAATGCTTGTTGGAGAATTTATTGAGAGTTAGCACTTTTTTGTAGCTGAGGGCTGTTGGCTGTTGTTGGTATCGACGTACACTGATTAATGAGATGCAAAACAATTAAAAAGCTGATACCAGTCCATATTCACAGATTTTTTTATTTTTTTTTGTGAACATAGGGCCTGATCCTCAAAAGGGATACGCCGGCGTATCTACTGATACGCCATCGTATCCCTGTTTCTATCTATGGAACTGATCCACAGAATCAGTTTCACATAGATAGGCAGAAGATCCGACATGTGTAAGGGACTTACACTGTCGGATCTTAGGATGCAGTACCGCAGCCGCCGCTGGGGGCATTTCTCGCCGAAATGCCGCTTCGGGTATGCAAATTAGCACTTACGGAGATCCACAAAGCTTTTACGCTTCGTTTTTTCTCCGTAAGTATTAGTTTGCTGTCGCAAAATTAGGGCTACTTTTACAAGGCCTAAACTGTTAGGTTGAGAGAGGCTAACTTAAAGTGTATTTAAAAAGAAATGATAGGTAGGGATAGGGTTAGAACCCTTGTCATGGTTTTATTGATGTATGTGTGTCCCTTCTGGGTAGATTCACTGAGTCTATATTTGCCTGTGTCTACTGTCACCAGCACTGAAACTGAGAGGAAAACCAAAAATTTTAGTTGTCTCCAGAGCAGAAATAAGGGGGAAATCTTCCAGTTCCAACACTTGTTCTGGTGGCAACTGCTGGCAACTTGTTCTGGTTGCAACTGTCCAAGTGTGTACTC
The DNA here is from genome assembly GCF_905171775.1 of Rana temporaria. Lineage (NCBI taxonomy): Eukaryota > Metazoa > Chordata > Amphibia > Anura > Ranidae > Rana > Rana temporaria. Next base: position 381,748,037 of record NC_053493.1, on the reverse strand, counting down.
ACACTGGCATTTTTGGCCAGGCATGGTTTTGTCCTTGGTCCAAACCATGTATGTAGTATGAGAGTTCCTAACCATGTGTTTAAGAGTACTGTACCCTTGGAAGAGGTGGCCATGAGGCATGGTTGACTTGTGGTCCAAATAGTTTACTTTGGTGTAAGTGAAAAACATACCTTAGCACAGAACCTGCTCAAGATCACTGATCGCAGAAGCATGGATTACTATGGTTTGCTTGGCAAAGGTAATGACGTAAGCATACTGCAGAACGTTTCCCTTGAAAGCCCATCTCTGGGCAAAAAAAAGTTTTCCCATGCAATAGGGTAGTGCCCCCACTGCACAGGTTAACTGCTCATTTTTGCCTAGGGGAGAGGAAAAAGGGAGATTTACTTACTTAAACTTCCCCACACAAGACTGGTCTGGCACCCCCAGGTTCCTGCGGTCTTGAGTTGTGGACTGTTACTGGCATCAAGTGCTCCATAGATCAGGAACAGTCCACCGCTGGACCATAGGGGAGCAACGTTTTCCAGTGGAACAAAGGATCTGGTGAGTATAAGCTTTCTCCTTGCCCATAGGTAAAACAAGCAGTTGACCCATGCAGTGTAGGCACAGCCCCACTACATTGCGAAAACTTTTGTTTTTTGCCTGGAATTGGGCTTTAAAGCAGTATGGATTGGAGAGGGGGGCAATTGAACTTGGGCACAGTTTGGTTCAACAGTGCCCAATATAAGTACACCCCATGAGAACATTTTCCTTGCTTTGAAAAGCTTTGTTCTCACTTCTTGTTGTGCCTATAGGAGAGTTAGTCCAAAGGGAATCTCACTAATCAGACACAACAGGTTTTTGAACCTAATCAAACATAACCAAGCATGTAACTATGCTTCTACTATATTACTGCTACCATAAATAGAGAAAATGTAATCAATCTAAAAAGGATGACCTATTGTGATATTATGTAATGATCTAATCTATGCGCGGTTCACATAATCTGCAGTCACTTTGTCTATTTGCAAAGAAAACAGGCAAGTAAATGAAATGCACACAGAGTTTATTGATAGCCCCATGATTGAATCATTATTGTTATTAAAGAAGAATTGCAATCGAGCACTGTAATGAAATTTCTTATTCCTAGGAAAGTGCTATTGTCATATTGACTTTCAGCTCTGTAGACATCTTCAATGAACTCACTCATGTCAGACCTTTATGCAAATCCCGCTTACCAATCTCCATCTATTTACATTTCAATCCTGTCCCCCATATCGATAATTAATTGAGATTGCTGACTGCCCGCCAGAGCAGGTACGCGTAAATGCACGCTCGTAATTAGGTTAGTGAAGGAGCTTCTCCGATGGTGCCTTACATCTAGATAGAATTATTATCCTATGCAAAACTGTACCTATACAGTGTATATATTTCTATTTGTATTTTGGTTGTAGTTATTCATTGTGAAACACTCGATGAATAAACTGCCAAGTTAATGCCAAGAAAACGCTCAATTCCACAGGCCAAAATTATGTCTGCACAAAGGTTTTTTTTTTTTTTTCTTTGAAATGTATCAGAGTACAATTGCATCCATTGTATTCCTTTTGGCAGTCAATTCAGTTTCTGCAGCATAGTCTTGTATATAAAAAAAAAAATCTGCAAATTTGGAAGAAATCCTTTAAAATGGCTAGTTTATAATAAATGTCATTTCCTGTGTAATAAAGTGGATTTGCACAAATGTTGTCATTTTGCCTGGACGAGAGTGATGAAGTGTGTATGGACATATGAAATACCCAGGCAGATTAGGCTGTTGTCCAGGGCGGATGTTTTTGGGAGTGTGGGCAAAAATATGCCATTCTACGATTCAGCAATATCTCACAAATATTTCAAATGATCTTAACAGACATTGGCACTATGTGGGTTTGCATGAAACTTGCTCCTTTTAAAGGGAACCTGTCTTAAAAAGAAAAACTTTTTTGATCCACTTTTTTTTTAAAAAGTGTTTTTACTTTTTCGACTTCCCGGCTAAGAGTTAATGACCATTGCAGTGATTTACTGGAAAACAGACATGTTAGTTGAATAGGGCGTAGCTCAGAGTTAAGCTGGCCTTAGATAGTTAGAAATGTGGCCAGTTCAGCAGAAACCGGTCAAATTCCAAATCTATCTATGGACAGGCTAGTTGTACTGAAGTTGATCCATCGATTGACTTCAATACAGCCAGCCTGTCTTGTTTACAAAGGCATCCCCCTGTTCTGCCTTTGCCCGACCGCAATCGTGGGCCGCCCGGGAACATCGAGTTCCTGGGACCCGTGAGGACATTCACGAGGCACACGGCAGGTGCACGCCCGCTGGGCGGCAAATTTAAAGGGACGTACAGGTACGCCCATTTGCCTGCCCGTGCCATGTTGTCGACGTATATGTATGTGCAGCGGTCGGCAAGTGATAGGCTCTTGTATTAGGGGAATGGAAGATATAAGGAGAAGAGCGCTAGATTGGATATTACTGTCTGGATATAATTTATCGCTGCCTTTTAAAGAAGAAGTCAACTTCCACCTTTGAATTTTACCTATACGTAAGCCTATAATAATAGTAGTGTAACTAGCGTGCACTGTTTAGGAGATATATACTGTACATGCAGCCAGTGCCATCACTGGCGCATGCGCTCTGAAGGACTGGCCACCCGTGACGTTCTTTCAGAGCCCTGTGACAGGCGGCTCCCACACGCATGCATCATTGCGGTTCCATCCAGTCACAGAGCCAGAGTCTGGGAACCTGGAAGCATAATGGGTAAAATGGAATCTGTCTCCAGCAATGCCATTGTATTGCTGGAAGGCTTTGTTTTCAGGTAAGTTTCACATAATGTACTAGTATGTGATGCATACTAGCACAATATGCCTTTACAACCGCTTTAAAATCCATTCTGTTTCAGGGGTTCCAAAATCCCCCTTTCACCAGGACCTATATATATGCAGAAAGAAATGTGATCTGAATCTGGACAGTGAGTAGAGCTGTCACCATAGGACAGGAAGCATGGGACACAAGTGGATGTGAACTCAAAATTTAAAATTTTATTTTTTTATGTCACAATGTACAGTATAAGATTTCCTATTATCTGTGCCCAGTCTTGCCACACAGAGTTAATCCAGCTCTGAACAATCCTCTTTTATTGTTCAGTGAAATAAAACAGACATACAAAGAAAAACCTAAGTCCGTTCCGCCCCCTTGCTGTGAGTGACAGGTTATTTACAAATCTCATGCACTAGCCTCAAACAGGCATTATTTTTTAATTCCCACCCCACTCCTTTTCTGAAGTCATGTGGTTGCTTTTCTGGATTTTGACTGGATGTTAGTGATCATAGCGGAATTCAGTGTAAGAAATACATAGGAAAAAATGCATGTTGACAAGGGGAGTGTAGAGGTGGGCGGGCAGAGAGTCTACTGACATCTCAACTCCACCCACCGAGCTCCAGACAACAGATCCACTCACAGAATCTTCAGTATTTCAGGTCTCATAAGAGACAGAGGGGAGACATTTGACTGGTAAGGATACATGCAGATCAGCACTATGGCAGTAGTTTAGAAAAGATGAGACTGAGTTTACATCCATTTTAAGTGTGGGCAGAAGGCACAGGTGCTCCATCCAACTCAGCTGCTGGCAGCATGTTAAACTCCATGAGAAGCTGGACAGTGCATCTAGTTATATGTATGTTTAAGGCAGAATGTGCCCAAGGACAAATGCCCAAAATATTAAATTCTTATATTCCAGCTATTCATCCCTGGGTGCATACTGCATACAGTACTACTGGGTGCATCATCCAGCCACTGCAGATGTAAGCCTGCCATAGAGTTTTACAGGCAGTCTACAACGGGACTGGGTAGTGTCGCTGTGCCCTTTGCCTGCTCCTAAGTGCTAGAGTCCCATGCACCAGAGCTAAACACACAATTTGCATGGGGCCTTGCTGACAAGATCACCAGACATAAAAAAAAGCCTGAAAGATAAATAACTAATGCAACCACCACATATAGGGATTGGCAAGATGCAATATATTCAATTTTTGGGCTTAAGTTTAGATATGCTTAATTGGTTGCATGAAAGTCTCAGGTCAGTTAGTCTTAAGGTAATGAAACCGGGATTAGGAAGAAAGTCCCTACGAATTAAACTAATTAAGTTATGGCAGTTTCATATATAGTTTCACAGATTAATTTTATATCTGGCTTATTGCAATAACTCAATGCCTGAGCCAAGGTGTCTGTTATTCCACATTTGGATACTATCCCCAGGAGTTGTCCTACAGTCAAATGTATCCCCACTTATCAGTGGCTGTGTTGAAGACCAGGCACTTCTAGATCCTAAGATATGATGGGAGCCTTTTCCACATTTGATTTTCTTTTCTGTAGTATTGCATCGGTGCTTTGTTGCTGATTCACTTTTGGACTGTCTGTAATATGGTGGTTTCATTATCTATCCAGTCATGATTAATAAATCTCATAAGAGTCTTTCCTTGCATTCTGCCAGGAAACTACAATTGATGGTGACACATAACATTAGATTTCTGGAGGGGGTGATGTCATGCAATGTGTAAAGGTGAGAATAGGAATTGTTGGGCTTCAGGAACTTGTAAAAATGTTAAATGTACTGTTTATCATTTAGGATTTGTGCAAATATCAAATCACCTGCTGACAGTAGAAGTAACTAAATCCATATCCCTACAGGAAAATATCATTTTAGTTTGAAATTAGGACATGAATCAAAATTTGATAGTTACCTCTAAAGGGTGACTTTGCTTTTTGTTTCCCATCCCATTATTACCCAAATGTAAACAGTGAGACTACTGTATATGTAGTATTTACAACAAATGGTTAATAGCAGCAATAGATGGGAACATTTTTCATTGGTGGTGAGGCATATTCCCATCCTGGCTTAATTCACTGGTTTGCTTGGACTTGCATTTGGCCAACTCTGCATTGTGGTACACCCATGGTGAACCGTTGGTTTACTTTTCCTAATAGAAAAAGGATTGACATTGTAACATTGAACCACCAGCAAAAAAATCTCTGATAACAAGCTGTACCATTAGCATTCTTTCCATAGCATTCTGAATCAACATAGCGTACTGCTAGAATTTGTTGTACCACTTGCATATTTTGAGCTATTAATGAGGGTTAATATTTCAACAAGGTCATCGTCAGAGCTTAGCAAATACATGCTCCAAGGGGACCATGTTCACTCTGTGGGGTTCAGATTGGTACTCTAGTAGCTTTAGTAATTTCAAGAAAAGCTGATGTGTCTATGTCAGGTTTCTGTGATAGTGAGTCCTTGTAGATCTCAAACTACAGGGTGCGGCATCTAAGCTCCAGCCTGCTTCTTCGCCATGATGGTGGGGATGGATTTGCAGAAAGCTGGAACCAAGATGCAGCCCTCAGGTACACCCAGCTGAGGCTGCGGAGACCACTACTGTGTGCAGAGTACTGCAGCAGAAGACAGAAGGAAATCCAGGAAATAAACCAAGATCAGGGTGGGCGATAGGCAAGCATAGACAGTAGACAAAGCAGGGATCAGTACACAGGAAGTCAGAGGAAAAATACACGCACTAGTAAGGAAACAGGAGCTCAGAGAACCATGGAGTTGCAAAGTTGGCTGCACTGCGTATGTGTGTATATAGGGAGGCAAAGTGGGAATTGGTCCAGGAAGTGATGAAAGGGAAAGGAAATATAAACCCATAGAATAACAGGTGATGCCCATAGGTGAGAGAAGTCAAACAACATGTGTGAAAGGAACCAGAGGAGTAGGAGAAGCACTGCAGCAAGGAGGTAAGAATTACACAGACAGGAAAACTGTGCATATATGTGGTAGAGTGTAAGTTCCCATGACCTTTCCATCCTTGTCTAATAACCTTTTTATTAAGGGATTCTACAAACTAAATTTGTACACGCACTATTTAAGAGTTTAAGAGTAATGTTTCTTTTAAAACTAAGAGTATGCATGCATCATACATACTGGGAGGAGTACAACTGGGGGAATCTGTAGTGGAGAAGGATCTAAAAGTTTAGGTAGATCATAAGCTCAATACTAACACATGCAATGCCAACCTGCGGTTTTCAAAGCAAACAAAGTCCTTCCAAACTGATAGGAGGCATTGAGGAGCTCAGCTATGAGGAAACATTAGAGGAACTGAATGTATTCTCAATTGAGAAGAGGAGATTAAGGGGGGATATGATCAATATGTACAAATACTGTATATAAGAGGTCCATATAGTGAACTTGGTGTTGAGTTATTCTCTTTATGATCAACACAAAGGACAAGGGGGCGCTCTTTACACCTAGAGGAAAAGAGATGTCATGTCCAAATATGGAAAGGTTTCTTCACAGTGAGAGCTGTGAAAATGTGGTATAGACTCCCTGCAGAGGTGGTTCTGGCAAGCTCAGTAGATCACTTTAAGAAAAGCCTGGATTATTATCTAAATGTACATAATATAACTGGGTACTGACATTTATAGGTAAGTTGATCCAGGGAAAATTTGGCTGCCTCTTGGGGGTCAGAAAGGGTTTTTTTCCTCTGATATAGCAAATTTGGATCATGCTTTTCTTGGGTTTTTCACCTTCCACTTGATCAACTGTGGGTATAGGATTGGGTATATAGGATTGGTTGATATTATGTTTTATTTGTTTATTTATTTTTATGGTTAAACTAGATGGACTTGTGTCTTTGTTCAATTTAACTAACTATGTAACTATTTAAAAAACTCAATGAATGGCTTAACTTACATTATAGCATCATCTTCCCACCCTTCTAGTTTACTTCTAATGAATGACCACTTATATCCAATTTAGCTTTGTTGCCAGTATTGGGAACTTTTGCTGCTCTTTTGATGCTTCTGGTTATGAGCTGTGGCTTCTAAGCTGCTTTGCCAATGTAACTTGTACATCTGCATTTTCTGTCTATGCACTTTAAGAGCAGCCATGCCAGGTCCAGGTTGTATAGACATAATTTACATGCTTGCAGATCTGAAGTCTGCAATATAACAGTAAGCAAGGGTAAAGAACAAGGAAAGCATTGTCCTCACTTACCTGTTTCATTCAGTATGTGCATGACAGGGAGCCATAAATGATAATTCAGGTGCTGCAGTGCATGCATATAACCCACTGTAGATCATAAACTTCTAGAAGAAGACCGCTTTTGCCACAATGCTGCCACTGTGTAGAGAGTACATGTGTTCAGACTGGAAATGAAAACAAGAAAGACATCTGAGATCCCTTTTAATGTGGTAGATGTAGCTTTTACTTTCCAAGATTAGCTGTCTGGAATCACATGAGATTAGAGATAGGGTCAGAGCCTAACTCGACTCATGTAGGGGCTACCTGCTTCCAGATATCAGTTCAAACTTATCTGGTCCTAAAATGTATTGAAGTATTTTGTGTGTATGTGTGTAACAAAACATTAAGGATTCATGGAAATAGTATAATAATAATAATGGAAACATTATTAATGTCTTCCGTAGAGTTTGAGGTTTTTAATAGTTATATACTTGTCATTGGGTTAACTATAAATGTACATAGGTATATTATTTTATAGCTTTTGTCGTTTTTATTTTCTTTTATGAATGTTCCTGCCAATTTTAATTGTACGGACATTTAATCCTTAAGTTCAGCCAGCAGGCCGAATTTATGGTTTGTCCAAAAGCAAAGTCATTAATTAGAACAAGTAGATCTAATTATGATGAAGACAATTTCATTTGTGCTTAATTTGGCCTGAAGACTTGGCCCACTGATATCCCGGTAGAGTAGACCTTGTTCGGCTATGTTACAGGAAACCTTTGCTAATTTGACTTTACATAAAATGAAAAAAAAAAAAATACAGTTGCTTGTGTTTCATGTATGGTTTGCTTTCTTTAATTTTCAGAGACGTAGAGGCTCCGGAGTTTTTTGTGCCAATTGCCTGACCACAAAGACTTCTCTATGGAGAAAGAATGCAAATGGAGGCTATGTCTGCAACGCCTGTGGCCTGTACCAAAAACTGCACTCGGTAGGAAAACGTGTTTGTTTGTTTTTTTTTCCAAGTCCCTTGTTCTATATTTACTGAAATAAATTGGGTGTTTTTTGATTATATTTGGGTGTGCCAAAAAATACATTTTCATAGTCCTCTATATATTATATATATATATATATATATATATATATATATATATATATATATATATATATATATATATATATATATATATATATATATATATACTTATAGTCTAACATGTTTTATATAGTGTGGGGAAAGATTAGAACCCCTTGCAGTTCTTTCTTTAAGTGTCCCTATTGGGAAGATTCACTCTAAGGGCTAGTATACATAGGTGTTTGAAATGTGAATCTTCGAAGGGATGAAGCCTCTAATGCCTTATACACAAGGTGTGGGTTTCCTGGCAGGAAAACTGCTATGAGAGCTTTTGGCCGGGAATCCCGGCCATGTGTATGCTCCATCGCAGTTTTCCCGACAGGAAAAACACTGGGAATTCCGGCGGGAAAAAAGAGAACATGTTCTCTTTTTTCCCGCCAGGATTGCCGGTGGTTTTTAAGCCGGCAGTTTCCCTATGGGCAAAACCTGCGGTGGAGCATACACACGCCCGGTTTTCCCGACCAAAGCTCTCATGGCAGTTTTCCTGTTGGAAAACCCGGCTGTGTATAAGGGGAAAAAGCTACTGAGCAGGTTCCCGGTTTTCCCGGTGGACTTTTTACCACCGGGAAAACCGATCATGTGTACAAGGCATAACTCTGTGTCCAGTTCTTATCAGAGACCAGCAGGGTGTGCATGCAGGTGTACACAGCCTTTATAATCAAGGGCTTGGCATTGGTTCAGGGCTGCACCCGTGAAACAGGCGGTCCTCTGCACTAGGTATTTTAAACAGCAATATCACAGTCTTGTTCTTAGTCGCTGATCGCCGCCATTACTAGTAAAAAATAAATAAAGAAGAAATAAATAAAAATATCCCATACTTTATAGACACTATAACCTTTGTGCAAACCAATCAATATGCACTTATTGGGATGTTTCTTACCAAAAATATGTAGCAGAATACATATTGACCTAAATTTATGAAGACACTTGATTTTTTTAAAACAATTATTGGATATGTTTTAACAGCAGAAAGTAAAAAATATTGTTTTATTTTAAAAATTGTCAGCTTATAGCGCAGAAAATAGAAACCCCAGAGGCGATTAAATGCCACGAAAGAAAGCTCTATTTGTGTGAAAAAAAAAAAAAAATATTTGGGTACAGTGTGGCATGACCACGCAATTGTCAGTTAAAATAACGCAGTGCCATATCGCAAAAAAATGGCCTGGTCTTGAAAGGGGGTACATTTTCCAGATGTTAAGTGATTCATGACAAGATGGTCTTTGTAGCAATTATATTCTGTAGTTCATATCAATTGTTTAGCAAAAGTGGAGTTTTCATTTAAATGTTTAGATCCTTTAGTGGTACACTATTGCCTTTGGGTGTTTTTAATGGGTGTTGTTGTTTTGTGATGCTCTTGTATCTTCCCCAACAAATACAGCGCACATCATTTATTTACAGAGTGCTAGACTGCTGTCTTGTTCAGCAACATTAGCTGTTAACAAAACCTCTTTTACCATCCCTTCACATAATATTTATTGTGAATTTCTCCACTCCTCTGGAAAATAGCCCGAAATCCACTGCTCCCTTGAGTACTCCTATTATTGGCACTGAAATATTTTCCTGCAACGGAATTTATTGTGAACTTTACCTGCAGTATTTTCTTTTGACTTATGAAGTGCAACAAATTCTTTAAAGAAGGGTTTAAACTGCCCATTGTTGCGTTTCCTTCTTCCTCTGAATAAACACTATTTCCCATTTATTCCAAAATGTATTGAAACATAGCATGGCGCTTTCATTTCAAAGCTGTGTTACTTGGAATGTTTTTTTTTATTTTTTTCCTCCTTTTTGCTTATTCATAGCCATCAGATTTTGTGTCAGTCATCTGATGTAGAAGGGAAGAGAGACAGGTAAAATGAAGCATTGCAGAATCTAAAGTTCTATATCTGATAATATTTGAAATTCAGAAAGATGATAACATTGAGAAAAATATACAAGAGAAGCAAAAAGTCTAAAATAAAAATAGACCATAAGCTCACAGGTATTTTAAACAAAATAATAGTAAAAACTTCTTGCGGCCATTGAGTATTTTGTTGCTGTTTTTATATAAATATTGAACACTTTATTTAAAGCTTGGGGTTTAAAGGATATTTCCACAGTCCTGACCTAAAATATATTCATATCTTGATCTTTCCTGAGGGTTCTACATATGCATCCTCTTTAGTCACACCTTCTTTTGTCGCATACACACGATCATTTTTCGGCTTGTAAAAAAAAAAGTTTTTCAGCCTCTAGAAAAAACAATGTTTTTTTCCAACTTCATCATTAAAACAACGTTGCCCACACACGGTCGTGAAAAAAAAATGCTCTAGCAAAGCGCGGTGACGTACAACACGTACGACGGCACTATAAAGGGGAAGTTCCATGCGGATGACGCCACCCTTGGGGCTGCTTTTGCTGATTTTGTGTTTGTAAAAGACGATTCACGCTTTTCTGTCTGTTACAGCGTGATGAATGTGCTTACTCCATTACGAACGGTAGTTTTACCAGAACAATCGCTCCCGCCTCATAACTTGCTTCTGAGCATGCATGTTTTTTTCACGTCGTTAAAGCCCACACTCGATCATTTTTTACAACCCGAAAAATGACATGGTTTAAAACGTCGTTAAAAAATGGAGCATGTTCGAAAAAAAATGTCGTTTTTCAGAACGCGAAAATTGCTCTGAAGCCCACACACTATCATTTTAACCACTTAACCCCCGGACCATATTGCTGGTCAAAGACCAGAGCACTTTTTGCGATTCGGCACTGCGTCGCTTTAACTGACAATTGCGCGGTTGTGCGACGTGGCTCCCAAACAAAATTTACGTCCTTTTTTCCCCACAAATAGAGCTTTCTTTTGGTGGTATTTGATCACCTCTTGCGGTTTTTATTTTTTTCGCTATATACAAAAATAGAGCGACAATTTTGAAAAAAATTCATATTTTTTACCTTTTTCTATTATAAATATCCCCCAAAAATATATAAAAAAACATTTTTTTTCCTCAGTTTAGGCCGTATTCTTCTACATATTTCTACATATTTTTCGTACTCACGCGCACGGGAGTCGGGGGAAAGTGGGGGGTGGCATGCGCGAGAGCCGACGTAAAGCTATGTGCTCTTGCACAGGGGAGCCGACCTGCCGCTGTAAAACGATGGCAGCTGGTCGGCAACCAGTTAAATGACATTTTTAAATATACAATGTTTTTTACAACCCGAAAAATTATCGTGTGTACGCGGCATTGGAGTATCTATGTAAAATAAATGCCTGCTGGCCGTAGAGCCCATAGATACAGATACATCCAGTTTGCTGGTCTTTCTTAAAGGATAAGTTCACCTTTAAAAAATAAAATAAAATGCTCATCTTTTTGCAGGTAAAAAAAATGTACAGTGGAATCTCGGTTTAAGAGTAACTTGGTTTGAGAGCGTTTTTATTTGCGAGCAACTTTTTTTTTTTAATTCTGACTCAGTTTGCAACTGTTGACTCGCAAGACGAGCAGAATTCAAGCTAAATAGGCCTGCAGTACCTAATTTGGCATAAGGTACGGGGCGCAGAAGCTGAGCTGAGCCGAAAATAGGCCTGCAGTACCTCATTTGGCTTGAGGTACGGGGGCGCAGGAACTGAGGATAGAGAGATAGAGAGAGGGGGGGAGGATAAAGAGAGGGAGGGGGAGAGGATAGAGAGAGGGAGGATAGAGAGAGGGAGGGGGAGAGGATGGAGAGAGGGAGTGGGAGAGGAAAGAGAGAGGGAGGGGGAGAGGAAAGAGAGAGGGAGGGGAGAGGAAAGAGAGAGGGAGGGGGAGAGCAAAGAGGGAGGGGGAGAGGATAAGGAGAGAAGGAGGGGAAGAGGATAGAGAGAGGGAGGGGGAGGAGAGAGAGAGGGGAGAGGATAGAGAGAGGGAGGGGAAGAGGAAAGAGAGAGGAAAGAGAGAGGGAGGGAGGGAGGAAAGATTGAGGGGGGAGGATGGAGGGGGGGAGGATAGAGAGAGGGAGGATAGAGAGAGGGAGGGGGAGAGGATAGAGAGAGGGGGGGAACACAATAGAGGGAGGGAGAGGGAGAGGAAAGAGGGAGGGGGAGAGGATAGAGAGAGGAAGGGGGAGAGGATAGAGAGAGGGCAGGGGAGAGGATAGAGAGAGGGAGGGGGAGAGGATAGAGAGAGGGAGGGGGAGAGGATAGAGAGAGGTAGGGGGAGAGGAAAGAGGGAGGGGAGAGGAAAGAGGGAGGTGGGAGAGGAAAGAGGGAGGGAGAGAGGATAGAGAGAGGCAGGGGGAGAGTAAACTGTGGACAGAGGGAGGGGGCAGAAAGGACAGAGGGCAGAGAGAGGACAGAGGGGGGAGAGAGGACAGAGGGGGAAGGGAGGAGAGGGAACATGGGAGGGGGGATGATGGAGAGAGAAGAGGGGGAAGGGAGGAAAGGAGAGAAAGCAAAGGGTGATGGAAATAATGGGGGGGGATAGAAGGGTTAGAGGGCAGAGGGAGGGGGAATAGAGGGGAGGGTAGAAGGTAGAAGCAGAAGATGGGAAGGGTGTGATGTAATTATTAGAATATGTGGGCAGTGCCGTCCATGACCTGACAGGATGGGGGGGGGTGCTGGCAGGGGTGGATTGTTTGCCATACACCCCCAAACAAAATACCAGCCACCACTGATTGCAGATATATATAGGGGTGTTCTGAGATACTCCTCCTGCCATCCAGACACATGTGATCTCACCTACACTGCAAGTGAGACTGATAGACCATGCTTTCACCTCCAGTCTAATACTAAGTGCTTCTCCTCCATAGACATTGCTGGGAATTGTAGTCCTCCTCTATCACACACAGCCTCTACTCACGTGTGTGTACTTTTTCTAGTGCTCCCGAGTCCTGCTACCTCCGCCCGGCGCCCGCAGGTCCTGTTCCGTTTTTATCAACAGCACTTGATGTGATGTGTTGGACAGTCTGGGCAGAGAAGAAGACTCCGCCTGACACAAGACTTTGACAGAAACGAGGCTGCGGGGGAACAACTACAGGGACCATACCCTGTATCTAAAACTGTGTCCGTCCAGCGGGAAGGGAGGGCGTCCACGGGTGGCAGAGCTTCCAGCTGCTGGTCGGATACAGATACAGGGCATGGTTCCAGTAATTGTTCCCCGCTGCAGCGATCCCCCTCACCTGTTCAGTGCAGGCAGTGCAGTCAGTAGTGTCCCGATTCCCGTTACTGGCTGGGAAATCGGACCCAGGGACAGCGCAGGTCCACCAGCTGCCCACGCTACACCAGTGCTCCAGTTCTTTGAGTAGGAAAAATTAATTTGAAAATGAAAGCTGTGATGTTCCCTGCTCTGATCATCCAGCCGGCGGCTCTCCTCTCTTCCCCTCTAATCGGCGATGCTCGCCCTCCCGCCCCCCCCCCTCGGGTCCCAGGAAGCCCTTCTTACCAGCCCTCAAAATCCACTTGCAAAATGCGAGTGGGCGAGTGGATTTTTTGAGGGCTGGCGTAGGGGTTCCCCCAAAATCCATACCAGACCCTTATCTGAGCATGCAACTTGGCAGGCTGCAGAAAAAGAGGGGGGACGAGAGAGCACCCCCCTCCTGAACCATACCTGGCCACATGCCCTCAACATAGGGAGGGTGCTTTGGGGTCTAGCCCCCAAAGTATTTTGTCCCCATGTTGATGGGGACAAGGGCCTCATCCCCACAACCCTTGCCCGGTGGTTGTGGGGGTCCTCGAGCGGGGGGGGCTTATCGGAATCTGGAAGCCCCCTTTAACAAGGGGACCCTCAGATCCCGGGCCCCCTATGTGAATTAGTAATGGTACATTGTACACCTACCATTTAAAAGAAAGTGTCAAAAACGGTAAAAATGTCCAGCGATGTAAAGCGAAAAAAAAAGCCACAACAGTTCCTGCCTCCATGGGATGCCCCAAAGCACCCTCCCCATGTTGGGGGCATGTGGCCTGGTACGGTTCAGGAGGGTGGCGCTCTCTCATCCCCCCTATTTTCCTGTGGCCTGCCAGGTTGCGTGCTCAGATAAGGGTCTAGTATGGATTTTTGGGGGATTCCTACACCATTTTAAATTTTGGTGCAGGGTTCCCCTTAATATCCATACCAGACCCAAAGAGCCTGGTAATGGACTGGGGGGGGGCAAACCCAATGCCAGGTTTTTTTCAATGAATTCAGCATTCAGCGATCAGTTTTAAATGACTTTTTTTCCTTTAGAAATGTCCTTTTGCTGCGGTAATGTTCTAAACATGGGAAAAATGTTACACTTTACAGGCATAATATAGACACCCCCCAGGCACGAAAATTAAAGGAATATTTCATTTTTATTGTTTCACTTTAAGCATTATTTAGCATTACTTTAAGCATCACTGCTCCCAAAAAAACAGCTGTTTAAAAAAAAATTGCATTGTTACATTTCCCCTGGGGCAGGACCCGGGTCTCCAAACACTTTTTATGGCAATAACTTGCATATAAGCCTTTAAAATTAGCATTTTTGATTTGTGTCCCATTAACAGTGTTCGTGTGTTTGAACAAAGTTTAGTTTTGGACAGTTCTGGTGCGAACCGAATCGGGGGGTGTTCGGCTCATCCCTAATTGTATATAGCTATCATATCTCCTCTCAAGCGTCTCTTTAGAGAGAATACAATTAGTGCTTGTAGTCATTCCTCATAACTGAGGTCCTCCAGCCCCCTCATTAACTTTGTTGCCCTTCTCTGGACTCTCTCCAATTCCCACGCCTCCCTTCTGAGGATTGGTGACCAGAACTGGATGGATTACTTCAGATGTAGCCGGACCAGAGTTTTATAAAGTGTCAGGCCCCATACTCACGAGCAAACATGTCTGCTGAAACTGGCCCGCAGGCCAGTTTCAGCAGACATGTTTGGTCGTGTGTGGGCGCGAGCGGGCCGAATTCCAGCAAACATTTGCCCGCCGGGCCTTTTCCCAGCAGACAAATATTCCTGGACTTGTTTTAAAACAGTCCGCTGGAATTCAGCCCGCTCGGACATGTACGGTCGTCAGTACAGACCTACCGTACATGTCCAGGCGCCCGCCGTCCCTCGCATGCGTCGAATGACTTCGACGCATGCGTGGAAGCATTTTAAAGGCGGGCCGCCCACGTCGCCGCGTCATTGTCGCGGCGACACCGCGTCATCGACGCGGCGACACCGCGGACACGCCCCGCGTATTGTTTACGCGCGGACTTCTGTACGATGGTGTGTACAACCATCGTACAGAAGCCCTCTGGCAGACATGTATGGTGGAAACGGTCCGACGGACCGCTTTCACCATACATGTTTGTCCGTGTGTACCCGGCCTCAGGATTATCGTTTTATCTCAATTGCAGGATATAAAATCGCTCCATTAATGGTCGGCTTTATTTGAGCACAATATTGTACACTAAAAGCATCTGGAGCTGGAAAAAAATTGTCAATGTCTGCAGTCTGAGTTGAACAGCTTAATGAGTTTATTGTGTGTTTAAAGCATAGATTTTTAACTGCATCACAGCAGTGCATCCAGTTAATCCGGTGATTAAATATTAACAAGTCATTAACCAGCGGAAATAAGAACTTTGTTTTTCCTTTTCTTTTTACCAAGTTCTATGCTAGCAAATGAAAAAGAGGTGTCTGATTACCGACCCATTAAATAACATTAAAAGTAAAACATCATTTGTTTTATCTAATATGTGTTTCATCTCTTATACAGACTCCCAGACCTTTGAATATCATTAAGCAAAACAATGGTGAGCAGATTATCAGAAGACGGACAAGGAAACGCCTTAACCCAGAAGCACTGCAGACGGAACAGTTAAATAAACATCAAAGAGGAAACAGCGAAGAACAAACTAATGGAAGTCCTTTAGAGAGGAGGTCGGAGGATCATTCAATGGAAGGTCACCAGAGAGAAGCTCAGCAACTTAGTATGAATAAATATGAGTCCCCATCTTCATTGACTAAAAGCCATTCTGCCCAGCAGACAATATTAGTCAGCCAATCCATGGATATCCACAAAAGGATGCAACCTTTGCACATACAGATTAAAAGCCCTCAGGAAAGCAGTGGAGATCCAGGGAATTGCTCATCTGTCTCTGACAGCAAAGGCAGCTCAGAAAGAGGTAGCCCCATTGAAAAGTACATGAGACCTGTTAAGCATCCAAATTACTCCCCACCAGGAAGTCCCATAGAAAAATATCAGTATCCACTCTTTGGACTTCCCTTTGTTCACAATGACTTCCAGAATGAAGCTGACTGGCTGCGATTTTGGAGTAAGTATAAGCTGTCTGTTCCTGGGAATCCTCACTACTTGAGTCATGTGCCTGGCCTAACAAACCCTTGCCCAAATTACGTGCCTTATCCCACCTTTAACCTGCCTGCTCAATATTCCACTGTTGGATCTGACAATGACATTCCTCTAGACTTGGCAATGAAGCATTCCAGACCTGGATCTGCATCCAGCGGGGCCTCAAAAGAAAAAACTAAGTCACCTTCTTTAAGTGTAAAGGATGATGGCCCCTTGAATGTAGTGAAAACTGAAAAAGTGGATCGAAGTACCCAAGATGAACTTTCAACGAAATGTGTGCACTGTGGCATTGTGTTTCTGGATGAAGTCATGTACGCTCTACATATGAGTTGCCATGGGGAAAGTGGACCTTTTCAATGTAGTATATGCCAACATCTTTGCACGGACAAGTATGATTTCACTACTCATATCCAGAGAGGTCTACATAGGAACGTTGCACAAGCGGAAAAGAATGGAAAAACTAAAGAATAATAATAAAAAAAAATGTTAGCACTTAGCACAATTAACTAGATACGGATTCTCTGAATAGAAATTCAGTAGCTTGTAATTTCTAAATACAGTTTGAAACTGTGGACGTTTCATTTATGTTCCTTTTTGTAACCGTAATTAACATAAGAACAAATAACATCATGGCCAGTTCAACGTGTATATGATACATTGTTACTTACAGTTCTTCAGTTTACAGAATTCACCCATTTAAAGGAAGACTGTACATGCCACTGATATACAGGTATAGGTGTGCAAAATACAAAGTGAAAAGCCTAAATCGTCCATAACCCAAAAGAAGTCATTGAAGCCAAAATCTGTGCCACCACATATGGACGTTTTCTAAATGGATTAAACCATTGTGTAAATAGTTTTGAAAAAATGTATCTACCATTAAAGCCTAACAGTACTTTCAGTTTAAATCAGCTAAATACACTCTGGGTGCAGCAAAACAAAAGATGTGCAAAATCTTTACAGTTTTGCTTTCCTGGTATTGGAGAGCTCTACCTTTGAATCAGTAGAGGACATGTTAGACCTCTGTAAAGATATCACTGCTTCTGCATGGAGAACAAGAGGACAGGCTTTTCTACTCAAGGCTAAAGCCTCGTACACACGATCAGTCCATCCGATGAGAATGGTCCAAAGGACCGTTCTTATCGGTTAACCGATGAAGCTGACTGATGGTCCGTCGTGCCTACACACCATCGATTAATTAACCAATCGTGTCAGAACGCGGTGACGTAAAACACAACGACGTGCTGAAAATAACGAAGTTCAATGCTTCCAAGCATGCATCGACTTGATTCTGGGCATGCACGGATTTTTAACCGATGCTTTTGCATACTAACGATCTGTTTTGACCTATCGGTTAGGCGTCCATCGGTTCAATTTTAAAGCAAGTTCTAATTTTTTGGACCGAAGGTTAAATAACCTATGGAGCCTACACACGATCGGTTTGGACTGATGAAAACGGTCCTTCAGACCGTTCTCCTCTGGCGATCCTATCGTGTGTACGAGGCCTAAGTCTGCTTTCAAACGAAAACACAATTGCCAAATTTTGTGCACCTTTTATTTTGAAGGACCTGAAATATATTTAGGTGATCTAAACAGATAGCTAGTTAGACACTGTGTGCAATTATTACCCAGTGGAAATATAAAAGACAAGTATTTTACTAACTTCTATGCAAATCATTTCTTTTAATCAGCCATTTGTATGCTGAATAAAAGGCCATATTTTGTGTGTATATTATTTTGCTACAGTATGTTGGCCATTTTAAGCACCTAGTCTCTGATTAGAAACGTGACATCCCCAGGTCCAAAAAGTCACTGCGGCTAAATTCTGTGCCACTATATAGTAGCTTAACTTACATTTTTCAGTTTGACACGTAATTGGTGTAGTCACAGTTTATTCCAGATGGTGAGGCTCATATGTCATATGTTGACACTCTGAGTGTTTTGAGACCTGACAACATCACATAGTAGCTGAATAATTACTATTTATAGTGAAACTCACCATGTATAGTTTAAATTTATAGTGAAGTTCACCCTTTTACAGTGAACCAGAATGTTCCCATGTATAGTGAAGTGTTATGCAGACCATACATATTTTGTTTGTTATGTTTTGTGATCCGATTCAAGCAACCAAGCCTCCATTTTTACTCCATGTTGCTACAGAAAAGAATTTTCATGATCGGGAATCTTCTTTTCTTTTCAGGAATTTTCTTTTCTTGTGCTCGTGCGCATTTCTTTTTTAATTATATTTCTCACACAATTCTACCATTATTGTTTGGAAAATCATTTGTTTTTCAAAACATTTCCAACATGTCTGATCACTCAAATTCGATGGCTACATAAAAATTTGCCATTGTTGTGGCCCACTAATGGTGTGAAATTTGAACGAAAAGTCTTAGCTAAGATTTTCGAAAATTATTTTTCTAATTTGACCCATGTCTGGCTGGCCTTAGTCTGTAATCCTGTAAATATTGGTTTACTAAAAGGTGGTTATTTATTGAGACCGGTTTTAATAAACTGACGAAATGGCACCTTTATGGAATCGAAAAAACATGCCTGCTTATTGGTAAGTACACATACATGGGAATGAGCTCTCATCTTTACACATTATTGTAAATTAAAATAATTCATTAAAATGATTGTGTCTTGGGGAAATAATTCCTCCATCCTTCATCTGCATTTCAAATTAATGATATAGGTAGACATGTATCATAATTACTTCCATAATGATTTAATCCATTTTAAGACTTCTCTTAATAATGTTGATAATGATAGTGTGGCTGTACTGAAATCAATGCAACATGACTTAAAGTGGCACTAAACTCACATTTTTAAAATAATAATAATAAAAAAAACATAAATAATTCAATATGTTTAAATGCAAGTAGAATGTAGCTTATATGGCTCTTCTTTTGTTTCAAAGCTTTTTTCTGCTATTCTCAAACTTCCTGTCCTAGGGTGGCTACGTTCATTCTCCATGCCTAATTTGTGTATGTGAAGGTAGCCACCCTGCCCACATACAAGATGAACTACACATCTACATGCAGATGCATTCAGTGTTATGTGAATTGTAGTTTGCATAGAGCAGAGCATGTGACCAGAAATAATAGACATTGCTCGCTCTACACTAGTATCAGTGAGGTGTGGGGAATAGGGAGTAGACACAGACAAAAAGAAGCTGGAAAACAATGCTAAGAGACTTAAAAAAAAAAAAAAAAAAGTACTGTGGTAAACATGATAAAACAAAATGTGAGTTTTGTTTCACTTTACCCTTATCTAAATTCATGATGTGACTAGGTGCAGTCAGTGTGGCAGTAAATACTCTACAAAGACTCTTTGGTCACTTATTCCTAAAATTAGGCTGAACAAATGCTTAAGTTGGGTATACACCAGTAGAATTTTTTATGAAAATCCGTACAAAAATTCTTAGGAGAATTTGTACAAAAATGATCAGTACATTTTAATGTCTTTTAAATGAATGTAGTTGAAGATTTTGTTTACTTTTAACATTCTATTTTGAAATTAATGGACTTTACTGAACAAAAATCACATACATTGTTAAAAATGTGTAAACTTAAGAAGAAAATTTCATGCTGCCCATTTGAAATTTCTCACCACTGTGGTCGAAAAACAAACATTGATTTGACCCCACTATAGAAAAGAAAAATGAATGAATGTTCTTACAACATTCTTACAATGAAAAATATCCTACAAAATTCTGCAAGTGTATATCCAGCTTAAAGAACTAAACCCATCCATTTAAGGCCCCTTTTACATGGGCTTTCCGATCAGGTCCGGCTGTCAGTTTCTCAGGTGGACCCGATCAAACCCTCAAGTCTCCCCTATGGAGCAGCAGATTTCATCTGTCATCCCCTGCTCAGTAGAGATGAGCGGAGCAATCCCCCGCTGTTCAAGCGGAATCGGCAAGATGGAGGCATTCGTGTGAAAGGAGCCTAAAAGTTTTAAAAACAGTTACATTCCGGTACGTGAGGTGGATGTAATTGTCCCATTTGCTTGTGCTCTCAACCAAACTGTCAAATCATAATATGTCTGGTGTCATAACTGATCACATGTACAGCATCATGGCAGTTAAAGATCAAAAAGAGGCCAAGATGGCAGCTTCCTTGGCTGAAAACAATAGGAGGATTCCACTTTAAGAGTAAAAATACAGCCCCAACTTTTTCTTCTTGTTTTGGACAGTGCAGGGAGAGATCTGTCATTTTTTTTCCCTTGCTGTTTGGGTCACCAACAAGGACAAATGTAACATCCAGATCCTGACAGTAGTTCTACCACGTCTCCTCTATAAGAGTGTTTTTATTGCATTATCTTTGTTGAAGAGATATTGGCACAGGAAGGGAGGGGGCCCCTACTTGCAGCAAATAGGGAATTTCAGAGATTAATTATGAATTCAGACTTCCCATTGAGGAATGATGTGGCAGATGTGGAAGGCAAAGTGGCCATTTTATAAATACAGAATTGCATAATGGCTTTGTATTTTTGTTAGCAATGGCAGGACATTTACAGCCACATCTGCACATTTTATTTTTGTTCAAAATTGATCGTTAAAATTGCATGGTTATTGTAACCTTTGTGCATCAATAAGCATGTTGTGCTTATTGTTCATGGCAGTTCCCTGTAGGAAACTTTGTAAATCCCTCATGTGATCACAGTCAGGCACAAATCGATTAAAAAGTAATACATGAATATTTAATGCAAAGGATTATCAGGCATTCTCCATTGGACATGCCTTCATGTCACCATACATTGGAGGAATGTCCTTTTTAAAGTTTGGGTTGAATGTTCTAACACTATGGTATCTTTTAACTCAGTAGCCAGAGACTGCATGATTGCATCATTTACAAAATAGGCTTCTAATTCTAGAAACAGCTGAAATGCCAAACTGTATATTCGTGTTGCATATGAAGGGAACACTCCTTAGCATAATTGCTCAGGGAATAGCACTAAGTACTTGCATAAATGAAGGTGCTGATTTGCCATCCAGTAAACTTTTTTTTTTGTGGGTACTGTACTAGTTAGCAGATAGAGCACTTCAGTTATTCAAATGATATGCATTGATGTTACAAGCTACTGAATACCTTGTCAGATTGTCCTTGGTTTCTTTTTCATTAACAAAGTTTGGGAGAACAAAGTCTTATTTTTCTAGTAATTATTAATGTATTACATTTCAAATAATGGTGCCTGACATATAAAATAATTATTTTTTACTTTGTACATATGCAACAAAGATATTCCATCATGCATTGGAGTCGCTTTTGGCTCAGCCTCGCTGTTTACATTTGCAAATGTAGCAAATACGAAAATGAAGCAACTATTTCTATTGGCGTAGGAGACGTTACTTTGTGCATTAGAGTTATAATCTGTTACATGAAAAAAAAAATATTGTCATTAAAATGGGATGAAACAGAAGGAAAATTTTGATTTTTTTATGCCTGCTTAAGAGAAGAGGATAGCACTATTCATTCCAAGTTCGTTTTTTTTATTTTGTATTCATGAAAGATGGTAGCTCAGATTCTTATACTTCAGAAAGATCCACATATATATTCTTCATTGCTTTTGTATATGTTTCATTGGAAACATTTCAGAGACCCTTTTAATTGCTGTGTGAACAACAGCAATTTTTTGGCATCTTCTAGTAGCATTGCACTTCAAAAAAAAAAATCAGCAGTTGCATTCTCTTAAGTCAGGGTGGGTTTTGGGGTGGGGGGAGTGGTGATATTGGGCCGTTTTGTTTTTAATCTGTAGGGTTTCATTATTTCAAGGTTAGAATTCATAACACAATTCACCTTGGGTTGAAACTTTACAATGAATGAAGGCGAAATGTCTCTTATATTTGTTATTTTTTAATGCTTTTTATGTTAACATGTATTAAAAATCAGGGCAAGATGCTTTTGTTTTTGCATGTAAACAGGGGGCTTTTATGAGAACATTATCACGATGTACATGACATATTGAGATGTGATAAAATTTTGCTTAACCCCAAAAATATACAGTATTTAACCATTCCCATTACACAAAGAGGGGAAATTATTGAACTTGTTATTATTTTTTGTGGAATATTATAAAAATGTGCATCAAAACTTCAGGGTCAGTAAGGTGAACAAAATGTCAACTCGGCCTCTTTTATTTCTCCTTACCCTGTAGAAAAAAATCTGATCAAATGTAACCTTTAAGGTTCATAAAATTAGATATTCAATTCAAATAAAGATGTTGGTATTTTGTTCCAATACCATATTATAAGACACTAAATATGGCATGAAAAATTCTTCTTTTAATAATAGCCATCACAGGACATGTTTTTTTTGTTCAAGATGTAAAATATGATTCATACCCATGACTACAATATGGGGCACAGTTTTAATATCTACTGCGTGAGGTGAAAAATTTGAGAAAAGTGTCAAGAGTCTAAATAAATTCTAAATTGTAACTTTATTAAATTTGACTTTTGTTACATTTTTTTAAATGCAGTCTTAGACTGGTTTGACTAATTTGATTTCTTTTTTGCACCTGATAACATCACATAGATAGCCTGTACAAATTTAATAATCACTATTTTCTCCAGTGTAATTAAAAAGTAAATTATGACAAAAGCTATACAGTTTATTTTGGAGTTCGGCTTATTATTTTGCTTAACAATTGAAGATGCTTATTTTTTTCCCTGTGATATGTTTATTCACATGTGAAATGAATAGGCTATACAATTTAAGCCACTGACATAACTCAAGCAGCCTGTCAATTTACTGTGCCTAATTTTTTTTTTTTCTATACATGAAATACCAGTGTCTTCCATTATGTATGCCTATTTTGTCTTGCTTTTAAGCATTGATAATTGGCTAGATGCAAATGTTGCCTGGTAGAATGTTGGTGGAATATTGGTGATTCCCCTTAATCCCAAAAACGATTTTCTCATAATTTAACATATCTATATATTTACTTTAGTAAGGAAATAACAAAAAGCATTTACATGCTTATTTTTTATGTTTTTTGTTTTTGTTTGTTTTTTTATGTTATGCGCTACCTGCAAGCAGGTATAATTGCTTATTAGCGATAGAAAATTATTTTATATATATGTATTTTTTTTTTTGTATTTTACTGCAGTCAAGTACAAGCTAAGAATAAAATGCATTCTTACCTTCAGAAAATGCATTATTGACTATATGTTGTGTACATTAATATGCCATTTAAGAAAAAAACATGGAGTATATAAATATTTAGATTTATAAGAGAAAATGTAATGTCTGTTAAACAGTTTATTGGATGTAGCTGTTATTTAAAATAAATGACCTCACAAGCTAGATGTCCTATATACTTGTAAGTAAAACCAGACTTATGTATATGAGCCATACCAGGCAGATTACTTCACCAGTATCAAAACTAAAAACCGGGTTTATTTAACAGTTTTTTTTTTTTTTTTTTTAGTTACTCCTTTTACTTACAGGTACAGACTTATGTTTTGTTAGTTAAAAAATGTAAAGCATATTACAAAGTAACCAATGGCTTTAAGGTTGATTGTGTCAACCAGGCCACTTTGCTATGAAGACCAACAGTGACTTGGACTAGATGGTCACTGATTTAACAGTATATGCTGCAAGTTGTATGTATGTAGAACATATGTACTTATTAATTTAAATTCCATTGTAACTGGTCTTTTCAGACGATCAATTTCTAGGTTTTTGTAATTGATTTAAAAAAAAAAAGTATTCTAAAAAAAGAGACTGTGCTTTAAAAGCACCTTGGAAATGGCATAGGGAGTGTGGAACATCTCAATATGCCACTGTATTATAGAATTTCATTGTTCGTTTTTTTTTTTATTATTATTAATCAGTACGCACCAGCAAGTTTTCTTTCTATCCAACCTGTTACTTTTTGGAAAAAAAGATAAAAACATTTAGTCCTGAAAAGTTACCTGTCTCATGTTTGTCTCCTCAGAATATCTGTTTTCTTTGTTTCTTCATTCTGCATGTTTTTTTCCCCCCCACAAACATGTTCTCCGTGTATTTCTATTGCATTAAAAGAATTTAAAAAAAAAATTCAGACAGTAAAAATGTCTGTTACATCTAAACTTGAATAATAAACTTTTACCACCAGTTATAAAACACTGTGTGATTTGTTTTTCTTCATGTCTACTTTCTGTAGTAAGTGGCAACGTTGCTGAGACCATCAACAGCATCAGGTTTTTCTTGAATTAAAAAGTGGATATTTTCTATCCTATATCTTAAAATCTAAAAGTGTTTATTTTGCCTAAGCAGTACCCTGAAAATTGTATGTCTTGCCTTAAATTCCTGTGTCTAAACCCTCATAGTGAATATCTGTAGTGCCAGATCATCCAAGATTTGGTGGTGATGCCATTACTGTGTTAATTATGGTCTGTTTTTCATGGAGATATAGCACTTTCTCTACCTCTCCTGCTGCTTATTTTTTGGAGTTTTTTTATTATTATTAAGGGTTTCAAGAAAAATAAGTCACAAAAGGAAGATGCACAGATAAGGATAAAAAGATAAAAAAAAAGACTGTGCTGTCTGCTAACTAAAAACCAACAGTAAAGTGGAAAAAACAAATAAGTGGAAAAAAAGGGGTTACAAATGCATCAACCTCAACAAAACACATACCACAATGTGATCAATCCCATTATGAAAGTGACAAGTAAGAAAAATATCAAGTAAACATTATATAAAAAGTGTCCATATAATGTTCCAAAACAAAATACAAGGTGCATCTTCTGATGTAGATTAATACACAATCAAGTGCTCCAATGCTTTACATGTGCTTTAGTAAAATATAGCCTCTTACTAGATATTCATGATGTCTAAGTTATAGTACGATAAAAATGAATGGGGTAGTGGCACTACCTAAAATAAACTCAACAGTAAATAAGTGTGTGTATAAACAGAGACTAGGTACCAAACACCAAGTGCATGTGTATATAAATGGCAGCTGGCCTCCCAATTGTGAGGGTCAGCTGTAACAAGCGTGTGAACACTGATAGGTGTCAAAAACATAATACAGTATATGCAAATCTAGGTGCAATTTGGGCCAGTAATATAAAGTATAAGGACACTACTAAGGGGCAGATTCACAAACAATTGCATGGGCGCAGCGTATGTGAGATACGCTACGCCGCTGTAACTTACTGTTCCCAGCTTCGAATCCACAAAGAATTTGCGCCGTAAGTTACGGCGGCGTAGTGTATCTTTAGTGGCGTAATGGCGCGCAATTCAAATGCGGCGAGTAGGGGGTGTGTTTCATTTAAATGAAGCGCGTCCCCGCGCCGAACGAACTGCGCATGCGCCGTCCCTAAATTTCCCGCTGTGCATTGCGCTAAATGACGTCGCAAGGACATCATTGTTTTGATGTGGACGTAAATTACGTCCAGCCCGATTCACGGACGACTTACGCAAACGAAATAACATTTTCAAAATTATACGCGGGAACGACGGCCATACTTAACATTGAGTACGCCACCATATAGCAGCTTTAACTATACGCCGGAAAAAGCCGACTAGAGACGACGTAAAAGAATGCGACGGCCGCTCGTACGTTCGTGGATCGTCGGAAATAGCTAATTTGCATACTCAACGCGGATTACGACGGGAACGCCACCCAGCGGACGCCAAAGAATTGCATCTAAGATCCGAAGGCGTACAAAGACGTACGCCTGTCGGATCTAACCCAGATGGATCTGCCCCTAAGTGTTTAAAGTGGCCCATATAAAGAATGCAAATTAGAATGTGCAAATATTTTTTTTTTAGGGGGGCTGCAACCGTATTTAAATTTCCTAAGTGCAGACTTTTATTATTATTATTTTTTTTCTAAGTTATAGTAGATCATGATAAGCAGAGAACACAGAGGCCTCCTTAGGAAAGCAGATCACGTCCTGACAGCTGCACATCTAAAACTGGATCCTGTGTACCTCGATTCACTCAAGCAGCAGTCGGAAGTTAATGCATAAGAAATGAAGCAGCTCATCGTGCAGTATTGTCACACTGTTTATTAAATGTCACAACTCCTGTATCCACCCGATGTGTTTTCCCGTAAAAGGCATCATCTGGGGTTGGAGGATCATCCAAACACAAATGATGCCTTTTACGAGGAAACGCTTCGGGTGGATACAGGAGTTGTGACATCACTACTTTTCTGAACTGCTGGTTTACCCAGCGATCTGTTCATATCTTTACCACTTGTTTTTGTTTTCTCAATTTTGTAAGTTCAATGCTTTTTAAACTTTTAATAAACTGTTTGACACTAAGGCAGGGGGAGGGGGGGAATTAACAGTTGTAATAGCAGTGCTTCTTCGGCTGCTAGCAAGGCACTTTTAACCCTTGCTAGCGGCCAAATAAAGGCTTAATAGTGCCCGCAAAGCGCCATTTTGAGAAATTCGTGAAATTTTACATTAAATTAGGGATCGCTCAAGAGCCTGGACCAGTTGAGTGATGTCGGCCCACAGTGGACTTTAGCCTGCTGTTGGCTGAATATGGGTCATGAGTGCAGAACAAAGTGCACCCCTGTGATCCCCAGGAAAAGTAGGACCAAAAGAACTTGCAACTATCCGTTGCTGCTACCTAGCCTTTTTTTGGGGGGGTGCAGCTTACATAGTTTAGGTCCTTGTTAAAGTCCAGCTCCTGCCATTTTTTGGAAAATAGTGAACATCTGTTTGGTATTGCTGGTTTCTAGAGAAATTTTCTCCCACTTCCTGTTCTGGTGACAAGTGGGTTAGAGACAGGAAGTAAAAGGAAATATTTCTAGAGACAGTATCGATTCTCTTTTTGCTGGTGGAGTGGGAAAAACGTCCTCAACCTCACAGTAAAAGTGCAGTAGTCTCCCAGACTGGAAGGCATTGACAGCATTCAAAACATTGGGGGGATGGGGGATAGTTTGTCATTTTGGAGAGTTATTCCATAATTTCCTAGCCTGACATGGCTATAGATGGCAAAAAAAAATTACAACATTCGCTAACTTTTTTTTCTACTCTTACAAAAGGAAATACAAAAAATGGGTGTATTTGGGGTGTAACATAATACATTATTAGTGTCTGCGGCCCTTCCTTCTTCACATCACCCCTCTCTTCCTTGCAGGAGGCAGGGGTTCTTCTCCACACTGGCTCCTCTCAAATTTGACATTGGCAGATCTGTGCATGCTTCTGCCCTCACAGCCATGTCATTAAAGTGGAGGTTCACCCAAATAACATCTATATCAGACCAACTTCTTTATACTTCTAACATGTACAGTCCGCATTTTTTATTTTATTTTTACGCTGTACATACTGTATAATCTATATTTGCAATCTGGCTTCCGGGTACTTCTCCCAGCGGGAGTAGGCATTTCAATGCTGAGGAGGAATTCCTCTGGGAGGTCGCCCAGATGATTGACGTCCTTTCAGAAAAAGTTCACTAGGATTGGGACTTTAAATGAGGCATATAAAAAACATACGCCTCCATCCCTGTTGCTAAAAAGAGAGAAAGGAGTTTTTGAGACTTTAAATGAGATGCGTTTTTAAGCAAACAGTAAGTATAAATAAAGTTGTATACGTGATAACCAGGCTTACACTTCTATAATATTCATTTTAAAATCTGTCTATTCCTCAAGCTTTAGGTGGAGGCCATGTATTACTTATGTAGAGGTAAAGGGCCAAGAGAGGGTGTGGGCTTCTTTTTTAGTAAGTCTAGGCAAGGTTAGTGGGTCTAAAAAAGATTCAATCTGCACGTCAGTAGGTTGCCATGCGGTTTGGCTTTGTGAAGTTTTTAAAAATCCCAGCTATATGAATTGGAACATGAGCTTTAGAAGTATCACCGGGGTTCTGCAAAAAGGGCATTTTAGTAGCTACTATACTGTAGCTGTTTATGTTTAAGAATGTTTGCTAAATGTCAACCAGTTTTATTATCTAATGCTTGTGTATTAGTTTTAAGAACCTTAATATAATTTTCATAATTGTATAGTAGCAGGTTTTGTACAGTAAGTCATTTTGGAGGTGAAGCAGTTTTGCAGCGTTGGAAGATGAAGGATCCCATTTGTCAGCCTCTTCAGTTTCTATTTCAGATTGAATTAGTCGGTCAAATCAATGGGATCTACATTTTTTAGCCTTAGAACTAAGTTGAATCAGTGTGCACCTAAGAAATGCTTTGTGGGTCCATCTGTCCATAATAAACATCTATTTTCGAATAAAAGTGGTGCGATGTAGAGAAAAATAAATAATCCTTCTCAGCATCATGTTGGCACCTCCAAACATCTAACAGACTATTCTTATGAAATAGTGGATAGTGGCAGGTAGACTGGATCTAGCTGTGGTGTCCATAGCTGGGTCAGCAAAAGTGTATAATGAGGTGGCCATGATGGCAGCAATCAATTTGTTTAATAAGTTTTTTTCAGAAACAAGGTCTATTTAACATTTGGGGTAAAAATGTTCACTAGTGTGTATAGCTCATTATTAATATCACAGACATGTATGAGATATCTGACATTATCATCAGTAACAGATTGTTTAAGGTGGAATGTGGAAGAGAGTCAATAATAGCTTTAAGAATGCCAGCTTTCTTCTTCTTAGCATTAGCCATAAATACATCTGAGAAGCGTTTGAGAGAGAGTTGTGGAGGTGCTTGTTTGAGGAAGTGAGTTTCTTGAAGGAACACATTATCACCTTGTAAAGATTGTATTTCTTTCTATAAAGCCTTCCATTTATGGGGGCTGTTGAGTCCCTTCACATTGAAAGAGATAATTTTAGAAGCCAAAATAAACAAAGGATGGGTTATACGAAACATAAGCTGATATACGCTAAGGAGAATCCATCATGCATACACTGGAGCTGGAATTTAGGATTCCATGAAGAGGGTCCGTGTCCCTTGTAGACTTCATTTGCTACAAGATTAGATTGTTGCACTCTGGGCACTGCAGAGAAGAGATTGTGGAAAGATTCCTCTTGCCTGCAGCAAACAAATGGCCTCATTACAGCTTAAGGCATCATCACTTCATGGCCTTTTTAACCACTTCCTTACTGGGCACATATACCCCTTCCTGACCAGGTGAAATTTCAGCTTGTGGCAGTGCGTCACTTTAACTGACAATTGCGCGGTCGTGCGACGTGGCTCCCAAACAAAATTGACGTCCTTTTTTCCCCACAAATAGAGCTTTTTTTTGGTGGTATTTGATCGCCTCTGCGGTTTTTATTTTTTGCGCTATAAACAAAAATAGAGTGACAATTTTGAAAAAAAAAACTAGGCGATACGTATTCTTCTACATATTTTTGGTAAATAAAATAAAAAAAATCGCAAGAAGCGTCTGGTTTGCGCAAAAGTTATTGCGCTTACAAAATAGGGGACAGAATTATTATTATTTTTTATTTTATTTTTTTACTACTAATGGCGGCGATCAGCATTTTTTTCGTGACTGCGACATTATGGCGGACGAGTCGGACACTTTTGACACATTTTTGGCGCCATTCACATTTATACAGCGATCAGTGCTATAAATATGCACCAATTACTGTATACAAAGAAACACCCGCAAGAAGCGCTACACCATAGGAACGGTAAACCACAGTATTGTCAGTGGTTTAAAAAGTTTCACTAAAACATAAACCCGTGCAGCTGTCAACCACTAAGGAGACATGGGCAAAAAGCAAAGGAACAAAAACATACAGCGCACATGGGTTAAGTGAATGTCACTTTATAGTCTGTAATGGGTGGAAAAACATATATGCATGAAAAAATGAAAACATTTTTTTTTTTTTTTAAATAGCCACTAATAGCACGCAGGAAAAAAGAACATTAAAATTTTTAAATTACTAATAAAAATAGTCCGCATAACAAAGGCAGCAGTTCACGTGGAGATGGTAGAGTGAAGACACATACACTTCGGGGGAGATGTTAAGAGTGAATCCAAATAGTGCGCTTACACTTGTAGGCAGAGGTAATACAATACCTCGACAAAAGCAGCCGCTTCAACGTCTCAATGCAGGGAGATGGAATCCATAGGTGGGAAGATGACAGCCACACTGGGAGCAGATGTAGAAGTTATTTCATGCAGAGAGGATACTGCCGTTTGGACACCACAAGCTCTGAGGCTGATGGAGAGGAAACCTTCCTCGCAGACAGGGATCTCCAGCGGCAGGGGAAGTCCTAGAGGGGAGCCACCAAGTCGGTTCAGTGACGCAGCCGCGTCACACAGGAGCGAGGAGAGGGGGACGGAAGCCTGAAAGAGTCACACAGAGAGAAGGAGGTGTCCGGACACCATCGATCCAGCGTCAGGTGACTCCAGGCACCAATCAGTGTGGGCAGAAAACGAGCAGTAGAGGTGCTGGCGCTAGTGTCACTAGGAGGATTTCCCGAGTGTCAGCACTGCACATCAGCTGCAATGTGTTTGCTGCAAATGTATAGGGGCATCAAAGATTGTAATGGTGAGCCGTGACTGACATGTTTCGCGTGCCAGGACGCTTTATCAAAAGAGCACCTCTACTGCTCGTTTTCTGCCCACACTGATTGGTGCCTGGAGTCACCTGACGCTGGATCGATGGTGTCCGGACACCTCCTTCTCTCTGTGTGACTCTTTCAGGCCGTTTCCGTCCCCCTCTCCTCGCTCCTGTGTGACGCGGCTGCGTCACTGAACCGACTTGGTGGCTCCCCTCTAGGACTTCCCCTGCCGCTGGAGATCCCTGTCTGCGAGGAAGGTTTCCTCTCCATCAGCCTCAGAGCTTGTGGTGTCCAAACGGCAGTATCCTCTCTGCATGAAATAACTTCTACATCTGCTCCCAGTGTGGCTGTCATCTTCCCACCTATGGATTCCATCTCCCTGCATTGAGACGTTGAAGCGGCTGCTTTTGTCGAGGTATTGTATTACCTCTGTCTACAAGTGTAAGCACACTATTTGGATTCACTCTTAACATCTCCCCCGAAGTGTATGTGTCTTCACTCTACCATCTCCACGTGAACTGCTGCCTTTGTTATGCGGACTATTTTTATTAGTAATTTAAAAATTTTAATGTTCTTTTTTCCTGCGTGCTATTAGTGGCTATTTCAAAAAAAAAATATTTCATTTTTTCATGCATATATGTTTTTCCACCCATTACAGACTATAAAGTGACATTCACTTAACCCATGTGGGCTGTATGTTTTTGTTCCTTTACTAATTACTGTATAAATGTGACTGGCATTGAAGGGGTTAACACTAGGGGGTGAGGAAGGGGTTGAATGTGTACCCTGAATTGTGTTCTAACTGTGGGGGGAGGGGGGTGACTGGGGGAGGTGACCGATCTGTGTCCCTATGTACAAGGGACACAGATCGGTCTCCTCTCTCCCCTGACAGGACGTGGATCTCTGTGTTTACACACAGAGCTCCACGTCTTGTCTCTGTAGTCGCCGATCCTAAGTGCCTGGCGGACGTCAAGGCCGCCAGACACTCGCATCGGCATCTCAGCGATTAGTCGATTAATTGATTTAAAAAAAAAAAAGATTAATCGAACACAAACATTTTGATCAGTAACAGCCCTAAAATCATTATATATTTGTGACAGTCCACAATAAACACCAATTGTATAACTTTCCAAAATGTATTTAACCACTACCCGACAGCCGTACGACTTTATACGGCCGCGGGGTGGTTCTAATTCTCTGACTGGCCGTGTTTATACGGCCTGCGCGCGCAGTCAGCGACGCGGGCGCGCGCATGCTCGCCGCATCGCTGAGATGCCGATGCGAGTGCCTGGCGGCAGTGATGTCCGCCAGGCACTCGGGATCGGCGGCTACAGGGACAAGACGTGGAGCTCTGTGTTGGATC
This sequence comes from Rana temporaria, assembly GCF_905171775.1. Taxonomy (NCBI): domain Eukaryota; kingdom Metazoa; phylum Chordata; class Amphibia; order Anura; family Ranidae; genus Rana; species Rana temporaria. The sequence goes on along the minus strand of NC_053493.1, from coordinate 381,715,864 downwards.
TGTATGTGCGTTATAATTAGTCGAAATTAGTTGATTAATTGATAAAAAAAAAATCGATTAATCGAACACAAAAATTTTGATCAGTAACAGCCCTAAAATCATTATATATTTGTGACAGTCCACAATAAACACCAATAGTATAACATTCCAAAATGTATTTAACCACTACCCAACGGCCGTACGACTTTATACGGCCGCAGGGTGGTTATAATTCTCTGACTCTTGTTCGATTAATCGATTTTTTTTTTTAATCAATTAATCGACTAATTTTGACTAATTATAACACACATACAGATCCAACTACTTTTAGCTGACCTCCTTGCAAGCTGATTCCCAGTGCAGCTACCAACCACTGGAAAAATGGATAGCAGGATGCAAAAAAACACACAAAGGCAGCGCTCCATGGGAATAGCATTACAACTTTTATAGTCTTCAAGTAGGTAACAAAATAAATATTGCACTGGAGATAAAATCGATGTAGCTTCATAAACTGTAAAAATGGTGCGAGTAATACCAAATGGTAGAAAAAGCAGTCATAAAAACATGTAGCTAAGTATGATACTGGTATATAAATGTGTACAACGATGCCACTGCCGAATCCAGATGAGGAGAGGTTAACATCAGTCCGTTGGCATGTAGATGTCCCGTGAAGGGAACTATCACAACACCCAGTGGATGGTTGTAGAATCCCAGGTTGATAGAGGGAAGTGTAACAGCCCTTGCGTGTGGCAGATAGTAAGGTCCCACCGGCATGCAGATATGAAGGCACAGCAAAGGAGCCCTTCAGATGGACACGGCAAGCCCCGCCGGTGTCCGTGGCGTCACCGGATCTCCGACGGAACTCCCTGAAGGCCCGGAAGCCGGCGGAGAGGTGAGTACCAATCAAAATAATTTTAAATTGATCAAAAAAAATGTGATTGATCAAAAAAATTTAAGATTAATCAATGAATTAATAGTTAATTTCCACAGCCCTAAACGATTTGTAAAGTTTTTGAAAGGTTCACTTTAACCACTTGAAGCCCACGATAGAGTCGAAAGAGGGGTACAGCGCGGGCTTAAATTGCCGGAAGGGTGTACGTGATGTAAACAGAAGCCGGTAATCCATTTTTCTTTTTTTGTCACGCTGCCAGCATGAGGAGAAAGCAACAAGCCAATTACCAGCTTCTGTAAAAGGGACATTGGTACCACACAGTGCTGCTAACCAGTGCTCATCAGTGCTCTTAAAGTGGTTGTAAACCCACTGTTAACACCTACACCTACAGGTAATCCTAGATTAAGGCTTACCTGTAGGTGCAATAAATATCTCCTTAACCTACACGGTTAAGGAGATATTTTCACAGAAATGGGCACCGCTGTCTACGGCGCGCAACAGCGCCGGCGCACTGAGCGGTACCGTTTTTGTGAATGACATTAACGGGGTTAATGCCGCGTTTTCGCGCGTGGGAGTGACATCATCGCCGCTCCGGCCAATCACAGCGCCGGAGCGGCGATAACAGGAGATAGTGGCGAGGGGACATGGCGGTGGCAGTGGACGGGACTGAGGTGGCCTTCGGGGGCTTCGATCTCAGGTAAGTGACACATAATGAGCTAGTATTCTGTGCATACTAGCTCATTGTGCCTTGCAGGTGTATTTAAAAAAGTGAAAACTGAGGGTTTACTTCCTCTTTAATGCTAATCAGTGCCCACCAGTGCAACATATCAGTGCCTCATCATCAGTGCCACCTATAAGTACTGCCTGTCAGTGCCACCTCTCAGTGCCCTTAAGTGTCACCTATCAGTGCCACTTATCTGTGCCCATCAGTGCCGCTCAGTGCCCATCAGTGCAGCCTCCTCAGTGCACATCAGTGAAGGAAAAAATTCCCTGGTCTTTTTTGATTTTTTTTTTAAATACAGTGGTGATTACCGATTCATAGTAAAATGACGTCGGCAGGGACCTTTCGTCCTTCAGACTGGACGTCATATGACGTCCTTGCTTTTCCAGCTGCAGTACTTGTGACCTGGTGCGCGTGCTCGGCGGCCGCGATGTCCACCGGGCACCCGCCATTGCCGGCAATCACGGCAGGACCATGGATCTGTGTGTGTAAACACACAGATCCATGTCCTGTCAGCGGTGAGGAGAGAGATGTGTGTTCCCAGTACAGAGGAACACACATCGATCTCCTCCCCTTGTGAGTCCCCCTCCCCCTACAGTTAGAACACACTTTAGGGAACATATTTAACCCCTTCAGCGCCCCCTAGTGTTAACCCCTTCCCTGCCAGTCACATTTACACAGTAATCAGTGCAGTTTTATAGCACTAATCGCTGTGTAAATGTGAATGGTCCCAAAAATGTGTCAAAAGTGTTTGATATGTCCGCCGCAAAGTCACGGTCAAAATAAAAATCGCAGATCGCCACCATTACTAGTAAAAAAATAAAAAAAAAGCCATAATTCTATTTGCCATTTTTGTAGACGCTAGAACTTTTGCGCAAACCGATCAAATACACTTATTGCGATTTTTTTTACCAAAAATATGTAGAAGAATACGTATCGGTCTAAACCGAGGAAAAAAAACATTTTTGAATAAAAAACTTTAGATATTTATTAAATCAAAAAGTAAAAGATATTGTGCTTTTTTCAAAATTGTCGCTCTTCTTTTGTTTATAGCGCAAAAAATAAAAACCCGCAGAGGTGATCAAATACCACCAAAATAAAGCTTTATTTGTGGGAAATAAAGGGCGTCAATTTTGTTTGGGAGCCACGTCGCACGACTGCGCAATTGTCATTCTAAGTGCGACAGCGATGAAAACTAAAAATTGGTCTGGGCAGGAAGGGGGTGAAAATGCCCTGTATTGAAGTGGTTAAATACCACCAAAAGAAAGCTCTGTGTGAAAAAAATATAAAAATTTCATTTGGGTACAGTGTTGCATAACAGCGCAATTGTCATTCAAAGAGTGACAGCGCGGAAAGCTGAAAATGTACCTGGGCAGGAAGGGGATGTATTTACCCAGTAAGCAAGTGGTTAACCAGTTAACAACCGCCCTATAGACGAAATACGTTTACAAGGCGGTTGCTTAACTCTGGGAGGACGTCCATGGACGTCCTCCCAGAATCGTGCTCCCGCACGCCTTCTGGGGCATGCACACGGGAATGTCCGTGATCGCCGGGTCCTCCGGACCCGGCAGATCACGGAGCACTGTAAATCGCCGCTGATAGCGACGGTTTACCACGTGATTGCTCCGTCCAATGATGCCGGTTCCTCCCTCCCCTCTCTGTACCGAACAGTACAGTGTGAGAGGAGAGGGGGGAGAGCGGAAGCAGCAGCAGCTGCTGTGGGCTGGATCTGTGACAAATGCAGTCACAGATCCATCCATCCCTCCCTGTGCAATACTCTGCAATAACATAAATACTCTGCAATAACATGGGAAATAAAGGGCGTCAATTTTGTTTGGGAGCCACGTCGCACGACTGCGCAATTGTCATTCTAAGTGCGACAGCGATGAAAACTAAAAATTGGTCTGGGCAGGAAGGGGGTGAAAATGCCCTGTATTGAAGTGGTTAAATACCACCAAAAGAAAGCTCTGTGTGAAAAAAATATAAAAATTTCATTTGGGTACAGTGTTGCATAACAGCGCAATTGTCATTCAAAGAGTGACAGCGCGGAAAGCTGAAAATGTACCTGGGCAGGAAGGGGATGTATTTACCCAGTAAGCAAGTGGTTAACCAGTTAACAACCGCCCTATAGACGAAATACGTTTACAAGGCGGTTGCTTAACTCTGGGAGGACGTCCATGGACGTCCTCCCAGAATCGTGCTCCCGCACGCCTTCTGGGGCATGCACACGGGAATGTCCGTGATCGCCGGGTCCTCCGGACCCGGCAGATCACGGAGCACTGTAAATCGCCGCTGATAGCGACGGTTTACCACGTGATTGCTCCGTCCAATGATGCCGGTTCCTCCCTCCCCTCTCTGTACCGAACAGTACAGTGTGAGAGGAGAGGGGGGAGAGCGGAAGCAGCAGCAGCTGCTGTGGGCTGGATCTGTGACAAATGCAGTCACAGATCCATCCATCCCTCCCTGTGCAATACTCTGCAATAACATAAATACTCTGCAATAACATGGGAAATAAAGGGCGTCAATTTTGTTTGGGAGCCACGTCGCACGACTGCGCAATTGTCATTCTAAGTGCGACAGCGATGAAAACTAAAAATTGGTCTGGGCAGGAAGGGGGTGAAAATGCCCTGTATTGAAGTGGTTAAATACCACCAAAAGAAAGCTCTGTGTGAAAAAAATATAAAAATTTCATTTGGGTACAGTGTTGCATAACAGCGCAATTGTCATTCAAAGAGTGACAGCGCGGAAAGCTGAAAATGTACCTGGGCAGGAAGGGGATGTATTTACCCAGTAAGCAAGTGGTTAACCAGTTAACAACCGCCCTATAGACGAAATACGTTTACAAGGCGGTTGCTTAACTCTGGGAGGACGTCCATGGACGTCCTCCCAGAATCGTGCTCCCGCACGCCTTCTGGGGCATGCACACGGGAATGTCCGTGATCGCCGGGTCCTCCGGACCCGGCAGATCACGGAGCACTGTAAATCGCCGCTGATAGCGACGGTTTACCACGTGATTGCTCCGTCCAATGATGCCGGTTCCTCCCTCCCCTCTCTGTACCGAACAGTACAGTGTGAGAGGAGAGGGGGGAGAGCGGAAGCAGCAGCAGCTGCTGTGGGCTGGATCTGTGACAAATGCAGTCACAGATCCATCCATCCCTCCCTGTGCAATACTCTGCAATAACATAAATACTCTGCAATAACATAAATACTCTGCAATAACATAAATACTCTGCAATACCTTCCATACTCTGCAATACCCCATACTCTGCAATACCCCCATACTCTGCAATACCCCCATACTCAACAATACCCCATACTCTGCAATACCCCCATACTCTGCAATACCCCAAAATACTCTGCAATACCCCAAAATATAAATAAAATTAAGCTGCGCTGCGCTAATGGTGTATCATATAAAGTGATCTATAACCAACATTAATGATAATTACACAAACGCTGAAAAGTGCATAACAACCATATAGAAAATAGTTGTAAGTTCTAAGTGAAACAACTTAGATAAAGTGACATGTGCATGCATACATCTCAGTGCACAACCACATGTATAAAGTCCCAAAGAAAATTCACAACTATTCGATCTCCGTGCAAATTCAAATGCCAGAAAGGAAAGTGCTGAAAGTATCCCGGAAAATCGTGTCTGAGTAGCAGAATAGACGAAAGCCTCCACCTCCTATCTATGATCTGCTTACCAAATTGAGTGGATCCCTAATGTAAGAGATCATATGCGCATTTGGCTCATCAGCCCTGTTGTCACTCAATCAATCCAGCAAGAAAGGCTCTTCACCTCTAAGTTCACAATATAGCTCTCCAGCCGGTCACCATGCGGGTAATAATCCAGAGAGGGAAAAAAACCAACATAGAGCAGTATTGCAAATCAAAGGAATTTATTAAAAATGTCAGTCAAACTCACATTTCAGTAGAATAACAGTAGGCGTTTGTTATAAAATGTTTAGCCGGCCGACTCTCTCGTACCGCTCGTTCCTTCCGGATGGCAGTGAGGTACACAAAAATGGTGACGTCAGCACGCCACTCCTGCCTACGCCGTTTTGTCCTATAGTAGACTTCCTCCAGACTTCCCAAAATACTCTGCAATACCCCACAATACTCTGCAACGTCGCCTATGGGGATTTTTTTTGTAGCGAAGTTTGGCGCCATTCCACGAGCGTGTGCAATTTTGAAGGGTGACATGTTGGGTATCTATTTACTCGGCGTAACTTCATCTTTTTTTTTTCACAATCAAAGTTTATTGAAGCAAAAGTATGATTGTACAGAAAATAGGATATAACAACATACTTATATAGCAAAACAGTTGTATACATTTGGGATTAATAGGTAAATGAACATTTATCTAACATGGAAAGTTAGACAATCATAGTTGATAAGGCAAATAGGAAAAAAAGGATGGGGAGTGGAGGAGGGAGGGGGGGGGGAAGGGGAGGAAGGTAAGGGGGGGAGAGGGAGGAGCGGGAAGTGGGGATCTGATCTGGAAGGAGGAAGGGACGACAATTTGTCTGGAGGGTGTAAACTGAAAGCATGAGAGGAGAATCATTAGACAATATCATGAGAAAGTAGCCACCCTTATAAGGGATACAAGTCGTAAAAGTTAAAATATATGGTTAATGAGTGATAGACCAACGGAATGGGAAATCAATGAGAAGAAAGGGACTCATATTCTTTTGAGAGAGTGAAAGCAACCCACGGTGACCAATTTTCAATGAAGGCGGAACTGCGTTCATTTTTCATTGCAACTAGGTCTTCCATTTTGTAAATATAGCTCACCTTGTCCAACCAGTCTCTGACCCCTGGGATCCTGTCTGTTTTCCAGAACAGGGGGATCAATGATTTTGCTGCTGTAAGCAGGTGCCTCGTTAATGACTTTTTATATCTTCGTATAGAGAAGGAATTGATATGTAGCAGGCAGGCTGCAGCATCTAAAGTGATTGTAGTTTCAGTTATGTGCTTGATCCAAGTTGAAACCTCTTCCCAGAAATTACGAATTTGGGGGCATTCCCACCAGATATGCAGAAATGTGCCCATGTCTGATTTACAGCGCCAGCAGGTGTCAGAGATCGTCGGTGACCATTTGTGAGCTTTCACAGGAGTAACATACCATTGCGTAAGTACTTTATATGAAGTCTCCTGGTGTTTGGTACTTAATGAACATTTATGCGCAAATATGCAAGCTCTTTCCCATTGGCGTTCGCTAAATTGCCGGCCTAAATCACCCTCCCATCTCTCCTTGTGTTTGTTAGCTTCTGCAGAGTCATGAGCGACTAGCCATTTGTATCCCAAGGAGGTAGTTTTGAGTACTGGAGACCTCTTACGGCAGATGTCTTCCAGGGGTGTCAGGTTTTGGAAGAAAGAGGTTTTGTATTTACTGTTTACTAGTAAGTCCTTAAGTTGTAGGTAGAACCAAGGATTTAGGGTTGTGTCACCAAATTCAGTTTTAAGAGATGTTAGGGTTTTGACCACGTTGCCAGAAATACAATGGGTGACCAGGAATTTTTTGGAGGGCTTAGGGAGTGGTAGAGACTTTTGATTCTGCCCTGGGGGGAAATCCGGGTTTCCAGTGATCGGTGTCAGAGGGCCTGGAATTGTGGCTAGATTATAAGGTCCAGCTAGTTTGTGCCATATTTTTAACGTGTTGGCTATGAGAGGGTTGGTGGAGTTTTTAGAAGATTTGTAATGAAGGGTCCAAGGATAGTAAAGAAGGGAACGTGAGGAGTAGGATAATTCTAGTTGTACCCAATCCTTATTAGGGCCATTACAATGCCAGTCTATTATCCTTGTAATGTGGGAGGCATAGTGCTATTTTTTGTAATCTGGTAGGCCCAGGCCACCTCTGTTTTTGGGGAGTTTGAGAATTTTCATTGAGATTCTGGATTTTTTATGTGACCAGAGGAATCCCCTTTGGGCCGATTGGAGTTTAGAGAAGAAGGAATTCGGTATGTGGACTGGGAGGGCGTTGAAAAGATACAGTAATCTCGGAAGAACTACCATCTTTAAAATGGCGGCTCTTCCGAACCAGGAGAAAAATCTGGAGTTCCATCTCCTCAGGTCACCGGAGATTGAGTTCAACAAGGGAACAAAGTTAGTTTGAAATAGGGAGCTCAGGTCAGGGGTGAGTCTGATTCCTAGGTACTTCAGAGAAACTTCATCTTTCACATTTATGCAAAAGAATGAAGAAAAAATACAAAATTTGCTAAATTTTATAACAGAAACAAAGTAAAATTCATTTTTTTTTTTACAGAATTTTCAGTCTTTTTTCTCTTAGAGCGCAAAAAATAAAAAACCCAACGGTGATTAAATACCACCAAAAGAAAGCACTATTTGTGTGAAAAATAGAACGAAAATTTCATTTGGGTACAATGTTGTATGACTGAGTAATTGTCATTCAAATTGTGAGAGCACCGAAAGCTGAAAATTGGTCTGGTTATTAAGTGGGTTTACGTGCCCAGTGGTCAAGTGGTTAAAGAAGTCCATAAATAAAGCCAGCATATTTTTTTTAAAAATAAAAAAGTCATATGTCCGCCTACTCTATCACCTAGTGGAGAGAAAGGAGTATAATTATGCCAGTCCGTAAAGTGTTGTAGTAGTGGTATCCCAATCTTATGTACTCAGTGATGAAGTATGTTATTCAGATGGAATTTCCACATTGCAATCTCTGAAACCTGTTTGGCACTCAACCAGAAAATAATTTGCTAAATACATAAATGTCTTTAGCTGGTTGGCTTAATGCCCACACATTTTACTGGGATGCAGGAAGTCCTTTGTGTTGATAGGATTTCTGCTGAAAGCTGACGTGTTAAGAAACAAAAATGGTAATTTTCATGAGCAACAGACACCAAATGTTCATTAGCACAAAATTATTATTGTAGAAATTAATTTCTTAAAACAGTCAACGTATGTTGCTTTTCAAGCTCATTATAGGAAATATGAGAGCCCATTTGTTGTTTTTATATGACACATATACATCCCTATGGTCACATTTTAGTATGTGGATTAACATATTTACACCTTATGGTGTAGACTAGATCTAAACCCTAAAATGGATGATATTTAGCTTGCTAAGTCACTGTGTATCGTAAACAATTGAAATTTTTTTCTTCATAAAATCTCAGTGCTGCTGATCTCCTCCATTCGTTTCCAAGCTACATTCATTCTGAGTGAGTGAGTGAATAACTTGTATAGCGCTACAAATGCGAACTAAATCGCCTCAAGGCGCTTGGCATCAATTTTTCTCATTCTGTTGACCTTCAGATTAGGTGGGTCTTGAGTTTTTTCCTGAAGGCCAGGTGATCAATTTCCGTTTGGATTTTAGTTGGTAATGCATTCCAAATTGCGGTCTGCAAATCGTCGTTAGGCGTGTAGCGCAATGTAGAAGCAAACAGACGGCAATGATGGGTGACGTCCTGCGTGGCTCCTTCCCCCATATGCGTTACGTCAGCGTGGGGCAGGTAAACAACGTGGGGCAGACTACATGCCTATACAGCTGACACTCGGCTAATGGAGTGTCATTTCATGTGATGGAAAGTAGCAAAAGACGGATAGACGGCCGCACACCAAAGAACTCTTGAGTTGTCTTTATTGAAGAAACATAAGCAAACACTGCAGATACACAGCAAGAATCATAAACAGCCAACGTGTTTCACACTTGGTTAGTGCTTATTCATGAGCCATGAATAAGCACTAACCAAGTGTGAAACGCGTCGGCTATTTATGATTCTTGCTGTGTATCTGCGGTGTTTGCTTATGTTTCTTCAATCAAGAGTTCTTTGGAGTGTGGCCGTCCATCCGTCTTTTGCTACTTTCCATTGCCTTGTGCATTGCCAGCACCTACATCCACCTGGACTTATCCATGATTGCATTCAGGATTTCCCTGGAGCAGTGAACCCCACTTCGCTTTGTTCTTTGTCATTTCATGTGAGTTATCATTTTTATTATTCCATCCTAATAAATGTTTAATACAGAGAGCACTAGATCTCTTCTTTTCTGTCTTATATGGTGGATTAGAGCTGTTTGCAATTACTGAGTTGCCTATGGACGTCTTATTAGGATTCCGTGGTGGTTGTTGATATGCCCAGTGACCTTTTAAGGTCGAATTCTGAAGGTGAGAGGCCATCTTTTGCACGGTGGAGGATACTGTCTTGGTCACTCACATTCACCTGCACTTTTTGATAGATTAATCGTTTGGATTACTTCACTTTATTTATGGACTTCCACACATGGATTCTTTTTTGCTTATGAACTTTATTTATTATATATATTAATTTCTTCTTTATTTAGTATTAATATATGCTATTTCCTTTGTTTTCACTATATATCTGTTTTGGGAATTTTTATTAATTTTTCCATAGTGCTGGCTTGCATATTTTCATTTTATATCTAGCGCTGAATACCTTCTATTATTGTGTACTTCTCCTTAAACCACTTTCCCTCTGGAAGGTTTACCCCCTTCCTGACCAGGCCATTTTTTGAGATACGACATTGCGTTGCTTTAACTGACAATTGTGCGGTCGTGCGACGATGTACCCAAATAACATTTATGTCCTTTTTTTCCCCACAAATAGAGCTTTTTTTGACTGATATTTAATCAGCTTTGTGGTTTTTATTTTTTGCGCTATAAACAAAGACCAACCGACAATTTTGAAAAAAAAAAAATGGGATAGAGTCCGGGGGTGTTCTCAGCATAAAGTAGCAATCCAGGTCCAGGCACAATGGAGTCAGCTCACCAAGATGACCATGAGTGTTACCAGGAGCAAGATATAAAATAAAAAGCTCTCATCGTGAAATATGTAAACACTCAAACGGTTTAATGAAGATAAAAACTTGCTTACAGAAAAAACAAGTAAAAAACACCAAACACAGGCACTTCCGGTTGGACGGTCAGGGTATCACGTCACTTCCGATCACGTCTGGAACCTTACGCGTTGCGTCACGTCACGTGACTTCATCAGAGGTTACTGAATGGCTAATGGATACTCCCTTATAAAGGTACAAAACGGAAATGGAACCGCGGCCATTTTGGATTCAAAACGGTATCAAAACCTAGCTCCTGGTAACACTCATGGTCGTCTTGGTGAGCTGACTCCATTGTGCCTGGACCTGGATTGCTACTTTATGCAGAGAACACCCCCGGACTCTATCCCAGTGTTTTGAAGAATTCGTTGACACGCATTATTTACTGGCTGGAGGTAAGCGCTCTGTGAGCTCAATCTTTGTGAAGATTCATCCAGATTGTCTACATTGATGTCCATGGGCAGAAGTTTTGCACACAGTTGCTGCACTTAATTCACTTATTTTGGACTTTATTTTATGGTTCACCGCAGAACTTTTTTCACTGTTTTTATATAGGTTGATTAATAGATTGTTATCAGTGTTCGACTGTCTTATAATTCACTTTTAGATTTTCAATTTGCGCTCATCACTTTCACTTTATATAATGTAGCAGATAACATATTGTCCTAAACTGATGAAGAAATTCAATTTTTTTACATTTTTGTAATGGATGTGTTTTAGAGAAGAAAGTAAAAAATATTTTTTTTTTCAAAATTGTCGGTTGGTCTTTATTTATAGCGCAAAAAATAAAAACCACAAAGCTGATTAAATATCAGTCAAAAAAAGCTCTATTTGTGGGGAAAAAAAGGACATAAATGTTATTTGGGTACAGCGTCGCACGACCGCACAATTGTCAGTTAAAGCAACGCAATGTCGTATCTCAAAAAATGGCCTGGTCAGGAAGGGGGTAAACCTTCCAGAGAGAAAGTGGTTAAAGGAGAAGTTATCAGTGTTCGACTGTCTTATAATTCACTTTTAGATTTTCAATTTGCGCTCATCACTTTCACTTTATACCCTTGTTTTGTTGTTAGCACATATTAGATTTGAGCAGCATTTTGGTTTCACACTGGTCACTCAATTTTTCACTGTTGGCTAGCGCTTTAGTTCATTTATTTTATTTTGTAATCTGCTACATTTTTTTGATAAAAAAATCTCAATAAGCGTTTATTGATTGGTTTGCGCAAAAGTTATAGCGTCTACAAACTATGGGATATTTTTATGTATTTTTTTTACTAGTAATGGTGGCAATTAGCGACTTTTAGTGGGATTGCAATATTGCGGCAGACAAATCGGACACCTAACTGACACTTTTTTGAGGACCAGTCACATTATTACAGTGATTAGCGTTAAAGATATGCACTGCCACTGTTCTAATGACCCTGACAGGGAAGAGGTTAAAATCAGGGGGAGGTGCTTTTACTACTTGAAGACATTAACTGGTGTCCAATTTCTATACTGCTACCTCTATCTCATCACTTGCTACTGGTGAGATACAATGCTTTTTCTTCATCCGGTTTCCTTGTCACTGCTTTTTGGCTTATGGGTTACAATTTCTATTCTATCCTTTTTTTTCATCAGTTGTGCAATTACTTTACTTTAATTACTTTAATGATATCATATTAATTTTTTACAGATACTTCTTGGCATTTTATATAGCACAAATTATATAACACAGCTGATAACTTGGGGATCATCTTTTTTCAACCTCTACTCACTAGTGTTTGTGCTGCCATCCTGCCGTAGTTATTGCCGCCTCAGCTCCCAGGGATGACATTCCCCATTGTGCCTCCAGTTATTTTTATCATCAATATTTTTACTTATATAATACGATTAGGTAAGAGTGGTTGGGACTCGTTTTTTTCCCCCTCTTTGTCCCTCCCCTTATTTTACTTACCATCATACTATTTTGGCTTACATTTTTATTCTAGATACCTCTTATCTACATCTGCTCCTGATGAGTGGCAAATTGTCCACGAAACACGTCAAGATTTCCTACTATGCTGTGTCACAGTAATCATGTGCAATATTTTATATAACATTTTTATTATAATCAATTGCTCCTGTTAATATTATCGTGTTTATGTGCTACTTTGCTTTTTTTACTCTGGGTCTACATATCTTAGGTCTATTTCCACATGTATCATGTTGCAATACTTGTGTACTATATATGAAATGTTTAGACTATATATTCATTAAGAATTATTATATATCAATGTTTTACTGTCCTAGGTGTATGTATGCTCCCATGCAACATTAAACATTTATTACTATATAATTATTGGTTTGTTCCATATATTGTCCCCCCCCCCCCCATTTTTCAATGTACCAGGGATACGGGTATATGAACTTACCAGTCATTGCCTCATACAAAGTCCCAATCTCTTCCCCCTTTTCCATTTTCGACTACTGAATCCTCCTCTCAAAATATTCTTGCGCTACAAACAAACTCTAAAGTCCTCATGTGGTGGTATTTGGTCCCGGTAAGGATCTCTAAATTTCTACCTTGTTATCCCCCTGTGTGTTTCTTTGGCTGTGGTCAACAGGGCACGCATGCACATATCTGGTGGACAAGTCCTGTTGTGCAAAAATTTTGGACCTAGGTTTTTCGTATAGCCTCTACCTTGATTAGCACCACACTGGACCAATCCCTCGCGTTGCTGAACCATAATACCCAGGATTGTACCGGAACCCAGTTCTATCTCATTGCAGGTCATGAAGGCAGCTAAACAAACCATAATGTGAGCTTGGAAGTCTCCTAAACTCTGTATTGTTGAAACCAAGCATAGAATAACTCAGGACATGATTCATAGTAAAATTGAAGCTATGGGACAACACCGTGACATCATTTATGGTCTGAAGAATGTTTCCTGGTTGTACTGAATGTTTTTATCTTTAAACTTTAAAGTGGATGTAAACCCACTCTCATCCTTTCTAAACTACTGCCATAGTGCTGATCTATAAGGATATACAAGCCTGCATGTATCCTTACCTGTCAAATGTCTCCCCTCTGTCTGTTATAAGAACTGAAAAACTGCAGATTCTGTGGGTGGATCTGTTGTCTGGAGCTCTGTGGGTGGAGTCATGATGTCAGTAGACTCCCCGCCCACCTCTACACTCCCCTTGTCAACATGCATTTTTTCCTATGTATTCCTTACACTAAATTCTGCTATGATCACTAACATCCAGTCAAAATCCAGAAAAGTAACCACATGACTTCAGAAAAGGAGTGGGGGTGGGGAATAAAAAATAATGCCTGTCTCCAAGCTAGTGCATGAGATATGTAAATAACCTGTCACTCACAGCAAGGGGGCGCAACGGACTAAGGTTTTTCTCTGTAAGTCTGTTTTATTTCACTGAGCAATAAAAGAGGATTGCTCGGAGCTGGATTAACTCTGTGTGGCAAGATTGGGCACAGATGATAGGAAATCTTATACTTATACATTGTGACATAAAAAAAAAAAAAATTCGGGTCTACATCCACTTTAATCTTTGAGTGAGTGTGATCTAGTATTGTTTTTATTTTAATAAAAAATAATAATGTTTTACACTATGTAAGCCCCCTTTCTGTTCCTATACATGGTGGATGTGGCATCAGGAGTTCAGGACAAAGGGACTTGAGAAGATTGCTGGTGGAGTGGTGAAGGAGAGGTGCTGTGTATCACCCTTAAAGACCGGGAGGGGAAAATCCACAAGCCTGGGAGACTTTATTGCTGAGAAGCACAAAGTCAAAAGAATCTGGTGAGTGCCACTGGGCACAGAGCAATGCATGTGGCACAGTAAAGCAGAAATAGCAGCGCAGAAGCACTTTATATTGGAGCACCTTATGAAGTCATATCTTGGAGCACTTTAAGCACAATGACACTTTGCAAGACAGATATATAATTACCCTTATATTTTTTTGTGTTTGTAAAATTTTTTAGACTGAATTGGGACATTTGTTTTGCAGATTTCTTTTGCAATAAGTATTTTTTTTGTGCATTTGAGGTATATATTGTGTTTGTGGCAGCATGAAAGGGACAACATTTTTAATAGTGATTTACAGTTCTAACAATTGCCTATAGTTCTTAGTTTGGGCATTTGATAAGCAGCTGGGAGTGCCAGATTAACATTCAAGTTTTTAACCACTTCCCTACCGCACATTGTCATATGCAGGGCTTTTTTTTCACAGAGAATAGATGCAGGAACTCCTCCCTTCTTGACTCCAACCCCTACCCACCTCCGAGCACCGTTCCTTGGTTTCACCCCTTACCCACCTCCTGGTACCACCCCCTTTAAAGAAAACCAAGCCAAGTATAATTTTTGTGGTGCCAAGTATTTTGTATGAATTTTGTTATTGATAACAAGAAAGGCAGTGAAATAGATCTAGCAACGATGGAAACCCCAGTGACAATAGACCCACCCCTGCAACAATGGACTACCAACAGCCAGCATTAAAAGACCATTTAGCAGCCAGCAACATTAGACCCCTCCCTCAACAGTAGATCCCTCCCAGCAATGATTGACACCCTGCAGCAAAAGACCCACCCCCAGAACAATAGATTCCCCACCTGCAACAATAGGTCCTCCCCAGCACCAATAGATTCCCCTGTAGCCAGCATCAATAGACCCCACCCTCAACAGTACATCCCTCCCAACAACAACTGACCTCCCAGTAACATAAGACCCGTCCCAGCAACAGTAGACCCCTCACGAGAAAAAGAAAGAACTCCCTAGCAACAATAGACTCCCTTCCTTCGCAAAAATACATCCCCTCCACCAACAATAGATTTCCCAGCAGCCAGCATCAATAGACCCTCCAACACACCACAGCACTCCTTACCTTTACATACATTCAGTTTTGGAGGTGTCAGAACTGCGTTTCGCCATGTTCCCGCTGAAAAAAAAACCTAGTCATATGACGCCCGCAGGAACACTCTGTCCCTCCGGGTGGGCGTCATATGATGTCCACAGCTTCCGGGCGGTATAAGGGGTGCTTGCCGCCAAAGGTGTGCGCACGCCTTTCACTCAGGAGCCGATGCGCGTTGCCCAGTGGGCGCAATGTCCACCGCCACCCGCAATTGCTCATCACAGAGCAGAGACATGGATCTGTGTGTGTAAACACACAATCCACGTCCTGTCAGGCCCCGTACAGACGACCGAACATGTCTGCTGAAACTGGTCCGCGGACCGGTTTCAGCAGACATGTTCGGTCGTGTGTAGGCCCGAGCGTGCAGGATTCCAGCAAACATTTGCCCGCCGGGCCTTTTCCCAGCGGGCAAATATTTCTGGACTTGTTTTAAAACAGCCCGCTGGAATCCTGCCCGCTCGGACATGTTCGGTCGTCTGTACAGACCTACCGTACATGTCCGAGCGCCCGCCATCCCTCGCATGCATCGAATGACTTCGACGCATGCGTGGAAGCATTTAACTGGCAGGGCCGCCCACGTCGCCGCGTCATCGCCGCGGCGACAGTGCGGACACGCCCCGCGTATTGTTTACGCGCAGATTTCTGTACGATGGTTAGTACAGCCATCGTACAGAAATCCCCGGGCAGACATGTATGGTGAAAACGGTCCGGCGGACCGGTTTCATCGTACATGTTTGCCCGTGTGTACGCGGCATCAGGGAAGAGGAGAACTGATCATGTGTTCCTTGTATATAGGAACACCGATCGGTCACCTCCCCAAGTCAGTCCCCTTTCCCCACAATTAGAATCACTCCCTAGGACACACAGTTTACCCCTTGATTGCCCCCTAGTGTTAATTCTTTCCCTACCAGTGACATTTTTACAGTAATTAGTGCATATTTATAGCACTGACTGATGTAATAATGTCAATGGTCTTAAAAAAGTGTTAAAAGTGTCTCATCTGTCCACCGCAATGTCAGGATAAAAATCGCAGATAACCGCCATTACTAGTAAAAAAAAAAAATAAAATAAAAATGCCATAAATCTTTTCTTCATTTTCCTCCATTTTGTAGATGCTATAACTTTTACGCAAACCAATCAATAAACGCTTATTGCGATTTTTTTACCAAAAATATGTAGAAGAATACGTATCGACCTAAACTGAGGGGGTAAAAATTATTTACAGAAAAAAAAAATGGGATATTTATTATAGCAAAAAGTTAAAAACAATGGGGGTTATTTACGAAAGGCAAATCCACTTTGCACTTTAAGTGCAAACTACAAGTACAAAGTGCTCTTGAAATTGCACTGAAAGTGCACTTGGAAGTGCAGTCACTGTAAATATGAGAGGTAGATCTGAAATGAGGGGAAGCTCTGCTGATTTTATTATCCAATCATGTGCAAGCTAAAATGCTGTTTTTTATTTTCCTTGCATGTCCCCCTGAGATCTACAGCGACTGCACTTCCAAGTGCACTTTCAGTGCAATTTAAAGTGCACTGGGCAGAAAGGGGGTGAAAATTCCCTGTATTGAAGTGGTTAGAGTGACAGCGCTGTGGTTAAGTTATAACCCTGTTTGTAGTCCATGGAAATAATGGGCCAAATTCTCGTATCTCGGCGTAAATCTCTGCGGGCGTAACGTATCTTGTTTACGTTACGCCACCGCAAGTTTTACGGGCAAGTGCTTTATTCACAAAGAACTTGCCTGTAAAGTTGCGGTGGCGTAGCGTAAATCCTCCGGCGCAAGCCCGCCTAATTCAAATGATCCGGGTAGGGGGCGTGGATCATTTACATTAGGCGCGTTCCCGCGCCGATCATACTGCGCATGCGCCGTCCCTAAAATTTCCCGACGTGCATTGCGCTAAATGACGTCGCAAGGACGTCATTGGTTTCGACATGAACGTAAATGGTGTCCAGCGCCATTCACGGACGACTTACGCAAACAACGTAAATTTTTAAATTTCGACGCGGGAACGACGGCCATACTTAACATTGGTTGCCCCTCATATAGCAGGGGCAACTTTACGTGTCGCAAATCTAACGTAAACGTCGTATTTTCACTGCGTCGACCGCGCGTACGTTCGGGAATTTGCGTATTTTGCTAATTTGCATACTCGATCGGGAAAACGACGGAGGCGACACCTAGCGGCGAAAAAGAAAATTGCATGTAAGATCCGACAGCGTAAGAGCCTTATGCCTGTCGGATCTAATGGTTATCTATGCGTAACTGATTCTAAGAATCAGTTACGCATAGATACGACGGCCCAGATTAGGACTTACGACAGCGCACATGGCGTTGCGCTGTCGTAAGCCCTTTCAGAATCTGGGCCAATGTCTTCAATGATATAGGGCTTAAGGGAGAGCGTAAAAGCAACCAAAGGAGCTCATACAAATTTTCCCAGGAAAATCAGCTCATTATTCCAAATGCAAAAATTGATAGCTAGTCAGTGAAGCCTGATTAATTGCAGAAATTTGTGATCTAGAATGGCCATGTTCATGCTTTGAATAAATACCGTCAGGTACGTAGGTTGTTAGTGAATTGAAATCCAAAATTTTTAGGATGCCGACATGAAAGGAAGTAAGTGGAGCTGAGTGTCAAGGTTATATTAGATACAAATATTCTAAAGCAATAAGCTGTGCAGATATTTTGCTCTAGGCTCTGTTAAAGATTCTTACAAGAGAACAAAGGAAACTTTTCACAATGCAAGCCTTTTTTTTTTAAAATCAACACAAACATGCATCAGGTATGGCTCTTAGAACAAAAACTTCATTATAAAGAAATAATATACCTATAGGCACCACTTGCTAGGACTTGGGTAATACTAATGAAAACAAATTCCAGAAAACCTGCATAGCTTTTGCACTGTCAATGTTCCAACATTTCCAAGCAGCTCTATTTCTGGGCTGTGTCTTGTTTGTCTTCGGTGACAGGAAATGAGAAGCTGCCATGCTGGGGAAATTACATGGCACCCTTTATGGAATTCTGATAACATGCTAATTACTGTCGTGCTAATTCAGTGGCTTCAACACTTTCTGATTCTGAAGCCCTGTACTCACGACCTGGATTCCCGGCGGTAAAAAGTCTGCCGGGAATCCTGGGGGGGGGGGGGGGAAACTGAGAACCTGCTCGGTAACTTTCCCCCTGTACACACCAGAGGTTTTCCTGTTGGAAAACTGTGGTGAGAGCTTTGGCCGGGAATTCCACCCGTATGTATGCTCCACCGCAGTGTTTCCCATAGGGAAACTGTCGGGAAAAAGACCACCGGGAATCGCGACAGGAAAAAAGAGAACATGTTCTAATTTTTCCTGCCAGGATCCCCGGCGGTTTTCCTCTAAGGAAAACTGCCATGGAGCATAAGCACAGACAGTTTTCCCGGCCAAAAGCTATCATGGCAGTTTTCCCGACAGAAAAACTGGTTGTGTGTAAGGCCTCGTACACACAACCGTTTTCCTTGACAGAATCCATCGAGAAACTTGGTGGCAGAGCTTTTTTTGCAGAGGAAAACGGTCGTGTGTATGTTTTTCATCGAGAAAACTGTTGTGAAACTGGACGAGAAAAAAAGAGAACAAGTTGGCCTTGTACACACGACCGTTTTCCTCAACAGAATCCATCAAGAAACTTGGTGGCAGAGCTTTTTTGCCGAGGAAAACGGTCATGTGTATGTTTTTCTTCGAGAAAACTGTCGTGGAACTCGACGAGAAAAAAAAAGAACAAGTTCTCTTTTTCCTCATCGGGAGTCTCAATTTCCTTGTCGTGTTTCTCGTCGAGCTGGTTTACGACGAGAAACACGTTTGTGTGTATGCTTAGAAACCCGTGCATGCTCAGAATAAAGTATGGGATGGGAGCATGCCTTCGGTAAAAGTAGGGTTTGTAATTGAGAGAGCACATTCATCACGCTGTATCAGACTGAAAAGCGTGAATCGTCTCTCACCAAACTTTTACTTAACGTGTAGTAACATGAGATTAGCAAAAGCAGCCCCAAGGGTGGTGCCAGTGGAATCGAAATTCCCCTTTATAGTGCCGTTGTACGTGTTGTACGTCACCACGTTTGAGAATGACAAGATTTTGTCTTGACAGTGTGTACGCAAAAAAAGCTTGTCAAGATTCTTGACAAGCCTAACAAGGAACTCGTCGAGGAAAACGATGTTTCATTTACGACGAGTTCCTTGGTCGTGTGTACGAGGCCTAAGAGGCATGAGTCATCTATCTAGAGCAAGCATGCAGCCAGTGAAACCAGAATGAAATCAGACCTCCAGATCCTCCTGGTTTCTGATCAGTGACTTAGAAAATATTGTAGCCAAGTGTAACATTTTTGCAAACAAGGCAATGACAGACCCCATATTTTTGCCAGAACAAGTTATGGCTTTAAAAAAACATGAATTCAAATAGGTAGATTCACAAAGAGTTAGGCCGGCTTATCTACAGATAAGCCGACCTAACTCTGAATCTAAGCCGACCTATGTTTAAGTGTATTCTCTAACAGAGATACACTTAAACATATCTAAGATAGGACGGCTTGCGCCGTCCTATCTTAGATTGCAATGTTTTGGCTTACCGCTAGGTGGCGCTTCCATTGCGGCCGGCGTAGATTATGTAAATGAGTATTTACGATGATTCCCGAACGAACGCGAGCCCGCCGCAGTCGATTAACGTTGTTTCTGTAAGCGATAGGCCGCCTAAAGTTATTCCACCTATGAGGTGGAATAACAATGTTAAGTATGGCCGCCGTTCCCACCGCGAGGTTCAAATTTTTTTTACGTCGTTTGCGCAAGTCGTCCATGAATCGGGATTTATGTCGTTTACGTACATGTCGAAATCAATAGGCCCGTACGGCCTACTTAGCCGCAATGCGCACTGGGAAATGTAGTCGCCCGGCGCATGCGCAGTGTCAAAAAACGTCATAAAACGTGAGGTCAAACCTCATTTCCATACAACATGCCCCCCTCCAAGTCATTTGAATTAGGCGCGCTTACGCCCGCTCGTTTTAGGCTACGCCGCCGAAAATTAGCAGGTAAGTGGTTTGAGAATCACTACTAGCCTAACTAATTTACGGCAGTGTAGCCTAAAAAGACTAGGCTAGGCCGCCCTAAAGTTAGGCGCTCCTACGTGAATCTACCTAAAAGTGCTTATGCAGCCAGTGAGGTAGATGGAAGAACTTTACCTTTATAATGAAGTTTTTGTTCTAAGAGAAATACCTGATGCATGCTTGTGTTGATTTAAAAAGCTTTCATCGTGAAAAGTTTCCTTTGTTCTCTTATGAGGCCCCGTACACACGACCAGTTTCCTCGTCAGAATTCAGCTTCCGACTGAATTCTGCCGAGGAAACTGGTCGTGTGTACACTTTCGGCCGAGGAAGCCGACGAGGAGCTCGACGAGGAAATAGAGAACATGTTCTCTATTTCCTCGTTGTTCTATGGGAGCTCTCGTCCCGCCGAGCTCCTCGGCGGCTTCAGGGCTGAACTGGCCGAGGAACTCGATGTGTTTGGCACGTCGAGTTCCTCGGCCGTGTGTACGAGGCCTAAGAGTCTTTACCAGAGCCTAGAGCAAATTATCTGCACAGCTTATTGCTTTTGAATATTTGTATCTTGGGACACTGGCATGCATTGCAGCTGCTGATCGATAAAAACTTTCCAACATGTCACCTTGGACAGAAGTCAATCGAACAATCAGTTTTTGTCAAGCAGGGATTGCCACACACCAAATGAAATTCAGTTTGTGCCTGCTGAACTGGCTGAATTTTGATCAGTGTAGCTTTACTCTACCAACCATTGAAAAAGGTGGGTTGGATTTCCCAGCATATAGCCGAAAAGAAGGCTGTCTTTCCAATGCTCATAAACCAATGGCAGCTCTGAGGCCCTGTACACACGACCGGTTCATCCGATGAGAATGGTCCGACGGACCGTTTTCATCGGTCCACCGCTGAAGTGGCCTGATGGTCTGATGTGTGTACACACACCATCAGTTCAAAAACCGATCGGGTCAGAACGCGGTGGTGTAAAACACACGACGTGCTGAAAAAAACGAAGTTCAATGCTTCAAGCATGCGTCGACTTGATTCTGAGCATGCACGGGTTTTGAACCGATGCTTTTGTGTACTAACCATCGGTTTGGCCCGATCGGTCAGCGGTCCATCGGTTCGATTTTAAAGTTCGATTTTAAAGTTTTAAAATTTTGGTCCGAAGGACAAAAGACAGATGGGCCGTACACACGGTCGGTTTGGACCGATGAAACTGAACCTCGGTCCATTCTCATCGGTTTTGACCGGTCGTGTGTACGCGGCCTAACAGTAATCCATATACCTTAAAACCAGCCCTACGTTTAGGTTTTCACATAAAAACAGGAAAAATGTATACAGTGGGTACAGAAAAGAATCACCCCCTTTAAAATAATTTTGCTGTATTTTGCCCCATCCATTTTTCCTTCTATCCTGATAAGTGCTCCAGTCCCTGTTGCAGAGAAACACCCTCATAACAGGATATTACCACCTCCATGCTTTACTGTAGGAATGATGTTATTTGGATAATGAGCTGTTTTGGATTTCCGCCACACATATCATTTGGTGTTAAGGCCAAATAATTCAATTTTAGTCTCATCTGACCATTTCCCATGTGGCCTCAGAATCTTCAAGGTGCATTTTGGCAAAGCTCAGTTGTGGCTGCATGTGGACTTTCTTGAAGTTTTTTTCTTGCAACCCTCCCATACAAGCCACATTTGTGGGGTATTTGTGATATTGTTGTCACATGCACACAATGACCACTCTTTGTCATAAATTCCTGCAACGGCTTCAGAGTTGCTGTAGGCCTTTTGGTAGCCTCTCTGACCAGTTTCTTCTTGGCTCTTTTATCCAGTTTGGAGGGTCTGGGGCGGAGGGAGGGAGGGAGGGTCTGTGTTGTATCAAATACCTTCCACTTCCTAATAATATACTTCACTGTGCTTCCTAGCATTGATAAAGCCTTTGCATTTTTTTTTATCCATCTCGCAAAGTCCCCTTTTGCAGTTTTTTTCTTTTGTATCTACATTGAGTTGAAACAACTCTATAAAAAACAAGGCAGATTTTGTGAGCACAACATGAGGCAGTAATATGTTAAAGAAATCTAAATCTTTATTACAAATATACTAGTTAAAATTACATTTTGACAAACAAAAACACCCTA
Source organism: Rana temporaria (assembly GCF_905171775.1). Taxonomy (NCBI): domain Eukaryota; kingdom Metazoa; phylum Chordata; class Amphibia; order Anura; family Ranidae; genus Rana; species Rana temporaria. The sequence goes on along the minus strand of NC_053493.1, from coordinate 381,693,378 downwards.
CTGACTGACAGGATCAACAGATACCCAATAGGGTAGGCATGGATACATGGACATAGATAAAATCCATGTGGACACAAAATACTGTACACAATATATCAATGGGTAGAGTCCATAAACTTCTCCATGCACTCTTGTTAATGCGTTTCACAAAATGCTTCCTCGGGACATTAATGGGTAGGGGCTAATACAAAATAAAAAACAATGAAGAAAAACCATAAGTATATATAGTATTGTAATATGTATATAATAGTAAGCAGTGTATATTGATCTTGGAACAAGACATAGGACAACATACATACAAACATTACATATATGATTGCCTGGTGACCCTCAGAATCAGGTATAAGGGGGCACCACACAAAGATTGATTTGAGACCAAAATAATTCCTTCCCACCAAACGGATTAGCAACAATCATAAACTGTTTACTCATTTTAAACACAGTTTATCATTGGATTTGCACTCTTGGGAGATCCCAAACGTGAAGTTCATGCAAGACAGCCCATGAATTTACAGGAACTAGAGTCTGCCAAGAGGAATGGGCAGCTTTACCATCTGAGAAGATAAAGAGCCTCATCCACAAATACCACAAACGTTTTCAAGCTGTCATTGATGTTAAAGGGGGAAATACACGGTATTAAGATTCGTTTCTGTTTCCATTATGATTTAAAAAGAGTAAGCACAGTTGATTGATAATAAATGGCTACCTCCAAACACTAACCATGAGTGAAAGAAAAGTTTTTGTGTTATCATTCATATTCTCTGAAAAATTGCCAACAAATCATAAATTCTGCCAGGGTATGTAAAATTGTGAGCACAACTGTATATATATATATATATATATATATATGTATCCAAAATGTCCTCCTATTTAGGGGGGCTAGAGAAATGTACGGCCACACCCAAAGAATTCCAAGTGGGATATGGGAGTCTGGAACAGAAAAAAAGCAGATGGAGCAAAATAAGAATATATTAGACTAATATGCAGTTATAAACTGCAGCCAATACTGTCAATTAGGGTGTTGGCATGCAAAGTATTGATTGCTAAAACATAATCCCCTAGTCCCATATAGATCACCTATATCCAAGGGTAGGTACCGCCACAGGATTCCCCGCTGGTGCAACACTGACTGAATGAATAGGCACTTCTTTTATCTTTTGTTTAGCACCAAAATCACGGGAACCACCAAACATAGGCGGAGTGGTGTGACTCCTGGCCCCAGAATCATGGCACCCGCCAACCATGTGCGTGACGTTCGGCACCAACATTTTGGCCCTCGCCAAACATGGGCGTGAAGATCCACACTGCACCTGTGGTGGTACCTACCCTTGAAATAGCGGGTGAAAATTTCCAGCTATATTCTACAGCTGGTGGTGTGCTGCTGGCAGACATGCTGCAAGGACCTGGGACACCCTGGGGCCTGGGACACCCTGCGCTATACCATCATCTCTGTCAGTGGAGGGTGCTGAGGGGTAGCAGTGAATAAGGCGGTGAGTAAGGAGGAGGAACAGATTTGCGGCTCTTTTGTGTGGCTTTCAGGTGCTCTTGCCAATGAGCGGTGGGAGGTTAAATGCCTTGTCAAGCATGTGGTACCCAAATGGCTGGTGTTTTTGTCATGCTTGATGTGCTTGAGACAAACTTTGCAAATTGCAACAGTGCGATCAGCTGCACATGTGCTAAAAAAGGCCCAGACAGCTGAGTTGTGGGAAGTGGGCCGGGTGATAAAAGCTCCACAATGTGATGGAATAGGGTGGCTTCTCTTCCATGATGGCTGCCTCGTTGGGGTTGTGCCTCACCCGCACTTTCCTCCGTCAGTGGCCTCAACATCATCATCTCCTCCATCCTCATTACCACTGGAGACAACTTGGCAATACGCTGCAGCTGGTGGACCTCAACACCAACATCTGAATCAAGTAATGGCTGTGCATCATCAAGTAGCATGTGGCTGACGCTGTGTTCAAATAACTCAGCTGACTCCTCCATGCCTGATGGCAGGAATAGCTGTGGACAAGGAGGCAAGTTTAGCCACTCTAGCAGCTGCAGTGGACTGTGCACCAGTCTCTGCCTGGGTCACAGAGGATGAGGAGGATGAGAATGGTTTAATAAGCCAGTCATTCACCTCCTCTGCATGCTGTGGCTGGATAGCATGGGCAACATCACTAGACAGAGGAAATTATGCCCTGCCCGAGGACTGACCATGTCCACCATTGCTTGTGGACATATGCTGCTGGCCCCCTCACAGTGTCATCTCCTTGTTTTCCTCCCAGACATAATAGGGGGTGGGGTGCTTATTAACACAATATAATGTAATATAGATGTAGAAATGTGTACGTGGATGCACTTGGAAAGTGGTGTTTGGTGTACTCACTACTACACAGACACACTCTACTAATGCACTATATTATACTGCAGTAAAACGCACAGAAATGTACTGCGTTAAACGGAAGGTAACACACTGAAATATATGGGGTAAACTTGCAGTAATGCACTGAACTATACATGGTTAAACGGAAGTTAACGCACTGAAGTATGCTGTGTTAAGCATGCACTAATGCACAGAAAGGCACTGAGTTAAATGGCACATTACACACTGCAATATACCACGTTAAACTTGCAGTAACGCACTGAACTGTACTACATTAAACGGGCGATAATGCACTGAAATAAATGGCGTTAAACTTGCAGTAACACACTAAATTGTACTACATTAAACAGAAGATAATGCACTGAAATGTACGGCATTAAACTTGCAGTAATGCACTGGACTGTACGGCGTTAAACTTTCACTGAAATATACTGCGGTAAGTATGCACTTACACACAAAAAGGTACTCTGTCAAACGGCACGTAACGCATGGAAATATACAGCGTTGAATTTGCAGTAACACACTGAACTGTACTGCGTTAAATGGAAGATAATGCACTGAAATATACAGCGTTAAACTTGCAGTTAAGCACTGAACTGTACAGCGTTAAACGTCACGTAATGCACTGAAATAGTTGGTGCTAAACTTGCAGTAATGCACTGAACTGTACAGCGTTAGACTTGAAGTAACACACTTAAATATACTGCGTTGAGCGTACAGTAACACACAGAAATGTACTGCATTAAACGGCATGTAATGCATTGTAAAATAAGGCATTAAACTTTCAGTAATGCACTGACCTGTACAGTGTTAAACTTGCACTAATGCACAGAAATGTACTGCATTAAACGTCACGTAACGCACTGAAATATATATATCGTTAAACTTGCAGTAACGTACTAAACTGTACATTCACACTAATGTAAAGATGAATGGCTGCACTACACTCACACTGAACTATCCCTACATTCACACTAAACTGATATTCTACACTGAAAATAGAATCACAATAGTACTATAGCACACTAACTTTCTAATAGCACTGAACAGAGTCCTGTTCTATCTCTCTCCATGCCAATATCACACAAAAATGGTCGCTATTGAAAGAATACTTTTATAGCGTGGGGCGGGACTAACAGCAATGAGCCACGATTAGATAGAGTCATCATGACAGCATCCAATCATGGCTCTGACAGTGCTATATGCCCTGATTGGGCAAAGCTTTCATTGCTTTAGCCAATCAGGGCATTGTGGTCATTTGGCTGGCCGAACAAATGGTTGAACGACCTGATTATATGGTTGTTCGCGAACGTGCGAACAGCCAATGTTCGGTCCATACTCATGCTCAGGCCGAACCGTTTGCCCATTCCTAGTGAGGACCTCTGTTCCAGAAATGTTTGGTATCCTTTCTTAAACCATCCAACATTTGTTCTGCCACTTATGCAGGCAGATTGGATCTAGAATTTTCTTTATGTACTTTTATGGAAAATAGATGGAATCACAGATATGGGGTTTTAAGTATCGCTATTACAAAACAGTGCAATTATAACTCTAAGTTTAGGCTGAATTTAATGAAGGAGTTTAGAATCTTCCTTCAAAATTGTTTGTTAATAATAACTTCAATTATCCAATTTGGGAGAAGCAAAAATTCCTGCTTACTTTGAATATCAAATCATGTGATGATTTCTTATAATTGTATAAATGAAATGAATATTCAAACCATTTTTCGAGTCCAGACTCCTTTAGTAAACCACCCCCTAGGTTTCCATATTTCTCAATGTTCTTTTTTTTAGGTACAAGGGCTCAAAATAAGCAGCAAAATAGGTAAAGTGGCACCTTTTCAACCACATGAGTCAGGCCCCGTACACACGGCCGAGGAACTCGACGTGCCAAACACATCGAGTTCCTCGGCCAGTTCAGCCCTGAACCCGCCGAGGACCTCGGCGGGCCGAGAGCTCCCATAGAACAACGAGGAAATAGAGAACATGTTCTCTATTTCCTCGCCGAGGTCCTCGTCGGCTTCCTCGGCCGAAAGTGTACACACGGCCGGGTTTCTCGGCAGAATTCAGCCAGAAACTCGGTCGGAAGCTGAATTCTGCCGAGGAAACTGGTCGTGTGTACGGGGCCTTAGACTTAAGAGTATTCACTCAAACATTGATGTTCTGTTCATAGTGGCCAATGACCTGTACAGGGATATAAATACTTAACAGTTTTCTTATAATTGTTATGTTATATTTCTTGTGATAAAGATATATGTAACATTGTGGAATTTCGCTCTGGTCTCACTCAAGAGATTACTATAGTTTATGCCACTGATCTTAACTCTCTATCCTGGGGAAGATATCACTTTTTATCACATTATATATATATATATATATATATATATATATATATATATATATATATATATATATATATATATATATATATATATATATATATATATATATATAAAATAAAAAAAAAGTGAATTTTGTAAATATTTTTTTATATCTTTTCATGTGACAACACTAAAGAATTGACACTTTGCTACAATGTAAAGTATTGAGTGTACAGCTTGTATAACAGTGTCAATTTTCTGTCCCCTCAGAATAACTCAACACACAGCCATTAATGTTTAAAACATTGGCAACAAAAGTGAGTACACCCCTAATTGAAAATGTCCAAATTGGGCCCAAAGTGTCAATATAATGCGTGATCGCCCTTATTTTCCAGCACTGCCTTAACCCTCTTGGGCATGGAGTTCACCAGAGCTTCAATAGTTGCCACTGGAGTCTTCTTCCACTCCTCAATGACGACATCACAGAGCTGGTGGATCTTGCTCTCCTCCACCTTCCATTTGAGGATGCCCCACAAATGCTCAATAGGGTTTAGGTCTGGAGACATGCCTGGCCAGTCCATCTCCTTTACACTCAGCTTCTTTAGCAAGGCAGTGGTCATCTTGAAGGTGTGTTGGGGGTGGTTATCATGTTGGAATACTGCCCTGCGGCCCAGTCTCCGAAGGGAGGGGATCATGCTCTGCTTCAGTATGTCACAGTACATGTTGGCATTCATGGTTCCTTCAATGAACTGTAGTTTCCCAGTGTTGGCAGAAATTATGCAGCCCCAGACCATGACACTCCCACCACCATGCCTGACTATAGGCAAGACACACTTGTCTTTGTACTTCTCACCTGGTTGCTGCCACTCACGCTTGACACCATCTGAACCAAATAAGGTTATCTTGGTCTCATCAGACCACAGGACATGGTTCCAGTCATCCATGTCGTTAGTCTGCTTGTCTTCAGCAAACTGTTTGCAGGCTTTCTAGTGCATCATCTTTAGAAGAGGCTTTGTTCTGGCATGACAGCCATGCAGACCAATTTAATTCAGCATGCGACATATTGTCTGAGCACTGACAAGCTTTCCCCCCACCCCTTCAACCTCTACAGCAATGCTGGCAGCACGCATACGTCTGTTTTCCAAAGACAACTTCTGGATATGATGCTGAGCATGTGCACTCAACTTCTTTGGTCGAGAGGCCTGTTCTGAGTAAAGCCTGGCCTGTTAAACCTCTGTATGGTCTTGGCCACTGTGCTGAAGCTCAGTTTCAGGGTCTTGGCAATCTTCTTATAGCCTAGGCCATCTTTATGTAGAGCAACAATTTTTTTTTTTAGATCCTCAGAGGGTTCTTTGCGATGAGGTGCCATGTTGAACTTCCAGTGACCAGTATTAGAGAGTGAGAGTGATAACACCACATTTACCACATCTGCTCCCCATTCACACCCGAGACATTGTAACACTAACGAGACACATGACTCCGGTAAGGAAAATGGCTAATTGAGCCCAATTCGGAAAGTTTCACTTAGGATGTACTGACTTTTGTTGCCAGCGGTTAAGACATTAATGGCTGTGTGTTAAGTTATTTTGAGGGGACAGCAAATTAAGCTGTACACTCACTACTTTACATTGTAGCAGAGTGTCATTTCTTCAGTGTTGTCACATGAAAAGATATATAACATATTTACAAAAATGTGAGGCGTGTACTCACTTTTGTGAGATACTGTATATATATATATATATATATATATATATATATATATACACACACACACACACACACACATGTATACATATATATATATATAGTGGGTAAAATAAGTATGGAACACAACACCATTCTTCTAAGTAAATATATCTATATTTCTAAAGGTACTATTGACATGACATTTTTACCACATGTCAGTAACAACCCTTTCAATCTATACATACAATGAAACCAAAACAAATAAGTTCAGAAATTAAGTTAGGTGCAATAAAAAAACGTGTAAAAAAGTTTTGAACACACTAACTGAAATGTTTTTAATACTTGGTACAAAATCCTTTGTTGGTAATAAATGCTTCAAGATGCCTCCTGTATGGAGAAACTAGTCGCATGCATTGCTCAGGTGTGATTTTGGCCCATTCTTCTACACAAACGTTCTTCAAATCTTGAATGTTCCGTGGGCCTCTGCTATGAATACTAATATTTAGTTTTTTTCATTCCTCCTCTCTTCAATGATATGAAGTTTGCCAGTACCGTATGCTGAAAAACAGCCCACAATATGATGTTCCCACCTTCAAACTTTGATGTTGTTATGGTGTTTTTAGGTTGATGTGCTATTTGACCTCCAAACATGGTTTGTATTATGGCATCCAAAAAGATCAATTTTGATCTCATCTGACTATACTACTGTTTTTTCTCGCAGTATTTCACAGGCTTGTCTAAATGTTGTGCAGCAAACTTTAAATGAGCTTCAACATGCTTTTTCTTCAGCAATGGAGTATTGCATGGTGAGCGTGCATACAGGCCATGGCGGTTAAGTGCATTACTTATTGTTTTTTTTTTAAAACAATTGTACCTACTAATTCCAGGTCTTTCTGTAGCTCTCCACAAGTGGTCCTTGGCTCTTGGACAACTCTTCTGATAATTCTTTTCACTCAGAAATCTTGCACGGAGCACCTGGTCGTGGCTGGTTTATGGTGAAATTGTGTTATTTGCACTGTTGGATTATGGCTCAGCAGTGATCACTGAACATTCAGAAGCTTAAGCCCCGTATACACAATTGGACCTTTGTCTGACCAAAATCCATTCCAACAAAATTCCATTGGAGTAAAAGAGAACATGTTCTCTATCTGAACTCCGATGGAATTCATCGGAATTTCCGATGGAATTACTCCGATGGGGCATACAATGCCATCAGCATGTTTTTCAACATTAAGGTTGTGATGATGTGTTGTCATAGACACATGGAAATTATGGCACCAGGGTTTGTAAATTATTTGAACCTGGTGAGGGCTGTTGGTAGAAACAGATGCAGCAATGTGTTAAATAACTAAAAAGCATTCATAGTTGAAAGACCAATTATTGCAAAAGTAATGATTCAGTTATAGCTTCTCTTGGGGAGTTGAAGAGTGGGATCACCATGCCTCCTTTCCCACCCACCTTTTAATTTTCTTACCAGTGCTTTGGAATTCTCCATATCAATAAACGGATACCTGAACAGGCAAAGTGCAACATGTTTGATATCTAGGTGTGGGGACCTAAGAATTTAAGGCCAGAGGTAACATTGCAGTTGATTTAATTAAAATTTTAGGTGTACTGACCCTCTAAAAATGTTCTGTGTGTCATAAATGTACAGTATATGAATACTATTTGTATTTCAAAATTTTTGTTCTGCTATGTTAAAGTGTCTCTAAAGCCTCAAGTTTTTTTCTACTTTAATGCATTGTCTGCATTAAGGTTAAACACCTTCCCAGCCCCTTCTCATATTTACCTGAGCCCAATCTCTATCCATCTATGTGCACAAGAGCAGCGGCTCTCTCCTTTCTCACAGGCCAGATTGATAACAGCAGGAGCCTTTGGCTCCTGCCACTGTCAATAAAATCTTATGATGAGGGAGCATGGGGTAGGGCAAAGCTCAGCTGTCTGTGTCTATGGATGCAGCAAGTGGACGAGTACTTCCCTAGCAAGTGGCTTCCTAGGGGGGTACTCGAAGGGGGAAAGAGTCAGGACTGCTGGTGGATAACCTGAGTAGAGGAAACAGGGCTTCTTTGTGCAAAACCATTGCATAGAGCATGGAAGTATAACATGTTTGTTATTTAAAAAAAAAAAATTAAAAACACTTTACGTTTCTTACCGCTTGCTTAATTTATAAAACCTGTTAAAGTAATTTGTTTTTGGCACTTATAGACAATTTTATAGACAACTACTTTCAATAGGTGCCCCAGATCTCACGCCCCACCATCCACACTCTTTAAAAATACTAATGTTGAAATGAAGATATTGTGATGTGTGATGTCTCAGGACACTTTAGGGTCACAGGGTCCTAATCTGTGAGCAGGATCCATTTCAATGAGAAGTCTAACTCGTGTAGTACCAAACTTTGATGTAATGGTAACAATGAGTTTGGGATATTTAGTAAAATTGCACCTACATTTTAAGCTGTAGAAATGTTACATATTTTTAGATACAAGTTGAGCAAGTCAGTCACCCAAAAAAATGAAGACATATTTATTTTATTCTAGGTATTTACATAGCACCAACCATTTGCATATTGTCCCTACCCTCAAGGAGCTTTACATACATACCAAACACACATACTAAGGCCAATTTACCTACCAGCATGCCTCTGGTGTGTGTCTCTGGAAACCTGGAGGAAACCCATGCAAGCACAGGAAGAACATGCAAACTCCATGGATGTATCTGTCTGCTAAAAGGCCATGGCTAATCTTTCATGTTTGTGGTTATCAAGAGGGGAGAGAAATTTCATCTCAGTTGGTTTGTTTTGCCTAAAAAGTTTTGATGGAAGGTCTTGGGGAAGCCCAAAGGCAAATACGCAATCCTCAACCCAATCATAAACATCTGGATTAAGGGAGCATTCTCTGATGTCTGTTGACTTCTAAAGCCCTGTACACACGATCGGTTTGTCTGATGAAAACGGACCGATGGACCGTTTTCATTGGACAAACCGATCGTGTGTGGGCCCCATCAGTTTGTTTTCCATCGGTGAAAAAAAATAGAACATGTTTTAAAATTTTCCTATGGATAAAAAAACTGATAAAAAAATTATCGTCTATGTGGAACTCCATCGGAGAAAAATCCATGCATGCTCAGAATCAAGTCGACGCATGCTCGGAAGCATTGAACTTAATTTTTCTCAGCACGTCGTAGTGTTTTAAGTCACCGCGTTGGACACGGTCGGATTTTTGACTGATTATGTGTAGGCAAGACTGATGAAAGTCAGCTTCATCGGATATCCGACGAAAAAATCCATCGGATTAGATTCCATCAGATATCCGATCGTGTGTACAGGGCTTTAGTACGCAGATGTTCTGGTGTACCCAGCAAGGCAAAAATAAAAGCAAAATATAAACCCAAATTTTCAATGTTATACTTTTGGGGCTGTTACCTTACTGCTAACACACACAAACTCTATTCCTTGTTTTAACCCATAATATATTAATTGCTAGTGACAGTGGAACCCATACCTCCTTTTCCTGGTTTATCTCAAATACCCTTCCAATAAATAAATCAATTTATTTATTTTTTTTGCAAGGAAAAAAAGCTAGAAATATAAAACCTTTGGGTCGATAGATTCTTTTTGACTGAGGCCAATTGAACTTCAGTTCTGAGTACTCCTGAGGCTTTTACCTTGAACTGTTTTTTTGTTGGATTATATAACAAAGTGAATGGTTTGACACTGCTGGAAATCATATATTCAGTTTCATGATGAAAAAACATGATTAATGTTTGTGCAGTTTCATTTCTTACCATCCTCAGCAGTTTCATCACACGTTCTGCTCCTACACAGAAATGGAGTTTCCAAATAATGTGTGGTCTACAAGCAACACTGTGAAAACACAGAGAGAAGCACTCTGTCAAACCTGTTATCATATTAGTCTGTTATAATAGGAGATATATCTACTTTATTAAACTTGCAGATGTAATATTTTATTGGTATGAGATTTCTATTTAGACTACAACTAAAAAAATTATATATATATATATATATATATATATATATATATATATATATATATATATATATATATATATATTAGGGCTGTTACTGATCAAAAAATTTCTGTTCGATTAATCGTTTTTTTTTATCGATTAATTGACTAGATTCAATTAATTATAACGCACATACAGATCCAACTACTTTTAGCTGATCTTTTTGCAGGCTGATTCCCAGTGCAGGTACCAACAACTGGAAAAATGCATAGCAGGATACAAAAAACACACAAAGGCAGCGCTCGATGGGAATAGCATTAAAACTTTTATAGTCTTCAAGTAGGTAACCAAATAAATATAGAGATAAAACTAGAGATAAAATCGATGTAGCTTCATAAACTGTAAAAATGGTGCGAGTAATACCAAACGGTACCAAAAGCAGTCATAAAAACATGTAGCTAAGTATGATACTGGTATAAAAATGTGTACACCGATACCACTGCTGAGTCCAGATGAGGAGAGGTTAACATCAGTCCGTCGGCATGTAGATGTCCCATGAAGGGAACTATCACAACTCCCAGTTGATGGTTGTAGAATCCCAGGATGATAGAGGGAAGTGATAGAGGGAAGTGTAACAGCCCATGCGTGTGGCAGATAGTAAGGTCCCGCCGGCATGCAGATATGAAGGCACAGCAAAGGAGCCCTTCAGATGGACACGGCAAGCCCCGCTGGTGTCCGTGACGTTACTGGATCTCCGACGGAACTCCCTGAAGGCCCAGAAGCCGGCGGAGAGGTGAGTACCAATCAAAATAATTGTAATCGATCAAAAGGTTTTTGATCGATCAAAAGAATTAAAGATTAATAAATTAATTAAAAGTTAATTTGCACAGCCCTAATATATATACATACATACATACATACATATATATATATATAGGCGGGAAGGACTATAGTCCTCCCCGCCCATCTATACTGTTGGTGTTCAGGGTCTACGGGGGTTCCCTGAACCCTTCACTTATTCTTCAAATATTAGGATAATGGTACATTTTCAATTAACTAATTTTTCCCAATGTTAGAGGTTCAATTTAATTATATATATATATATATATATATATATATATATAAATATATATATATATATATATTAAGATTGGGGTGATCAGACTCCAGCGGTAGTTGCGTTTTTAGTGAGTATGCCAGTCCAGACCTGAATTTTTAAGGGCCTGGTAGCCCACTTTTATTTAAAAGCACAAAAAAATCACAAATACATCAGTAGCCCTCACAGGGGGGGTTCCACCATTCCTGCATCTTGCATACTCAATACTTTAGCCTCCTGGCTTTCATTCTTGCCATCCGGGTGTTTCAGGCCTTTAGCCTAGGCCTTAGGTCTGCTCCTCAGAACAAACAGAGTTTCCTTGAGCTAAGCTCTCTCCTAGCTTACTCCTGATCAGCGCCTTGCTGCCCAATCACCAATGACATCTGCTTCCTGCAGACATACATGCTCTGGCTGCACCCATGCAGCGTCTGACTCCTCTCAGAGGGATGGGGGTCCATCTGACTCCCAGGCACAGACTTCCTGTCTGTTGGGTGGGGCCCTGAGCCATAGTCAGGTCAGAACTAAATAGCCCAACATACAGCTGTGCAAGCAGCTTGTCTTTCTCTACAAAATCTGGCATAAACCAACAGTCTTTAAGGTCGCACACGGTCCCACCGACACAATATATATACACACACTGATCAGCCATAACTTTATGACCATTGACAGGTTAAGTGAATAACATTGATTATCTTGTTACAATGGCATCTGAAAGTCAGTGGAATATATTAGGCAGCAAGTAAACACGCTGTCCCTGAAAGTGATGGGTTTAAAGTAGAAATACATGGGCATCACAGTTAGGCCTCATACACACGACCGAGAATCTCGTCGTAAAAGAAACGTTGTTTTCCTCTACGAGGTTCTTGTCAGGTTTGTCAAGAAACTTGTCAAGGGGATTGAGCTGTGACTAGCGTGTCAGGACATAGCGCACTATAGTGCACTATAGTGAGCGAGGTTGAAGCAAAATCTGTAGCGGATTGTGGTCTGCCACTTTAAGTAATTACAGGGGGGAAGGGCGTGTGGGGAATAGTGCGACAGATCAGTGCGTGGGGAAGCGTGGCTTTCTTTCCTTGCCCCCTAACACCCTCTAGTGTAAGCGCACCTGCCAGCTCACATTACCCCCCACAGTCCACTGGTAGTCAATTTATTTTAATTATTAAAGGCTGTGAGATGTCGGAGTAGGAGACATGAGATAAAGTGGAAGATAAAGGAGAAGAAGGGAGGAAATAAAGGGGGGGAAAAGGGAAAGAAAAAAGAAAAGAAAAAAAAAGAAGAAAGGAAAGAAATAATAAGGATATTAGAGGACACCTTTCTATCTTCAGAGGCATACCAACGGAGGGGAATTAACAGCCCCACTACTTATCCGCTCTTTATCTGTTGAGCTGCCTGAGGGGTCAATAGTGGCTCAACCGTTCTGAATTGAAAGCCCCCAGAGTCGATCAAACCGGCCGTGTCAAGAGTATTTGGGGGGTCTCTTGATTGTTTTTTTTTTTTTTGTGACTAACAGAGTATAAGAAATGAGAGGCCGCCCAGTTAGGGGTGCTGTGGCCAACGCCCCAAAAATAAGTGCCAGCCCTGGAACTATAAAAAAATACATGACACAAGACACTTCCAAAGACTGCCCTAGTGAAACATCCGGGGCCAAAAGCAGACTATCGATAGGCCAACAAAAAAATGGACGGAGAAGGTACTCTGAAACAGTGACAACCAGAGAGTCTGAGGTGGATGCTGTGGAACCACACGGTGCCACCCATAAAGATTTACCCCCATCAAAAACGGAGTTATTAGAGATGTTTTCGCGACTAGAATTATCAATCTCACGAATGGAGGTCTCGTTAAAAAATGAGATAACGATTGTACACGAAGACATGAGTCATTTACTGAGAAGAGTAGAAGAAACCGAAGAAAAACTGGACAGTCAAGCTGCTGAGGTGTTAGAGTTAAAAAGGCAAATGAAGGAATTACAAATAGAACAAAGGAAATTGAGGTACCGAATGGAAGATCAAGAAAATCGGAACCGAAGGAAGAACTTGAGGATTCGTGGTTTACCTGACCTGGAAGGAGAAGACCTCCAAGTAAAACTCGATAAATTATTCGGCCACATCTTGGGTAAAATAGAAACGGAAAAAATCAAATTCGAAAGAATTCATCGGATTAGAAAACCGGCGGAATTGGCAGCGGGAATTCCCAGAGACGTGATCGCAAGATTCCACAATTTTCAAGATAAAGAACAGATTTGGCAGTGTCTTAAAACCATTAGGCCGGTAACATTCAACGAGACTGAATTACAGATTTTTCCGGACCTTGCCACCGAGACCCTTTCTAGAAGGAGACTATTAAAACCGCTACTTGAACATTTAAAAATACATGGTATCCAATATTCATGGGGTTATCCAGCGTGTTTAATCGGGAAGAAGGAGGGTAGATCCGCGACCTTAAGGTTCCCCGAAGAGATGACTAAGTTCTGCAAGAGACTGGACATCCCATTGATAGAGATACCGGGTTGGAATGAACCTCATGAGAAGTTACCACCTACACCGGGCCATCAGACATGGAGCCTTATCCCAGGAAATAAAAGAGGAAAATAATTAAGAAAACATTCACACCAAATAAATAGCAAAAGCGGAGATGATGATGTTGGGGGGCTGGGGGGCGGGGGGGGGGTTGGGGGGGGACGGGGGGGGGGGGCGGCTGGTGGGAGCCCGGGGAGCCCCGGGGTCCTGGGGCTACTCACCCACCCCCATCCTTCGGAGTGGGGGGAGGGCGGTGGCGCTTCGGGACGTAGTCACACTCACAGAGCTCAACCTCTGGGGCGAGAACCGTGGGCCGGGTGGAGTAGGTTGGCCACGGATCCAGGGGCCTATTTAAGGCCGTAATGCCCCTATTGGTAGGGGAAGGGAGGGAGGGGGGGAAGGTTTGGGCGATGGGAGGGGTCATAGTACAGAGTAAATGGGGGAAGGTGGGGGGGTGTGGGAGAGGGTTTGGGGGGGAGTTTCTCCGGTTATCGGTCTCAGAAATAAGCTGCCTGTCGTGGGTTTGCCTTGATGCATACTGGAAATTCTGCCTATATAAGACGTTGAGTTTTATGACTCTTTTTATCGTGACCGAATATAATAATAACAATGCAACGGGAGTGGTCGGGGGGAAAGCGACTATCTGGTAGATATTATGGGAACCTTAAAAATACTCTCATATAATGTAAGGGGATTAAACTCACCGCTAAAAAGGGGTAATATTTTAAGAGAGATTAGACATCTTAAAGCAGATATAGTACTCATACAAGAGACACATATCTCGCAGGAGTCAAATCTTAAAATAAGCTCACCGGAATATCCATTATGGTACTATGGAGACTCACCGACTAAATTGGCAAAGGGGGTTGCTATAGGGTTTGCCAAGGAAGTTAGATTTGTTCTGGTAGAGAGAAAAGCAGATCCCGAGGGGCGATATCTTCTACTTAGAGGAAAAATAAACGAGGTGGATTATTCTATTGCAAATATTTATTGTCCAAATAAGAACTCCATGAGATTTCTTAAGGGGGTCATCGAGATGTTTATGGATTTCAGGACAGGCAGGGTTGTTGTGGCGGGTGATATGAACCTCTGTCTGGATCTGGATCTCGATTGTACGTCCCGTGCACTGCGGACTGGAGATGCACAAAGAAAATTACTTAAAAAAAAATTACATCAACTCCAATTGATAGATGTTTGGAGAATACAGCATCCGAAAATACGAGATTACTCATTCTACTCCGCTGTACACGGGACGTACTCTAGGATCGATTTTTTTTTAGTGGATCATAGCTCATTGGACATAGTGACAAGTTCGGGAATTGGGGTAACTACCCTGTCGGACCATGCGCCAGTTTCAATTAATTTAAAAATTGAGGGAGCTCCCAAAAATAACACCAAATGGAGACTTAACGAGGATTTAATACAGGATGAAGAGGCTGTAAAAAGGATAAAACAGGAATTAGAATGGTATTTCAAAACTAATTGCTCCGAACACGTGTCGGAATCAATAGTTTGGGAGGCTCACAAGGCCTATATCAGGGGCATACTGATTGCAATAGGATCAGCAAAAAAAAAAGAAACTAAGAAGAAATATGATGAGTTATATAAAACCATCTTGGACCTCGAACAGACTCATAAACTAACAGGAGAGTATGAAGCGGGCCGCACCGCTATCTTAAAAAGAGAGGAATTAAGAGATCTTATTGAATATGAAAATAGAGCGGCTTCTTACAGACGTAAGAAAGAGAATTATCAATGGGGTGACTTATCGGGTAAATACCTAGCAAAAGGGTTTCAAAACAAATTTAAGGGTAATTTTATAGAAAGTATTCAAACAGGCAAAGGGAGCAAAGTACATACATCATCAGAAATTGCAAGAGTATTTCAAGAATACTATGGGAAGCTGTATTCTATATCACAAGGGAATACCCCCGAAAAAAACAAAAGGAGAAGCATTAATATAAAAATTTTTTTAAATAACACATGTCTAAATAAAATATCAGACGACAAAATTTGTTTTTTAGAAGAACCCATAACGGAATTGGAAATTCGTAATAACTTAAAGGAGTCACCAAAGGGGAAAAGTCCAGGCCCCGACGGGTTAACTATTGCATATTACCAAAAGTTCAGTGACATTCTGATCCCCAGGATGTGTTCTTATATAAACGGTATCGGTTTAAATTGGGATTTTCGTCAAGAGGCATTAGAGGCTGCAATTACAGTAATCCCTAAGATAGGCAAAGATCCCTCCTTATGTTCTAGTTTTAGACCCATCTCGCTTTTAAATGCAGATGTAAAATTGTTCGCCAAAATCTTAGCAGGGAGAATGAAAACAATCATGAAAGATTTAGTACATACTGACCAAGTAGGCTTTGTCCCCGGGAGGGAAGGCAGGGACAATAGCATCAGAACACTTTTGTTGACACAGATAATAAAAGATAGTAAATCCCCAGGTCTACTCCTGTCGATAGATGCCGAAAAGGCTTTCGACAGGGTAGACTGGGGATTTCTATTGAACACATTGGAGTTTATCGGGATCGGTCCAAAAATGATGGGGTGGATAAGCGCTTTGTATAAACACCCAACGGCAAGAGTTAAGGTAAATGGGACATTGTCAGGGACATTTGAAATGTTTAACGGGACTAGACAGGGGTGCCCCCTGTCGCCCCTTTTATTTATTTTAACCCTGGAACCATTGCTGGCCGGGATTAGAAATAACCCTGATATTAGGGGGATTCAAACAAATGATGGGGAACATAAACTCGCAGCGTTCGCCGACGATATTTTATTATTCATAACGAATCCAACCATAACACTCCCGAATCTATTAAAAACCCTCAAATTGTATGGAGACGTATCTAATTTTAAAATCAATCCTCTAAAATCAGAAATCCTCAATATAAATGTGAAAGCACAGGACGTACAGAGATATAAGCAAGAGTTTCCATTTATTTGGAAAGATACCGAGATAAAATATTTGGGAGTTAATATTACATCTTCCCCCGACCTAATCTATCTACAGAATTATATACCATTATTAAATGATATTAAAAAAGATTTAAAGAGAATTGCATTGAGACAAAGATCCCTATTAGGGAGAATAAACTGTTTTAAGATGTTTACTCTCCCCAAGATATTATACATAATTCAAATGTTACCAATCGCACTACCGGGTGCTTACTTCAAAATACTAAAACAGTTATTAAATAGGTTTATATGGCGGAACAAAAAAACGCGCATTAGTATGGAGGTGTTAATTAGAGATAAGGAACATGGTGGTTTGGGAGTACCTGATATTTACACATATTATATGGCTATTCACATGGCACGGGTGGTTGATTGGGTCAGAGACAAAAGAGAGAAAAGATGGGTGAGATTAGAAAGCTGTTCAAATAACTCACGGTTAGGAAAAGAAATTTGGATACCGCCACATTTTAGACAAATAAATCCGCACATGCACAAAATCACACTGGCATCCATATCTATTTGGGATAGGGCACATAAAAAACATAGATGGGGTTATAACTCCCCATTAATCCCTCTATTTGACACAAATTTCTTTGCACCAGGGAAAACGCACCTGTTTGGTAAATGGATTAAAAAATCAGATGTTCAATTAAAAGACATATTAAAAGACGGCAAAATTCTTACCTATCAGGAATTAAGTAAAAAAAAAGAATTGTTTGAGTTGAACAGGTGGCGATACCTCCAGCTGACGCATTTTGTGGATTCCCTCCCCTCCCCCCTGAGGTCAGATAGATGCTTGCTCCCTTTGGAGCGTATGTGTTTGGCACCAGGGGGAAGGGGCGCGATATCCGCAATTTATAAAATATTAATGGGATTGAAAGACCCCGGTTTCCCTCCTTATATTAATAAATGGGAAGAAGAATTGGGAACGGGAAAAACCGAGACAGTGGTCAGGAAAATATTAAAAAAGACGCATTCAACTTCATTCAATTGTGCATTGATCGAAATGAACTTTAAGTGTTTAGCACGATGGTATATAACCCCGGCCATAGCACACCGTTACCAAGACGACACTTCCAAATATTGTTGGAGGGGCTGTCTTGAAGTGGGCACTATGTCACATATATGGTGGACCTGCCCAAAAATTAAAACATACTGGCAGGATGTACTATTAATAATTGAGGAGATTACCGGAATTAAAATACCTCCTGATCCATGGGTCTGTTTGTTCCATGGGACAGAAATGTCAACTAAACAGTATATGAGAACCTTACTTCCACACGTACTAGATGCAGCAAAGAGTCTGATCCCCAAACAATGGAAGGACCCTATGAGCCCGACAGTAAAGAGCTGGTTTCGTAGGATTAACGATATATATTACGCTGAACAGCTCAGGTACATGGGAGAGGAAGGAGAATGCGGATTTAAACGGAAATGGCAGGATTGGGCTAATTTTAAACTTGCACCAAGGTATAGTGATAGGATGATATAGTGTAGGAAGGTCAACGGGCAAAGAGCGATTCAATAGGAGACAGAACTCCGGAGAAAGGGGAGGGTGGGAGGGCGGGTTCAAGGGTTGGGGGTGGCTTGAGGGTGGGAGGAGGGTTTGTTCGGCCAGGGGACACTAATGTATTTATTTATGTACTTAAGAATTTTTTTTTCCTTTATCCCCTTTGGTATATTTATCGACACATATATTCAGGGAAAAAAAAAAAAAAAAAAGAGAAAGAAATTTCCAACCATGATGTGAACAAAGGAGACTGCAAATTGAACGCTAAAGTGATTGAGTATCCTGATAGTTCTCTGAGGCGGAAAGGAAAAAAAAAAAAAAAAAGAAACTTGTCAAGCTTTCTTTGCATACACACTGTCAAGACAAAATCTCATCCTTCTCAAACGCGGTGACGTAAAACACATACAACGGCACTATAAAGGGGCCGCTGGCGCCACCCTTGGGGCTGCTTTTGCTAATCTCATGTTACTGCGTGTTAAGTAAACGTTTGGTGAGAGACGATTCACGCTTTTCAGTCTGTTACAGCGTGACGAATGTGCTATTTCCATTCCGAACGCTACTTTTACCGAAGGTGAGCTCCCGTCTCATACTTTATTCTGAGCATGCACGGGTTTCTAAGCATACACACAAACGTGTTTCTCATCGTAAACCAGCCCGACGAGAAACACGACAAGGAAATTGAGACTCCCAACAAGAAAAAAAGAGAGCATGTTATCTTTTTTTCTCGTCGAGATCCACAACAGTTTTCTCAACGAAAAACATACACACAGCCCTTTTTCTCTGTAAAAATGCTCTGTCAGCATTTTTCTTGATGGATTTTGCAGAGGAAAACGGTTGTGTGTTTGAGACTTTAGTTGTGTATGGTGCTGTATAGAAAGACTGGTCAGGGTGCCCATGCTGACACATGTCTACAGCCATAAGCACCTGCAAATGGCATGTGAGCATCAGAACTGGATCGCGGAAAAAGATGGCCTGGTCTGATGAATTCAAGAATGGTTTGAGGAACACAGCAATGAATTTAAGGTGTTAACTTTGGCCTAAATTCTCCAGGTATCAATCCAATTGAACATTTGTGGCATGTGCTGGAAAAAGTTCAATCTATGGAGGCCTTGAGTCACAACCTACAGGACTTAAAGGATCTGGTAGTGACGGCTTGGTACCAGATACCACAGCTTATCTTCAGGGGTCTAGTGGAGTCTGTGCTTCAATGCTGTTTTGACAGGAGAAGGGGCTGTTTTGGAGGTAAAAGGGAGACCTACTCAATATTTGGTGGGTGGTCATAAAGGCTGTGCTTCCAGCTGCTTAGTTATACTGAACAGTGACTGTGTTTTACTACTCTTCTCTTATGCCGCATACACACGTTCGGAATTTCCGACAACAAAACCGTTGATTTTTTTACAACAGAATTTTGTCTCAAACCTGTGTTGCTTACACACGGTCACACAAATGTTGTCGGAAATTTCAAATGTCAAGAACGCGGTGACGTACAATACTACGACAAGATGAGAAAAATGAAGTTCAATGATTCCGAGCATGCATAGGATTTTTGTGCGTCGGAATTGCATACAGACGATGGGAATTTCCGACAAGAACTTTTCCCGTCTGAAAATTTGAGAATAGCTCTCAAATTTTTGCTGTTGGAAATTCTGACAGAAAATGTCTGATGGGGCCTAAACATGGTCGAATTTCCAACCAAAAGCTCACATTGAACATTTCTTGTTTATAATTCCGATCGTGTGTATGCGGCATTACAGTGCAAATCTACTTGTCAGAATGGATCAGGGCTGACCTGACAAAAGACTCTAGAATCCCAGTAAATTTAATTTATCTTATCTCAGAATTTATTAAAGGGAAACTATAAATGTTTTTGGTCAATTTTAGCTTATAACTTAGGTTTTATTAAGACCCCTTTCACACTGGGGCATTTTTCGGGTGTTTTTCAGGTGCTTTGGCTTTAAAAAAAAGCCTGTAAAGCTCCTGAAAGAAGCCTCATCTGCAATCCCAATGTGAAAGCCTGAGTGCTTTCAGAGCCCTTTCACACTGCCAGCGCCCGAACAACACTGGTAAAGCGCCGCTAAGTCCCCTTTCACACTGGGGCATTTTCAGGCGCTTAGACATTAAAAAATGCTCCCAATGGGAAGGGGGCTTTAGGAGTGGTGTATTCAACTCTCCTAAAGCGCTGCAAAGAAGCTGCTTGCAGGACTTTTTTTTGACACCCTGCCAGCACAGCACCTCAGTGTAAAAGCACTCGGGCTTTCACATTGGGATTGCAGATGCAGCTTCTTTCAGGCGCTTTAGGGCTCTTTCACACGGAGCGCCCCTTCAGGTCTGCCTGACAGGTTTTTTTGCAGACCTGAATGGGCGCTCCGTGCTCCTCTATGGAGCCGCGGATGTCAGTGGTGACATGCCCGCTGACATCCGACCCGCTCCGATCCACCAAAGTGTGATGGAGGAAAAACCTACTTTTCCGGATTTCCCACAAGGCCACCAAGGCCGGGCCTTGGGGCGGCAGGGTGCAGAGGGGCGGCAGTGGCATGGAATCCCCCGACGGCTAGTTAAGGGCGGTAAGTTGCTTTCTGGAATCCGCTCGCTCGTCAACAAGTGATTTTGGTGATGTCACCGCAATCACTTGTAAAATGTGTGCTGCCGTCCGTCCTCCCCTCCCCTCCCCTCCCCCCCACATACCTCTCTCTACTGGCTCTGTCTTCGGGACTCCGTCCTCCCCCAGGCCACCGAGTTTGTCTCCTGTGACTGTCCCTGCCGCCGATGTACAGCTGAGAGGGGTGAGCTGTGCTCCATCTCAGGTGTGACAGGAGTTCTAGCACAGTGCTAGGACTCCTGTTTTGGAGGTGACAGGGTCAATAAAGAGAACCTGTCACCTCCAACTGCTATCACACAGGGAATTGCTTTCTCCTGTGTGATAGCAATTAAGTTAGGTGAAAAAAATTGATAAAAATAATAAAAATAAGAAATAATAATTCAATTATAAAAATAAAAAAATAATTAAAAAGTGAAGAATAAGAAAAATAATATTAAAATAAATAAGAAAATTATACAAAAATAAAAAAAAGTAAACGACAAGCTACAAAATAAAAAAAGTGATAAAAAATTAAAAAAGAAAGAAACAAAAAATATTTGAACTAACCAATTGCCATTCTCCGTTGATTTGGGGGGGGTGGATCGGTTGGCAGGGAGGGGGTGCATTGTGGAACCTGGCCTTGGGGCAGCAGGGAGAGCAAATACGGCCCTGGGATCGGGTGAACACGGACAGACGGTCCGTGTTCATCCGATCCCCCCATAGGGGAGAGCGGAGAAAAGACAGTGCGGTCCCTGCACATTGTGCGGGGACCGGCCTGTCATCCGCCGGCTCAGCAGGGATAAACGAAGCGATCCCCGCTGAGCAAGCGGAGGTACACGGGGCAGATCATTACTGAAAGGGGTCTTACAGGCGTGTGATTTTAACGCTAAATCACCTGAAAAACAGGCCAGTGTGAAAGGGGTTTTAAAAAGCAAAAATTCTTATTTTACAGTTAAATATTTAATACATGGTGCTTACCTGCCACAGGGTTTTCAAAAAATGTTGGGTTTTGTGACAAGAAAGCCCCGCACTGCCCTATGCACCTGTTTGCATGTGCCCCTTGCAAATTAGAAATCCCAACAGATAATAGCTGTGTTGGTAGATAGGAAAGAAGGGGTGTCCTTCCTCTGATTCATTCTGGTGCGTGTAACCGAATATCCTGCTTTTTTAGTTATATTCAGAACATATCCTGTTCAGACTATTCGGAGTAGCCAATAAACCTTCTAAAACCTGATTTAGTACCTGCCTTTTACTTGCCAACTGCTGACTGCAAGACATAAATATGAAGTATTACATTCATGTGCAATATTTCATATTTATCTGCATAAAAATACATAACATGTCTTTTTAAGTCCTAAATATATTTAATAATTTAAAGCAAAAACAGAATACAGTACATACTTCCTGTGTGCCTATGTGGGATATGACATATTTGCAAGGACACTAGTAAAAGCTCTATAAATAAATAGAGATAGAGATAGCATGGGAAAATGTAAAAATCTATTTCATGTGCAGTAAATGTAACAATCATAACACAAAATTCATAATGACTGAAGATACACTATGATCTCTTTAACCACTTAACCCCGGACCATATTGCTGCCCAAAGACCAGAGCACTTGTTGCGATTCGGCACTGCGTCGCTTTAACTGACAATTGCGTGGTCGTGCGACGTGGCTCTCAAACAAAATCGGCATCCTTTTTTTTCCCCACAAATAGAGCTTTCTTTTGGTGGTATTTGATCACCTCTGCGGTTTTTAGTTTTTGCGCTATAAACAAAAATAGAGCGACAATTTTGAAAAAAATGAATATTTTTTACTTTTTGCTATAATAAATTTCCCCCAAAAATATCGAAAAAAACGTTTTTTCCCTCAGTTTAGGACGATACGTATTCTTCTACATATTTTTTGTAAAAAAAAAATCGCAATAAGCATTTATTGATTGGTTTGCGCAAAAGTTATAGCGTTTACAAAATAGGGGGTATTTTTATGGCATTTTTATTAATATTTTTTTTTACTAGTAATGGCGGCGATCAGCGATTTGTATCGGTACTGCGACATTATGGCGGACACTTCGGACACTTTTGACACATTTTTGGGACCATTGGCATTTTTATAACGATCAGTGCTATAAAAATGCATTGGATTACTATAAAAATGCCACTGGCAGTGAAGGGGATAACACTAGGGGGTGGGGAAGGGGTTAAGTATGTTCCCTGGGTGTGTTATAACTGTAGGGGGGTGGACTCACTAGGGGAAATCACTGATCTTCTGTTCATACATTGTATGAACAGAGGATCAGCATTTCTCCCCCTGACAGGACTGGGAGCTGTGTGTTTACACACACAGCTCCCGGTCCTCGCTCTGTAACGAGCGATCGCGTGTGCCCGGTGGACGGGAGTCGGGGCGAGCGCGGGGCGCGTGTGTGCCCCTAGTGGCCTACGCGAGAGCTGACTATTTACTACGGGCTCTCGCGCAGGGGAGCCGACCTGCCGCCGTAAAACGGCGGTGGGCGGTCTGGAAGCAGTTAAAGCTAGCCATACATGAATAGAAATTTGGCCAGTTTAGCAGGAACTGGACACATTTTGATCCATGTATGGGCAGGTGCAGGGCCATCTTTAAGGCAGGGAAAAGGAGCAGCTGGGCCCTTTCATTGTTGTGGGGTCCAAAGCAGCTGCCTCAAACTTGCCAACTATCCCAGTATAAATTCCCTTGTCCCTTGAAGTTTTGGTTCTGTGCTGTGTCCTAATATCTCAGTGTGAAATGCTGCTACTAATGCTGCCCAGCTCTGCCCTATTGTTGTGTACATATGACTCACATGCAGGTCCTGTGTTTACATGTACTGTAAATAACCGGCATTCATATGTGAATAGCTGTGGTATTCATATGTAAATAGCTGAGGTCGGCAGCATTTTTATGTATATCATGCCTCTAGCAACCAAGCAGTATTACTGTACAGTAATCTCTAGCAACCAATCAACAAGAATAAATCATGGGCTATAACCTCTAGCAACTAATCAGTGAGCTGTAATGTGTGCTTTAACCTCTAGCAACCAGTCAGTAAGTGGTAATGATATGCTGTAACCTCTGGAAACCAATCAAAATCACTGGCTGTTCTGAGGTTCTTACAAAAAAAAATATTAAAAGCCAGCAGCTACAAATACTGCAGCTGCTGACTTTTAATAAATGGACACTTACCTGTCCAGGGTGCCTGCGATGTCGAGCAATCGCTCGTCTCTCGTCTGCCCCCACTGCCATCCTTGGTGAGGGAATCAGGAAGTGAAGCGTTGCAGCTTCACTGCCCGGTTCCCTACTGCGCATGCGCAAGTCGCGCAGCATGTACTCACTGGTCCTCGCTGTCTCCTGGGACCAGTGTGTTTCCAAGAAGACAACGGTGGTAACGCCAATGGGGCTTAAATTTTTTCCTGGAAGTGGGTGCAAATAACTGTATTATACAGGTATCTGCACCCCCTGAAAGGTGCCACATGTGACACCTGAGGGGGGGATGGTTCCTAAAAGCGGAGGGTCACTTTTTGTGTGATATCTAGCTGATAATTATTGTATACCTCAGTGCAGGTGGAGACCAAAATTGCATGGGGGGCCCAAGAAATTTTTTGCCCAGGGTCCAATCAACAATAAAGACGACTCTGGGCAGGCGATCTACCAATTGACTTTTGTACAACTGCCTGGTCGGATTACTGCTGCTCAATCAGCACCACCAGCTATAGCCAGCAGCTCTGATCAGTGATTTGTGATGGTGAGGAAGTCTCCCTGTCGTCAGAATACAATAACGCAGCATGGATGGGGGAGTTGAATCCGTTTTTTCGTTAAACCCACTGGTTTAAAAAATGACCCATTTGTGGTCTGTCTAAAATCAGAATAAGGCACCATAGCTACCAAATGGATTTTATTTTTACTTGTTATTGTATGTAATCAGATGTCATAGCTCACAACTCAGTATTTAAAAATATAAATGTAATATTTTATATAGCAAGGATGTTTACTGTATGTTGCATTATGATACTTTTTTGTAAATAGATTTTATTTATGGATATGGTCAGTATTCCACCAAATCTTCTATAATGCCATTTTATTATGTGTTATGTGCATTAAACACAGTGGGCCGGATTCAGAAAGAGATACAACAGCGTATCTCCTGATACACCGTCGTATCTCTGAGTCCGGCCGGTCGTATCAATGCGACTGATTCAGAGAATCAGTTACGCATAGATATCCCTAAGATCCAACAGGTGTAAGTGTCTTACCGTCGTATCTTAGGCTGCAATTTCAGGCTCGCCGCTAGGTGCGCTTCTGTATTTTTTACACGAGGAATGTGCAAATTAGTATTTACGCCGATTCAGAAACGAACCGTCGTTTGCGTTCGGCTTTTTCCGGCGCATAGTTACCCCTGCTATATGAGGCGTAGCTAATGTTAAGTATGGCCGTCGTTCCCGCGCCGAGTTTTGGATTTTTACGTCGTTTGTGTAAGTCGTTCGCGAATACGGCTGGACGTAATTTACGTTCACGTCGAAAGCAATGACGTTTTGCGGCGGATTTTCGAGCATGCGCACTGGGATATTTTCACGAACGGCGCATGCGCCGTTAAAAAAACGTAAAATACGCGGGGTCAAGCTAAATTTAAATAAAACACGCCCCCCACATCCCCATTTGAATTAGGCGGGCTTACGCCAGCCCACATACGTTATGCCGTCGTAACTTAGGGCACAAGTTCTTTCTGAATTCTTTCTGAATACGGAAGTTACAGCGGCGTAATGTATCTAGGATACGTTACGCCGGCCGGAGAGATACGCACAGGTATCTGAATCCGGCCCGATGTGATTTTTGTCTGAACCTCCTCCTGAAATAAAGCAGTTCACTTCCTGGTACTGTGCCTACTGTTTGAGATCTAATGCCGCGTACACACGACTGTTTTTCGGGTTGTAATTTTTTTTTTTTAATGATCTAGAAAAAACAATGTTTTTTTCAACCTGATCGTTAAAACGGCCTTGCCTACACACGATCGTGGAAAAAAAAATGCTCTAGCAAAGCGCTGTGACGTACGACAGCACTATAAAGGGGAAGTTTCTATTCGGATGGCGCCACCCTTGGGGCTGCTTTTGCTGATTTCGTGTTTGTAAAAGACGATTTGCGCTTTTCAGTCTGTTACAGCGTGAT
The DNA here is from genome assembly GCF_905171775.1 of Rana temporaria. NCBI lineage: Eukaryota > Metazoa > Chordata > Amphibia > Anura > Ranidae > Rana > Rana temporaria. The sequence continues at coordinate 381,667,200 of NC_053493.1, read as the reverse complement.
GAATGTACTTACTCCATTACGAACGCTAGTTTTACCAGAATGAGCGCTCCCGTCTCATAACTTGCTTCTGAGCATGTACGTTTTTTTCACGTTGTTAAAGCCCACACACGACCATTTTTTACGACGTTAAAAACTACAACGTTAAAAACGTTGTGAAAAATTAGCGCATGTTCTAAATTTTTAATAGCCATTTTTTACATTGTGAAAAAGGCTCTGGAGCCCACACATGATCGTTTTTAATGACATTAAAAAAAAAGATAATTTTTTACAACCCGAAAAACGGTCATGTGTACGCGGCATAAGACACTGCTGCCTCTGACTGCTGCTCTCAGGAGATTTGGAGTGAGATTTATAATAATGATGTTAATACTGTGCTGCTCATTGGTCTTTTAGCTGGAGACTCTGGCATGAGGGAGCAAAGCCATAGCTCCCAATTGTCCCTGATTTCAAACATGCCTGAAGAAGGGGTCCTGCGTGGCTTGGAAACGTCGCTTTTGCTTTTTAAAACTATGAGATTAAAGTTTTGGGCCCATTTTTGGAGATCCTGGTGTGCTGGTGACATTTCCTTTTTCATGATTGCATTCAGTTCCAGCCGATGGTCATTTCAGCACCCAATTTAAAATACAGCCGTTTGTGCAGGAACGTGTGCTTTGGAAGTATTGCATTTGGGATTTGGAACAAAGTCCCTCTGTCCCTCTTTCTCCTTCATGTGTCGCTCTGTCCCTCTTTCCCCTTCATGTGTCCCTCATTTTGGTCTGATCTATACAGTTGTATATAAACTGCACATTTTAGCTTTCAAAAAGTGTTTTCTAGTACTAAACCTTTTATCCAATTTCTAAAGTGCTGCACTTGTAAATGTCAAAAGCCAATATAAAGGAATAGTAGTAGTAAAAAAAAGCACTTGTGGGTTTAACTAACCATTTTTGTATAATTCTCCTTCAACCATTTCAGCCCCGGAAGGATTTACCCCCTTCCTGACCAGAGCACTTTTTGCGATACGGCACTGCGTCGTTTTAACTGACAATTGCGCAGCCGTGCGATGTTGCACCCAAACAAAATTGGCATCCTTTTTTTCCCACAAATAGAGCTTTCTTTTGGTGGTATTTGATCACCTCTGTGGTTTTTATTTTTTGTGCTATAAACAAAAAAAGAGCAACAATTTTGAAACAAAAGCAATATTTTTTACTTTTTGCTATAATAAATATCCCCAAAAAATATATATAAAAAAAAAACGTTTTTTTTTCCTTAGTTTAAGCCGATATGTATTCTTCTACATTGAAATTGTAGAGGAAAAAGAGAGGGGATATATTTTACGGTGCAATTAGTAATGCAGTAATGATGAGAAAGAACGTGTCTTAAAAAATTTCTAAATAATTTTATTAGATACTGTACAAAATATATTTAAAATTTGTGATCCAATCAGAGTCATAAGTTATAGTGGTCATCAAGTTACAAAGTTGCAGTATAAAGCATACAGAAATCGCATATTCCCAACATGTTTTGCGATTTTCGCTTCTTCAGGGGAAAGCAATATTCATTTAAATGATTATAACTAAATGAAAGAAGATATTCAAATTAGCCATATAAGGTCATTAATAGACAATACATAGGGTAGAATATATACATATTGGCTACATGGATACAAGGCGGGTGGCCAAAAGATGCCCCAAAATAATGTGACATTTGTAGGTTTGTTCAAAACAAAGAGAAGTTTAAATTACCCAATGGCAAGTGGCATTCCACCAAGACACTAGTCACATGCCAAACCACAGGAGTGATATATTTAGCCCAATGTATCTGCGGATGTTTCTATGTGGGGAAAACTAAGCAAAGTTTTTTCAGAAGGATTAGGGACCACATCAGAATAATCCTGAAAAATAAAATTGTTACAGCAGTCAGCAGACATGTTGCCCTTTATCATGATTTTGACTCTAGTGTGATCTCATTTGTGGCTCTTGATCATATTCCACCTGACTCAAGGGGAGGCAGTGTAGATTTGGCTTTGCTTCAACTTGAAGCCCGGTGGATCTACGATTTAAGGGCAACTTCGTACCCAGGGTTCAATGAAAACCTAAGCTTTAAACCCTTTCTTCGTGCTTTGTCTGTCTGTCTCCCTCCTGGACCCACTTGAGCTGGGACATCGATGCATAAGGTCTTTATGTTTCGTTTTTCCCCTTTTTTCCCCCTCTTCCCAATTTCCCTTTCCTGTTTCCTTATGTTTACCCTTCCCCAAATGTATTTTCCAGTGTTTTTGGTTTCCTAGGACCACCAGGTCTGATTGACTTGGTATAGTTCAAATATAATTTTGAACGTTCATATTTATATGTGTATCATCTAGTGGAATCCCTTCCCTTCATATGACTATACAATTGATTTCTGTAACCAAAAATGAATGTAAGAATAAAAATTAAAAAATGATTTATTCCGTTTATAGAATTTACATCTTTGTCTAAAAGTAATTTGTGGCACATGATACTTGTGTGGTGATTGGCCTGGGTGTTCCCTGAACCGGCCAGCAGGGTGTCCCTTGCTGCCATTGGTCTGGCAGCTTGGCCCCCTGTGCTGCTGTCCCTGTCTCTCCCCGCAGTGACCTTGCGCTCGTTTTTCTCTCCCCCTCTGTGACATGGATGTGACTTTCCCGCTGAGTGTTTGACTTGGTCGCAAGGGCACTCGGGGAGTATGTTGTCCTCCTGGCTTCTCCCTTATTATGTCTATCCTGCTGCCTCGGTTACTGCCACACTCCATTCACACATTACTCAATCAGTGCTTTTTCATTTAGGCTGTTTTCCATCCTGCCTTCATTGACTTTGGGTTTAAGATCCATCTCTTGTGACCATTTTTCTTTGTCGGCGCATTTCCTGATGGACCTTGTGGTCCGAGTGGTTGTGGGGAGTGGCTGGGCGATTAGAAGTCATTGATTGGCCCGCTCGGTACCTGATGTCGTCAGACATCGGACGCCGAGCTAATACGCTATTTAAACCAGCTCTCAGGGCACCGTGTGTGCAGAAAGCGATGAGCTGCCAATGCGACGGTGTGGGAGCTGGTGAACTAAGGTTTTTTCCACGGTAGGCATATTTCCCTGGCCTAAATACACTAAGGCCACTTACACACGATCAGTCCATCCGATGAGAACGGTCCTTCAGGCCGTTCTCATCGGTTAACCGATGAAGCTGACTGATGGTCTGATGTGCCTACACACCATAGGTTAAATAACCGATCGTGTCAGAACGTGGTGACGTAAAACACAACGACGTGCTGAAAAAAAAATGAAGTTCAATGCTTCCAAGCATGCGTTGACTTGATTCTGAGCATGCGTGGGTTTTTAAAAGATGCTTTTGCATACTAACAATCGGTTTTGACCTATCGGTTAGGCGTCCATCGGTTAAATTTTAAAGCAAGTTCCTATTTCTTTGACCGAAGGTTAACTAACCGATGGGGCCCACACACGATCGGTTTGGACCGATGAAAACAGTCCATCAGACCATTCTCATCGGATGGATCGATCGTGTGTACGCGGCCTATGGCTGTCTTTGCACTTGAAAGCATAATTTACATATTTGTTTGATCTATTCCTTCCTCCATATTAGCATTGTATGGAAACTCTACCACTGTGGTTTTAAGGTAAATATCTGGCAATACAGACATACCCATATGTAATGTTTGCTAATATGGAGACTTTTATGTCTATATAATTTTTTATTAAGGAGTTCTAATATACAACTAGCTTTTACCTTTTTGTAAACCCCAGTGCATTTGGTGTTTTTCATACTTACCTTTTCCTTAACAATAAGGGCAATAAGCATTTGCTAGGCTTTTAGCCTGCTTTTTAGATTAATTTGATTGTCTTTTTTCATTAAGCCACTATACTTCTGTACTTTATTTTCTGCCATTTAGGAGGGTTAATGGCAGTTAATTAAAATCTAAAACCATTTTTTCTTGTTTATTTTTCTTTGCAGCATACAACCTCTCTTTCCTCCCTTCCTTCTTCAAGGAATCAATGGGTGAATGACGGACGCAATCATTGCGTCTCTCCTTCACCTCTCTATAACGTTTATTTATTTTTTGTAAGTATTATTTGTAGAGACTGTGGGGCAGATCCACAAAATAATTACGCCAGCGTATCTATTGATATGCCGCATAATTTTAAATTTCCCGCGTCGTATCTTTGTTTTGTATCTACAAAACAAGATACGACAGCATCTGGGATCGATCCGACAGGCGTACGTCTTAGTACGCCATCGGATATTAGGTGCATTTTTTCCGCCGGCCGCTAGGTGGCGTTTCTGTCGAATTCCGCATCGAGTATGCAAATTAGCTATTTACGGCGATCCACGAACATACGTCCGGCCGTCGCATTTTTTTACGTCGTTTGCGTTCGGCTTTTTCCGGCATATAGTTACCCCTGCTATTATGAGGCGTACTCAATGTTAAGTATGGCCGTCGTTCCCATGTCGAATTTTGAATTTTTTACGTTGTTTGCGTAAGTAGTTCGCGAATAGGAATTTGCGTAGAATGACGTCACCGTCGGAAGCATTGGCTTGTTTACAAAAAACACGCCCCCATCACAGCCATTTGAATTCCGCGCCCTTACGCTGCCACAGATACACTACGCTGCCATAACTTACGGCGCAAATTCTTTGAGGATTCTAAAAAAAAAAAGTTACGGTGGCGTAGTGTATCTTAGATACGCTACGCCCGGCGGAGAGAAGCGCCGATCTACGTGGATCTGCCCCTGTGTCTGCACAAAAATGTATGTGGCCCTACTTTTTGGACCTTACTACATTACTGTAGATATACTGCTTCACTACATTCCCTTATATTTATATACATGTTTTCCGATCCACCAGCCGTGCATGGGCCTCATCTAGCGTCTTTTTGTGACTGTTTTTGAAACACTCTGTTGATCCATCCAAGGGTTTGTACATCACATTCCATGTCTCTGGGAGTCTTCGACTGTCTGGCCCTGCGAGTTTTTGTGGGTAAGCATATACAAACTGCCCGGTTTTTCTTTTTGGGGCATCTTTTGGCCACCCGCCTTGTATCCATGTAGCCTATATGTATATATTCTACCCTATGTATTGTCTATTAATGACCTTATATGGCTAATTTGAATATCTTCTTTCATTTAGTTATAATCATTTGAATGGATATTGCTTTCCCCTGAAGAAGCGAAAATTGCGAAACATGTCGGGAATATGCGATTTCTGTATGCTTTAAACTGCAACTTTGTAACTTGATGACCACTATAACTTATGACTCTGATTGGATCACAAATTTTAAATATATTTTGTATCTAATAAAACATTTTTTTAATTTTTTAGGACACGTTCTTACTCATCATTATTGCATTACTAATTGCACCGTAATATATCCCCTCTCTTTTTCCTCTACAATTTCAATGCTTTTGTCTGGGATTAGGTGCCTAGGTTAATGGGTGATTCTATAAGTGCTTGGACTAACTAAAAAAAAAAAAATATTCTTCTACATATTTTTGGTAAAAAAAAAATCGCAATAAGTGTATATTGATTGGTTTGCACAAAAGTTAAAGCATCTACAAAATACAGGCAGTCCCCGAGTTACGAACGGTTTAGGGACTGTAGGTTTGTTCGTAAGTCGAATAACTTCATAAGTCAGAACAGCTTGTGCAGAACGGCATATATGCCATTTTCAATGTTCCGTCGAATGTGCCCACCGTCAAAAACGTTACGTCAAATGTGCCCGCCGTTGAAAAGGTTCCGTTAAATGTGCCCGCCGTCGAAAAGTGGCCACACAGCCTCCCGTTCGTAAGCTGGAGTAATTCGCAAGTCGGCATTTTTATTATTATTATTTTCTTACTAATACTGGCAGCGATCTGCAATTTTTATTGGGACTACGATATTATGGCGGACACATTGGACACTTTTGACACTATTCTGGGACCATTGTCATTTATACAGCGATCAGTGCTATAAAAATGCACTGATTATTGTGTAAATTACACTGGCAGGGAAGGGGTTAAACACTAGGGGGGGCGATAAAATGGGTTAAATGTGTCCTTGGGAGTGATTGTAACTGTGGACGGATGGGCTCCCACTGACATGACAGCGATCACTGCTCCCAATGAAAGGGAGCAGTAGATCCCTGTCATGTCACTAGGTAGAACAGGGAAATGCCTTGTTTGTGTCATGATTGCGGGCCGCTTTTGCTAATAGGTGTCCCTCATTTCCATCTCAAAAAGTTGGGAGGTATGGCATAGCCTCTGCCTAGATGACCACATCCTTACAGAGACAGTGTAGAACAATACATGACAACTCAATAATGGGGAAAGATCAGCCACAGGAAGACCACAGACCTTACTGGTGACATATTTATATCCCTTCTGCCTGCTTGTTTTGGGGCACAGCTTACAAATTTTCATTTCTCTTAACCACTTGACCACCGGGCCTATTTTGGCACTTCTCTCCTTCATGTAAAAATCACATTTTTTTGCTATAAAATTAATCAGAACCCCCAAACATTATATATTTTTTTTAGCAGACATCCTAGGAAATAAAATGGCAGTCATTGCAATTTTTTTTCTCGCACGGTATTTGCGCAATAATTTTTCAAACACATTTTTTTGGGAAAAAAAACGGTTTCATGAATTAAAAAATAACAAAACAGTAAAGTTAGCCCAATTTTTTTGTATAATGTGAAATATGATCACGCCGAGTAAATAGATACCTAACATGACACGCTTTAAAATTGCGCACACTCATGGAATGGCGGCAAACTTCGGTACTTCTCAAAATCTCCATAGGCGACACTTTAATTTTTTTTTACAGGTTACAATTTTTGAGTTACAGAGGAGGTCTAGTGCTAAAATTGTTGCACACACTCTAACGCACGTGACGATACCTCATATGTGGGGTTTGAACGGCGTTTACATATATGGGCGGGACTTGCATATGTGTTCGCTTCTGTGCGCGAGCTACCGGGGGTAGGGGCATTTAAAAAAAAAAAACATTTTATTTTACTTAATTTTTTTATTTTTACACTTTTATTTTAATTTTTTTTATCACTTTTATTCCTATTACAAGGAATGTAAACATCCCTTGTAATAGGAATCAGTGTGACAGGTCCTCTTTATGGAGAGATGTGGGGTAAACAAGACCCCACATCTCTCCTCCAGGCTTACAAGCATGAAATCTGTGAAAAAACATTCACCGATCTCACACCGACAGCTGCGATTGCGGCTTTGTTTACTTCCGGGTACCGGGTGTGATGTCATAATGTCGCACCCGGGCCTCTGACGGTCATAGAAATGACTGGGACATATCATTCAGATATCACCGCACAAACAGAGGACATATTTTCTCGTACTGCGGTGGGCAAGTGGTTAAATGTTCAATTTAACTGGTCTCTGTACATATTCTAATGTTAAACTCTGGATAAAAAAACTTGTGCAGAGCTTTAGATGAGTCCAAACAGACCCTCCCTTGAAAATACACTGTGGGCAGATACAAGGCAAGTCACCCTTTACTGGAGACAAAGTAGCCGTGACCGTTCTATATTACAGAGGCAAAGTGCCGAAGTTTCTGAATTACTGTACAGATTTAGATGGAATACACAAAGTAATACATATTGCTGAAACTAATTCAAACTATTTTGATTCACCTGACTTTTAAGCACTGCCCCTAGAAGCAAAAAAAAGTAGAAACTTTTTGGCAATGGGGGTGATTTACCAAACTGGAGAGTGCAAAATCTGATGCAGCTGTGCATGCTAGCCAATCTCCTTCTAACTTCAGATTGTTCAATTAAGTGTTGATAAAAAAATAAAATAGACAGATGATTGGTTTCTATGCAAAGCTACAACAGATTTTGCACTCTCCTGTTTTAGTAAATCAACTCCAATGGGGTTGACTGTTCTCTGCAAGTGCAGTTGCTCCAGAGCTTAGGTCAAGTTTCCCTTTACAAAGGATATCCAATGACAAGCAAGGAAATTAAAAAACAAAATTTTTGTTTGCACATGATTGGATGATGGAAGTCAACAAAGCTTACCTTCATTTACTAAGCTCTGGAGCAACTGAAAATTGCGCAGTCTGTTTGCCTTACGTAAATCTACCCCATTGATGGTAGCTTGTACTGGTGGTTCTTTTTATATTTATTTAAGCACATTTTATTTTGTGAGTTGTCTCTATTGAAAATGTTGAAATGTTTTAAACACCCAACTTTCTTGCTACACAGATTGAAGTTGTAATGACACAAGATGGTGTAATGATGCGTGCTGAAATAGTAAAGATTAGAAGATATGTCACCAACACACCTAAGATCTCCAAAATAACATTCAGTATATTAAAATGATCATATCAAGCATAAAGTAGTTGAACTAGTTGAGGAGACTGGCAAGTTGTCCAAAGAAACCTCTAACAGTAGAATATAAGTGAAAAACATTAATATATTTTTTAAAAGTTTTCATTGCAGAGTGTCAACATTAGGGAAATGTTTCTATTATGATCTGTCAAAATGAAATGCCAGGGAGTTTTTTCATGGCAATGGATTTCTAATCAAAATTTGCCAAAATTATTTTTATTGTGTTTGGAATTTTAAACAGTTACAAATTGTGGGACACCACTGAAGTTTAAATTTAGGCACTCTTTGTTTTCCATCTTTGTATATATATATATATATATATATATATATATATATATATATATATATATATATATGTATATATATATATATATATATATATATATATATGTATATATATATATATATATATATATATATATATATATATACACAGCCAATTAGCTTTCCAAAGAAGCAGGTTGTAAATAGCTACCTATACCTGCTTTCTATTTTTGGATGAATTGGTTTGGAACAATTTACTTACATGCATACGTATAGCTAGATTCACGTAGGGCGGCGTATGTTTGAGCCGGCATAGCGTATCGTATTTACGCTACGCCGCTGTAAGTTAGAGAGGCAAGTGCTGTATTCACAAAGCACTTGCGTCCTAAGTAGGGCTGCAACTAACGATTATTTTCATAATCGATTAGTTGGCCGATTATTGTTTTGATCAATCGAATAATCAGATAATAACCTTAAAAAAAAAAATTGCTGCGATTTGCATATTTATTTATTTTTGCCCAATTTGTTGTTGGGCAGATTATAAAACACAAATTGCCACAAAAATGTTTTTCTGCAGCTTCTCCATTGAAGTATATTGAACCAAAAAAACAAAATAGCACGGTTATGCATTAAAAAAAATTCCTTGCCCTTTCCAAATACACAGCAGCTGGAAAAGGTGTGACCCCGGCCTGAGATGTTTAGTAACATAATGGGGTTAAAAAAACAAAAATTAGTACAAAAAGAGCAAATAATCGCTACTGTAGGGGGTTAATTTTTTACTGTAGGACAGTGAAAGTAATATTTACCATAGAGATTTGCTCTTTTTGTACTATAAGGGGGCTAATTTTTTTATTGTTTTAACCCCATTATGTTACTGGCCGAATAATCGATTATGAAAATGGTAATCAATGAATTTCATAATCGATTAGTTGTCGATTAATCGGTTAGTTGTTTCGGCACTAGTCCTAAGTTACGGCGGCGTAGCGTAAATGTGCCGGCCTAAGCGTGCCTAATTCAAATTGTGAAGAGGTGGGCGTGTTTTATGCAAATGAATCGTGACCCGACGTGATTGACGTTTTTTACGAACGGCGCATGCGCCGTCCGTGGACATATCCCAGTGCGCATGCTCCAAATTACGCCGCAAAGACTTATTGGTTTCAACGTGAACGTAAATTACGCCCAGCCCCATTCACGGACGACTTACGCAAACGACGTAAAAATTTAAAAATTCGACGCGGGACCGACGTCCATACTTAACATTGGCTATGCCAGCTTTTTGTTGGACTAACTTTACGCCTGAAAACGCCTTACGCAAACGGCGTATCTTTACTGTGACGGGCAAACGTACGTTCGTGAATAGGCGTATCTCACTGATTTACGCATTCTAGGCGTAAATCAGCGTTCATGCCCCTAGCGGCCAGCCTAAATAGAAAGCTAAGATATGACGGCGCAGGACATCGTATCTTAGCTAGATTTAAGTGTATCTCAATTTGAGAATACACTTAAATATACGACGGCTTAGATTCAGAGTTACGACGGCGTATCTACTGATACGCCGGCTTAACTCTTTCTGAATCTGGCTATTAATATACAGTGTGTGGGTAAAATTGGTAGACTTGATAAACATTGCATTCTTATCTTTTATTGTTTAAGATAATCTTTTTACTGATGCATTTGTGAAGAAAATAATATAGTACACAGATTGTTTTAGATACATGATTATAAAATCATCCGAACGCTTGACCGACGACCAACGAAATTGTCGCCAACATTAACTAATCAAAAAAATCTTTAAACGAGCAATCGATTTCATACGTAGTGTTGACATCTCACGTACAAGTTGGGTCATCTACTAGTTCCGCTCATGCGTGATAATGTTCAAGAGATGTTTTACGGATGACCTTCACACCAACAAATAGAATATCGTTTGTTTGCAACACACAATTTTTAAAAAATTTCGTTCACAATATCGATATCGGGTATTAGTTGCTGGGCATCAACGAGCAGAAAATCGGCTGATCGTTCACAGAATGGAAATGTTCGCCCAATTTTCTTTCTTTCAATATGTTTATTGTATATTATCAGAGAAAACAATAAATCATACAATAAATGTGGTACGACTAAATAACAAGAAGTCAAGGACAATGAAGTCTTAACAGTAAACAATAGCGGAGAAACAAAAATTTCCTGAGTGAGTTCAGAATTTGGGAGTAAAAACATAGCGCATGTCACCCAGTCAATTCTTCAATTTTTTATTTTTTTTAAACAAGAAATAAGTGATTTTTACAGGCTGGAAGTTAAACTCCCATTGGTTGGTCAGGAAAGCAAATGGTTAGTCCAACCTTGAAAGTTTTCAGAATGTTATGTAATGGACCTCAGCGGAAACATTCCTTGGGCTCTTTGTAGATTCCAGAGAGCCGAGAGCTCCAAAGAAAAGTGAAGAGTGGAAGGAAAGAAAAGCAGGAAATAGGATTAGAGAGAGAGAGAGAGAGAGGAATGAGGAGGTGAAGTTTCCCCTCCCCTCCAGCCCCCAGGGCCCATACTCGCCATAGAGTATTGATATGAGGTCATCTGGGGGAACCAACATAAGTGGCCCTTGGTTCCCAAACCGATTAAAATTTTGCCATATTGTCTGTTAAGGAGCTTAATATTTTTTCTTGAGCCATAATCCAGGAGATTTTTCTTTTGGCTGCAATGAAGGAGACTCTATTCTGTTTCCATGCTTTCGCAATGGTTAATTTGGTACCGAGAAAGATGAAGAATATCAACGATTGGACAGCTTTGGAGACTTTGGGTATCCTGTCATTAAGTAATGCAATGGATGGGTCTTTTGGAATTTGACAGCCCGTTACCTTGCGTATCATATAGAATATTTTGTTCCAGAATCCTCTAATGTTCGGGCACTCCCACCAAGTGTGCAACATTGAACCGTATATGTTGCACCCTCGAAAGCATAGAGGCGAGGAGGAAGGAAACATCATGGCTAACCTTGCTGGAACAAGGTACCATCTGGTTAGTATTTTGAGATTTGCTTCAATCAAGACTGTATTACGTATCTTGTCATAAGACCTAAAGACGTTGACTACGCTCCAGCTGATCTGAGTCTCCTTTTCCCAGTCCAACATGTATGGGAGCTTAGAATGGTCTGAGGCCAGTGACAGGTAAATCAAGGAAATGCCCCCCTCTGCTCAGTGGTTTGCCTGCACCATTGTTCATAGGGTGTCACGGATGGGGCAATGGTTTGTTATGCCATTGCGCATTTAGGAAATGGGATATTTGTAGGTAGCGAAATCTTTCGGACATCTCCAGCTTGCTCTGACAGAAACTGAGCGAGAGCGGGCCCCGGGAGGTCAAAAAGTGTCCAATGCGGTATAATCCTTTATCTAACCACCAGCGAAAGGCTTTGATATTCATACCAGATGGGAAGTTAGGGTTGTGAAAAATATGTGCTAGTGGTGACATGGCTGACGTCAGAGACCGGTGTCTCTTCAGGCTATCCCAAAGAGAGATGGAGTTGGATAACACAGGGGACATAACAGGCGGGTGATCCTTTACTGGACACCAGAGCAGGAAGTCTAAAGTGTGCGTCGGAACCGCTTGCCTCTCTATCTGCACCCAATCTGGCTTTTCTATGCGTGTGTAGATAATTGAAAGTTGTGCCAGTCTAGCCGCTTGATAATACCACAGGAGGTTTGGGGATGAAATGCTTTGAAATGCTTGCAAGTGGTCTTTTCTAATCAGGTAAAGCAGTTTGGGAAGTAGTGTGATTTTTGCTGTGTTCAGTCTCCATAGCCATTTTGTGAAGCGCCCATCCCTTAAGATCCTTGCTAAGTTTCTCATACATAGGGGGGAAGTTGGCTGAGTATAATAGTTCCACCCTCGGGGTGAGATCTACTCCTAGATATTGAATAGTGGTATCACTCCATTTGAATTGAAAAGAGCTTTTGAGATGGTCAGCGATTGTTGGGGGGATATTCACATTCAAGATTTGGGATTTGTTAAGGTTAACAGTTAGGCCCGAGGCTCTGGAAAATTGATTCAATAGTTTACAGATGTTTGGAAGGGAGGTCGTCGGCGAAGTTACGAAAAGCAGAAGATCATCAGCAAACAGAGTGCATTTATGCATTTGTGGACCGCAGGAAACCTCTTGTATATCTGGGTGAGTCTGGATGCCGATTGCCAAGGTTTCTATTGCTATGGCAAATATAAGGGGCGATAGGGGACACCCTTGTCTGCGCCCCCTAGCTATTTTGATGGTGCGTAAATATTGTAACCCTGCAATCTTATTCGCGCTTCTGGGTGGGAATAAAGCGCTGACATTAAGCCCACGAATCTCTGACCAAAGCCCCATCGTTGTAGAACGATAAATAGGTACGGCCAGGAGACCGAATTGAAGGCTTTTTGGAGATCGAGTGAGAGGAGCAGCCCTTTCTGTCGTGACCCATGTGCCCATCCCGATTGTAGTATCAAAATGATATCAATCGCTCTATAGATTTGGTCTAGGCTTTGCCTGCCTGGGATAAATCCCATCTAGTCTTTGTGAATATATAAGCTGATAAAAGAGGCCATGCGGTCCGCTAAAATCTTGGTTAGAATTTTCATGTCATTATTTATAAGTGATATGGGTCTATAATTTCCTACCTCCCCCTGGTCCTTATGTGGTTTAGGGATAACAGATATGTAAGCCACGTTTAGAGTTCTATCTAAGGGTTCTCCTTTGGTTTTATCATTAAAGAATTTCGTAAGGGGTTGTGCCAGAGTCTGTGCGAACGTCTTATAATACAGTACAGAGAATCCGTCCGGTCCTGGGGCTGATCCCCTCTTTAGGTTTTTGATGACATTCAACACTTCCTCTACAGTAATAGGGGATTCTAGTATGTCATGGTGTTTGGCGTCTAATTTTGGGATTGGGAGCGAGTTAAACAAAGAATTCATGTGGAGCTCACTATCCTCACAATCCGCACTATAAAGTTTCTCGTAGAAGCGGTGGAAGGTTTCCATAATGCGTTTCGGGTTCAAGGTGTGTTGATTGCCCGACACCCTTATTTTAGGTAAGGTTCGCTGTCTGGTTAGGGGGGTCAGTTTGGCTGCAAGCATGCGGCCCATTTTGTCACGTTGGTGATAAAACTTAGCTCCGCTCCAGCAGATATGCTTTTCAGCTTTTGAAGTAAGGGCTAGGTTAAGGGATAAGCGCGCTGCGTCTAATGCGGCCGTGGAGACCAGTCTGGGGTTTTGTTTATGTAGACGGCTTAAGCAATTAATCGCCCGATTTTCTTATTGTGTATTACTGCAATTACTCCTATCTAAAACCTATGGACAGAGTTCTGTGAAAAAAAATAAAAAATATTACTGTCATGTCACATGATAACTGCCCTGGTCCAATCAGCTGCAGAGTTTGGTTCCCCTGGTAAGGTTTCGATTTTCCAAAGTAGGGGGGGGGGAGAACAAAAAATAACATAGGAATATCATTGGATTCAGGTGAAGGATTTAATCAATAAACAATGCTCTCCTTTACAGGTGGCAAGGAAAACACAATAATATCTTGGCAAAAAAACTTGGGTATCAAGATTCCACAGTATATTCACAGTAATCTTTGAGTGCTAGTAAGTAAACGATCTAAGTTTAACTGTAACCAGCAGCAAAACAAAGGACTCACCAGATCCCAATGCCGAGTATACAGTAAATAAATTCAGCACAAGCGTGGTTTGATAATGTGTATCTACAGGGAATAAAACAAACAAGGTCAAGTAAAATTCATAAATATGAAACTCTGAATTTATTAAAATCAGATAAAAACTGAAGTGTTTTGGAACATATTGTACATTGCTTCCTCTTCAGGAGTTAATAGATACTAAATGAAACATGATGTTACACATCTATATCCACTAAAAAGAAGAAGAAACTCCTCAATGTGATACGTTTTCAAGTATCTGATGACCTTGGCTCTATTCTTTAATAAAGTGTACATAAATACTCGGCTGCCAATTAAACACTGACTGGACTATGTATCAGCCATAGCTTAAAAGAAGAATGTTCCATTGATATTCTACCTTTCACACAGAGGTGGGACACTTTATCAAAATAAGCCACTGGCTGTTACCTTTAACTGAACATTTTTTTTATTATTTATTATTTTAGGTACTTATATAGCGTTGTCAATTTACGCAGCGCTTTACATATGCATTGTGCATTCACATTGGTCCCTACCCTCAAGGAGCTTACAATCTAAGGTCCCTAACTCACATTCATATACTAGACAAGACAGAGGGAGAGGCAGAGGTACCCAATGATAGTGGGTATGACCATATCCTATACCTGCTGGCAAAATCCCTACAGTCTAATGGCAGCCAGCCAATCGACACCAAATGTAGGAGGCAGACAGATACAGTAAATGGTAGAGCAGAGTGAAGATAATACCAATCAGACATAGAATACAGTGAAACTTGAAATCTACACGACCGGCCCACATTCTATAATAAATTGAACTTAACAATAAAAAAATCAACTAATAACTGCAATGTGAACCTTTAACAATTCAATGATCATAATTAAATCTATTTCAGAGTGGAAAATAGGCTATAACCAGCTCTCCATTGAGATTAAGTATTGGGAGTTCATCTGGATGCAGAGCACTGGACATGTCTGCCAAGTTCTGTAAGTTTACCACATTACTGTCGGAGATTGGCTATGAAAGTTATTGCTACACATCCAAGTTACAATGTCCTGTTCTTTTGCCAAGCCTGAGAACCTGATCTGCGGATCATGGGTCCTGTTATGTTGCTGAATTACAAGAGTTCCAGTAAAAGGTTTATTGCATCCAGACACGTGTGTTCAGTACTATCTGCTAAGAACCTTAGCAATGACAGCAGGACTGTGTATGTTGGCATGCCAATCTGGGGTATGAAACAACCACCTAGCAGTAGTCACACCAAGAAAGGTGGATGCCTTTTCCCACCCTTGGGTCTGCCATATGGTTACAGAGATCTGAAGGGCCTGGACTCCTGGAGGAGGATGTGAGTGGGTCTGGAGGCTGAAGGGCAAATGTCTGTTCATCATGCAGATGGAAGGTGTCTTTTGGAGGGGTTGAAACTTTGGCAACCTCGCTCAGAGAGTCCTCTGAGTGCTACGTGGAAGCTGGAACACACTTAGGAATGTGGCCTAGGCGGCTTCTGGTGATGGTAAGTGTCTTGGCTTTGAAGTAAACCAATAATTGTTCTGCGGCCAAAAGATAAATCATAGTCACCTTTACTTACATGCCCACTTTCCATCAGACAATTCAGAATCACTATTGGCAGGCAAGGACAGAGTTGAACAAGTACTTTATGGCTGGGTCAAAGGGTATTATTTTATTGAACGTTATCAATACATCACATGTACGAAAGTATGTTAGCAACCATAGAAGGGAAATACGCATACTTTTACCTTCAATGGCAACCATGGATAGAATGGTATAAGTCTCATAAAACTCACCAACACTAGTAGCAATAGTATAACCCAACAAGCTAAATCATATTCATATTAAGCACACGTTACTTAGTCCAAAATAATAACAATGCGAACAGGTTCTCAGTTCCTTCTTTTTCTTTTCTTTTCTTTTATGCTCTACCCATATCCAAGTTTAAATACACTTTCTTATTTTTTGTTGTTATAAGTTGAAACTACATGTTATCAGTGACTGTATATCAACATAAATAACAAACAATCAATACAGAGCCCAAAAGTCCAATACAAATTGTAGCAGCACTCTTTGTTCTCATTGGAGTGAACAACCTTCTTTATGTGGTAAACATCATAAAGGTAGATGATAGATATAAAAAGGAGTATAATCTGTAGATGACAGCGGTGAGATTAGTCCTCTTCACAGCATACCAAACACCAGTGTACCACCACGTGCAAACAGGAAAACCCCTCTTGGGTATGCACTTACCACAAGTATAAGTAAAATAAGCCTTCAAAAAATCAGCCTGTAGCCTTCTCTCCTTACTAGAATCTCCTCACGCTGTATAGGAGCGGGAATGCCTCCATGAGAAGCAAACCGCCACTAGCTTGTTGTAGTGATGAGACCCCGGCCCTGACGTTTCGTCCCTGTCGGACTTCCTCTGAGGGCGTGCACGGAAGTGTTCGGCATTCATGGCTGGCGGTACCGGTAATTATACCTCTGCTGAGCATTTACGCATCCGCATTTCTGCAGATTTTTTATTGATATTGTGTACGTATATATTGAGAAGGGGACACTGGGGAAAGCAATAAAAAGTTTTAAACTATTCAAACAATATCACGCTATGTAGTGTATTCTGTCATTGCTTACATGAGCCAGAGGATCCCATCTCTATACAGCGTGAGGAGATTCTAGTAAGGAGAGAAGGCTACAGGCTGATTTTTGAAGGCTTATTTGACTTATCCTTGTGGTAAGTGCATACCCAAGAGGGGTTTTCCTGTTTGCACGTGGTGGTACACTGGTGTTTGGTATGCTGTGAAGAGGACTTATCTCACCGCTGTCATCTACAGATTATACTTCTTTGAGCACCTCTCCTTTTTATATCTATCATCTACCTTTATAATGTTTACCACATAAAGAAGTTTGTTCACTCCAATGATAACAAAGAGCGCTGCTACAATTTGTATTTGACTTTTGGGCTCTGTATAGATTGTTTGTTATTTATTTATTTTTAATTTAAGTGACTGCTATCTTTCAATATGTGCTTTTGAGGTGGTTTTCCCATCACACCCATGTTTCTATCACTGTGACTTTAACCCCCTAAGAGCTGAGCTGTGCTGAGAGAAGAGGGCAGGCTTAGCAGTGGTTGTATATCAACATAGCTAGACATATTGAAGGATTGTTAGTTTCTTGTACTCCGATTATAAAGTTCAAATGCGTTGAATGGGGAACGTCCCCACAGATCTCAGTTAGTTCCCAAAGGGGTCATCTGGTAAAAGGGATAGTCCCTCTGAGATGTGTATGCCAATGGATATATGCAACCATGTGAAAATACTATAACAACATGTCTTCATGTATTATTGATATATAAACGTCTGTACCATTGTAGAGTTACATGATACATGTCACTTATTTTTTGTTTCAATGTGAAAATTAATAAAAATCTATTGATAAAAAAAGGGTATTATTTTATTAAACGCTGCAGATTTAGGACTACTGTAAGGCAATTTTGAAATTACATTGACATGCTAAAACTTATTTTAGTGATAAGGTTAACATCTAATTCAATAATTAGTTATGTCATTGACTTTTCTTTTACTAATGATTGTTGCGCTGTATAAAGATATGTGTCCATTCTCATGTGCCAGACTGCATGTATTTGTGGGGGGGTGCCTTGTTAGCATGAGGGAATGCTGGATCCCAGACCAATTTTGTCATGGCAAAGCACAGGTAGTTCCTAGATAAATGCTTGTGTGTATTGAGTCATACTTCTGAATACATGTCTCATACACAAGGGACCAGGGAACATTCAGAGCTCATTAGGTAGACGTCATGTCAAGCATTTCCTTTTGGCACTCAGGCACAGGAGCTTTTATTCTGCAATATAAACAACAAATGTTGAACCGTTCACATGAAGCCTTGTCTTTCAGCTCCCAAAAGAACAGGTGTTGGCAACAGTTTGTATAGCATGTCTTCAAATAGCCACATTTAAAAATGGTCCCATTTTTTCCTCATGTTGGAAGGTTATGTTATAAACAAACACACAATCACTCCTAGGGAAGCTTACACGTGGATACATATTGAGTTGGGTGCGCCTCTTTGAGACCTTGTGGACTTTGTCATGCTAGACCTGCCTGTCATTAGTTGTTTCTATGAGATCTTGCAGGTCTATATTCAGTACCATGGCAATGTTTCCATCCATGTAAAGGCCCCTTGCTTCTTTTCTGCTTTTCACTTTCCCAGAGTCACCAGTAAGAGCTGTCTTTACATTACTTGGCTAAAATATTTGTGCTTTGGCTTCAGTTTCAGTCTGCCCAGCGAGTAGTCAGTTTTTATTTCCTTGAGTAATGACTGATTTGTTCTCCTTTCAATCCAAGGAACTTTCAACACTTTTTTCCAACAGAGCAGTTCAAAAGAGTTGATTTTCCAATGTTTGGCCTCTGATAATTTAGCTCACCCTGGCATGTGTTACTGCTTGAATGTCTTTATCTCTTATTAAAATATATGTAAACACATTCTCTGAAATCTCATATAAGCTTTAACATTTTAATGTAATTTTAATGTTTGCAATATTTTAAAAGTTTACAGATTTTGTTAAAATAATATCTGGTGACCCTGCTTTGATGATTTAATGTCTTCCAGTTGTGCTCCTACATTGTCACACTGTGGCACGGAGTACCATTTCAACACACATCACAAAGACATGGTCCACTGTTGTAACTATTAAGAATCCCCACCTGAGAAATGCCATGCAACCATTGCCAACCAATGCCATGCAACCCACCTGCCATCCAATCCACTCAAAACAGACATATGGCATGTAGGCATACTGTAGGTGACAAGGATGTATCCAGGCTCCAGCGTGAACTGCTCTGCCACACTGCATGCACAGCAACTGTTCTCCCTCTCCAGGATTGTGTGACAGGTCTCTGCAAGATCTAGCAATGATCCACTCAGTTATCCAAAAACATAAATGCGTCCAAAAATAAATATAAGGAAGTACATAGTGAAGGTGGTGCTGAGAGGACATAAGCACACTACAAGCCGCAGCTATTTAAATTTTTGAAACGTTTGTTTTTATACTTTGTTCTATGAGTACTTTTTCAATAAATTCATCATATACCAAAATTAACTTCACAATGCACTTCCTAATATTTATTTTTGGGCGCATTTCCATTTTTGGATGCTAGTAGACCTGCTGTTTTATATTCATACTTAATTTGTAATCATTTAAAAATTTCACTGACAATAATTAGTGTTTAATTATACTGATTGGCAACATTTCTAGTAAGGAAACAAGCTGCCATTTGACCCTAATGCAGAACAAGAAATGTACAGAACAGAGTATGCTTTGGCTTATGTGTGGCTTATGTGTGGTGTAATAACAGCCATGTAAGATTTTCTGTTAATTGTTTCAATACCAAAACCATCTCCTTTAGGCCCCTTCCACACAGGGCGGTCCGTTTAGCGAAATCCGCCAGCTCAGTGGGAGATCGCTGCATTGATATCCGCTGAGCTGGTGGATGACAGGTCCGTCTCTGCTCACTGAGTGGGGAGGGGTCTGTCAGAGCCCTACTGATTCCTATGGGGAGATCGAATGAAAATAGACAGCATGTCTGTTTTCATCATATCTCATCCATACGTCTGTCATGAGCGGATTGGATTGCAGGCCAGTGTCAGCAGACACATCTCTGCTGACATCCACCTGCCTATAGGAGTCAATGGATGGCCCACCTCGGATCCACCTGAAAAATGGACAGGTAGATCCGAGCGGGCTTGTCATGTGAAAGGGGCCTCAGATGAGAAATTTCTCAGATTACAGTTATTGATATCAAAAGCCATCTTACCTCCTGTACCCAAAGATAAAATAAAGAAACAAAAATAAAAACTAACAAACAACTATAATACGTGAAGTGGGGGTGGGCAAACTCTTAACTTTACCAAGAAGTTGCAAAACCTGGATATTAGAGCACCCCTCTTACCCCAAGTGATCTCCAGCTGCCAAAGCTACCTTTACATTTAGTACAAGAATCCATGGACTTTAAGGTCACTTGGGTCTCTCAACCAATGTGCCTTTTTTACTTGGAACTATGACCAAAGTGCAAGGATTAATTCCCTGCTTAGGTCTAGGGGAACAATAAAATAAGATTTACTTACCAAGTCCTTGGCTCCTTCCTGCTGCTAAACCAGTTTTTGCAGCATCTTCTCCCCCATGCTCCAATCGTCTAGGTCATGGTTACATCAATATCCATGTAGGGTCCATAGCCCTGCATTGTATAAATTGATGCTGAGGGAAAATCAATTTTCAGGGCATGGGGGAGGGTCATCGGCCAGGGGAGCGTAAGTAAAATTTCACTTATTTCTTAGACAAAATTAACACATGCAGTGTGGGTGCAATAGCACTGCAAGGGATAATATTGCATTTTTCTAGGCTTGGAAGAGTATCTAAACCCAACATTAAAAATGTATCCCTCATTTTACCCCTGCAGAAGCGGGTCACCACGAAACATGTCAAGTTTGTCTGACTACATGTACACTTCCGATATGGACCAACATCATTATGGTGTGAGTGGGACTATACTGTGGGTGTAGTACACCCATACAAGAGGGATTTTTATTGTGATGTTATTTGTAATAATACAATTATGTGATTTTAATCCTGTGTAATGTCCTTGATGGTTCCAAGAAAAATCCCGCTGCCCCTCCCACTTTCTGTGGTTGTAAAACTATGTTAAAAACAGACGCAATGTTAATGCTATTGACAGATTGCATCATATACTGTATGTCATTTTGATTTTACCCATAGTTCCACCTTAATTGGATTATAATTAATGATAAATGATTAAATATTTTATAAAAAACAAGATAGACATGGAGCCCATGGATAGAACATGGCAAAGCCAAAAGACCTCCATGGAGTACCTCATTCGTTATTCTTTTTTTTTCTTTTATCCTGTTCTTTTTTCTCCAATAAAGGTTAAATTATGCAAGCTTTTCCTGCTCTGTAGCTCATGCTATTTATAAAGTGTTTTTGTTCTGACCCATGAGCACCATTGATGTAACTAACATCTGAAAAGAGTTCAGAATTGTGGGGCTCTGTTTGAATATAAAGTGATGTAACGTATGGTTTGGGATAAAATTACTCACATCAGCATAGAAAAAAGAATATACCAGTATTCCTATGATACAATCTAGATTTATATAATGCTTTGTTTCTTATTCAAGCCTTGTAACTTTTATTAAAACTCCAATAAAATATTGAACCAGGACACAAAGCTTCTGCCTAAAGTAATTTCAGACAAACTAGCCAAGTTCCTTCTTAGTTTAATTTTACCTGCACATATGGGTTTTGTGTCAGGATGTTTGGCATTGATAACTGTCAAAAAATGATGACAGTAATGGAACATTTACATCTTTCTAATCCTTCTCCAGGTCCATTGGCATTATTGGCCTTAGACGCAGAGAAGGCTTTTGACAATGTAAACTGGGTGTGGCTGAACAAAGTGATGGCTCATATGAGCTGTGTGTTTTTGAACCTTATTTCTGCATTCTATTTCTCCCCAAAGGCTCAGATCTCTCTTTCTTCAACATTCCTTACCATTTGCATTACAGAAAGGGACCTGCCCTCAATTGCCTCTAATGTTTAATATATAAATGGAATCCCTTGATAGATCGCTAACAACTTATACTTTTTACACCAGTTTCAATATACGCCCTTTTGAATTTAAGTCTGCTATGTTTTCAGATAACATACAGTCAGGTCCATACATTTTGGGAGATCGACACAATTCTAATCTTTTTACAGTTCACAACCCACTGACAGAATTTCACAGTGAAAAACATTCTCCTCCTTTTCATAACTTTCCTTGCAGAGGTCCCCCAAATACAGAACACTTCAGAGTCCCCAAAAAAGTTAACGCAATATTCCCCAGATGTTACAGTGTCTTTAGCAAAAGGGTGTTTCTTCCTCACACACAAGAGATCCTCCATAGATATCACAGCACCCTGCCTAAGTATTCCTTATGGGTGGAATTGCATATGGATGTGCATGCTTCATAATTAACTATTGGAGTTTGTTATAGGCCACCCAGTGTTAATGAGGAGGTGCAGGCTCAGCTCCTTGCACAGACAGAAAGGGCTGAAAGGGCTGGGAAAGTGATGATATTAGGACATTTTATCTACCCTGAAATTAACTGAAGTAATGGCACTACTGGGTCAGTTAAAGGACAGAATTGTATTAAGCTATAAGATAATTTTATGGTACAGTTCATAGATGCCCCAACTAGAAAGTATGCTTTGCTGGACCTGGTAATCTCAAACCATGCAAAGCCTATTACCAATGTTCATATAAAAAAACATCTGGGTAGCAGAGACCATAACATGATTTCATTTAATGTTAGCAGTAAACAATAAGCACATACTGGAAAGATAAAAAACAAAATTTCTACAGAGCTAATTTTTCAGGGCTGATGGCTGCTTTCCAAGACTAAAGCTAGGTTCATACCGATGCAGGTTGCAGTTGATGCATTTGCCTGCATGTTTTGTGACATGATTTTTGCTTTTCCAAACGTGTTTTTAATGAGGTTTTATTGCATTTTTTACACATTTTGCAATTTTCTCGTTTCGGGGAGGTGTCTGTTGTAATGCGGGAAAACAGCAAACATGTATCACAAATGCAGTGCTTGCATTTTAAAGCATTTACACTGAACACTGAACAATTTACACTGAAGAACCAAAAATACAACTTGCTGTAGGTAGAAAAATCCTTGACCCTTTCCAAAAAACGTATTGGTTGAAAATGCACAGTTGCGAACGTGACCTATAAGAAATCATGTTGATTGGACTGTGGTGAGTTTCTGAAAATCTGAAAATGCACTTAGCCTAATGCCGCGTACAGACGGTCGTTTTTTGTGATGAAAAAAAACGACGTTTTAAAAAACTTCATTTAAAATGATCGTGTGTGGGCAAAACGTCGTTTTATGTCTTCAAAAAAACGACCAAAAAAAAATTCGAACATGCTCGAATTTTTTGTGTCGTTTTTCAAAACGTCGTTCTTTGTTTCACAGAAATTGACCGTGTGTACCAAAAAACGACGTTTCAAACGACGTTTTTAAACCCGTGCATGCCCAGAAGCTAGTTATGAAGTGAGCTTCAATGGAAAAAAGTGGTGAAACGTAACCTCGCTTTGCTAGAGCATTGTGAAAAAACGATGGTGTGTAGGCAACATCGTTTTTGAAAATGATGTTTCAAAAACGTCGTTTTATTTCATGATTTAAAACGTCGTTTTGTTTCATCACAAAAAACGACCGTCTGTACGCGGCATTAGACTGGGAGCGAATATTGTCATCAAAGAATATAGAACAGAAATGGGAATTCTTTAAAATGACTGTTTGCAAACACACTGCACAATTTGGGCCAAATCCTCAAAGCAGATGCGCCGACTTAACCAGAGTTTTCTAAATTTACACGGCGCGTATCTTTGCGCCCGATCCTCAAAACGAGTTACGCCTTAAAATCCGGGTTTTCCGTCCTACCTAAAATAATTACACCTGCGCATCCCCGGACGCAAATTACGCTAGTCACGCCGCTGTTTTTGATAGGCAAAGATGCAAATGAGGGAGATAGGGCGATCCACAAAATTAAGTGTGTGCGCCGTAGATTACGCCCTGTGCGCACCTGTTAGTTTCCCTGCGCAAATTTACACTTTATAAAAGCAGACCTAATTTTACACATGCCGTGTAAGGGTCTGCTCAAGCAACTGAATAGAGGTAGAGCTGACAACACATCTCTGCAGGACAACAATCTGACTGCCAAAATGCCCGGGCCATCAATGGTTGTAACGGCACTCGCCACTTTACAGGCACAAAGAAGGAGGAGGGCACAGAGGAGGAGGAGGGCACAGGAGAGGGTTTACCGCCCACGGCGAGATCTGTTTGCCATGCCTGCTTCAGAGGTGTATGGCAACTACAGATTTAACAGGGAAGCCATCCTGGAGCTCACAGAAATCCTGAAGGATGATCTCACCACCCCAACCCAACGATCCCATGCCCTGCCACCTCTCCAAAAAGTAATGTCAACATTACATTTTCTGGCCACTGGGTCTTTCCAGCGCGCATCTGGAGGTCTGTCTGGGATGGTCCAGTCCTCTATGAGCAGGTGTGTCCATCAAGTGGTCCCTGCAATACTGCGGCGCAATCATTTTCAAAAGCCCACCCAGGAGGACCAGCGTCTGCAAACCATGACGGACTTTTATGAAATTGATGGGTTCCCACGGACCATCGGGGCGATAGACTGTACACATGTGGCACTACAGCCCCCCCATGACACTGAGCACCTGTTCCGGAATCGAAAAGGCTGGCATTCTATAAATGTGCAGGTGATTGTAGATGCCCATGGCCTCACCTGGCACGTTTGTGCTAAATTTCCTGGTTCGTGCCATGACAGTTTTATTTTCCGGCAGACCAACATCTCCCGAGATTTGGAGATGAATGTGTATGGAGACAGCTGGCTGATTGGTGAGTGACATTGGTGTCAGGTATGTCCCCCCCATGATGCAGACATCACAAGGGGCACATGCATGACTAACATCCTCCTGTCTTTTGCCTTACAGGTGACTCTGGATATGCCCTGGGACCCCACCTGATGACCCCCTTCAGGAACCCCCAAACCCCAGGAGAGCAACGCTACAACCAGGTGCACATTCGCACCCGGGCAGTTGTGGAACACACATTTGGGCTTCTGAAGTCCCGCTTCAGATGCCTGGACAAGACTGGGGGTACATTGTTGTATTCCCCAGACTTTGTGTGCCAAATAATTGGGGAATGTTGTATACTCCACAACTTTGCCATGAGAAGGGGACTGCATATTGACTTATGTGCGGACCTGACCCCCCACCCAGGCAATCCCCCCCTAACCCACTCTACCCGGTCTGCTGAGGGCACAGCAATCAGGAGACGCCTTGCAGAAGGCATCTTTTCACAGTAAATGCACATAAATCATGTCATAATTAAATTTTTTGATTCACCAAAAACGCACAGAAATCATGTCACAATGAAAATGTATGTTTGCACAGTAAATGCACATGAATAATGTCACAAAGAGAATGTATCTTTGATCAGTAAATGCACATTAATTATATCACAATGAGAATGTATTTTTTCACAGAAAACGCACATTAATTATCTCACAATGAGAATGCATAATTGCACACCACTGTGGTCCCTAGCACAGACACATCACATGCACATCGAATTGGATTAGATCCAAGTCCCCCCCCCCTTTGGTACTTGGGAGCAGTAACGCCACGCCACGGCTCCAATTATGTCACTGTGCATTCATACACCATTCAGGAACCTGGGATCACTTCTCCCTGGTCCTAGGGATCCCTACTCCACCAAAACTGAGGTTGACACCTGTGACGGTATCGGTATGATATCCCCGTCAACGTTCCCTTCTTCCCATAATGAAAATCACCCCAATATTCCACGAGGAGGGATATCCCTGGAATCGCCCAGAAAGCCACACATGAGACAAGCTTACTGCTTGAACAACACAGACTTTAATGTTATAACACACACAGCTTATATGTCATTTCCAAAACTGTTACAATGACAAATCTCCGCCCCCCTCACACTGGGGCTTCCATACAGATGACTAGGTAGACACGACGGGGCCGATGCTGAAACACATTTTCTTTAGACAATGACATCAATGACGCTGAGCACTAGCTGTACTGAATACATCAACCAGACCGCTCGACCCCGCATATAGAGAGATAATTACCACAATGAAGCAATCAGAATAATTAACACAAGCCACTTAAACCCAGCTCTCCTTCACACAACACAATAGATCAATTAACCTTTAGAAATAGTGAGGGGACATTAGCACATCAATAACCTGGCTAGCAGGGAGCAGTAAACTGAGACATATAGGTAAATGTATCACAATGGCCCCCCTTTTGCTCCCTGCTCCGGCAAACCCGGTTGGACCTTCCCTGGTCCAGTAGGGTTGACGGGTTCAGAGCTATTAGTCAGAGGTTAACTCCGTTTGGCATGACTGACCTCCCTTGGCAACTGCTTCAGACTCAGGTATGTCACCGGGTCGTCAGATCACACGCCGGTCAGTCCCCAAGTCTTTGTGCGATCTGCAAAGTCACCAGAAGTCAGTGTGAAGACAGCGAATGGGTCTGTGCGCCGCCGTCTAGGTGTCCCGCTATGGGAGGGGGCAGGTTATGGCTCTGAAGTGACAATCCCAGGAGATTCATAAAAAGAAAAAGTTATATTTGTTGAAATGCTGTAGCACTGGTGCTCAGAGTCCGGGGGGGGGGGAGGGGAATCAGAGCCCCATAAGGTCAGCCACCCCCTGCTCCCTCCGCAGCCGCCGGTTCTCCTCTTGGAGCTTCTCCAGCTCCATCTCCAGTTCATGCTGCTGTGACCTCAGGTGGTTGTTCTCCTCCTCCATGCGGCTTATGCACTCCTCCAGCTCTATGTACTCACGGATCAGCTCCTGCTTGCTCATGTCCTGCAGGCTCTCCACATGGTCCTTCATCATCAGGAACTGGGTGGTGGTGTAAGGGGCCACCGGTGGGCCCTTGGCGAACATCTCGGCACGCATCTGGGACGCCCGCTGCGACTCCCTCTCCTCCAGTCGCTTCTTCTCCTCCCAGGTCAGCTTGTTATACGGCTTCCAGGACCTCTTCTTCTTGAAGGGTGGCCGGCGGTGCCTCTTTCTGCCCAGCTCCCTCCAGGGCCCCTCCGGCTCAGGGCTGTCGCCCATGACCAGCTGACAATGGTGTTCCCTGTTGTCCGTAATAACAGATTGTACCATGAGGGCTTCGTAAGGGGTGCCCAATGGTTCTTCCTGACCCAGCTCCTTTGGATCCCAAGCCGAGTCTACACAATGGGCTGCTGCTGGTGGGCGGTACCCAGGTTGAGACCAATTTGACCTGGTGTTGTCATTCATGGGGCAATTCTGCTTGAAGTGACCCAGCTGTTTGCACCGGAAGCAGCGTTGTTCGTTGCCCTCCTGGCGATGATAGCGAGGGCTAGATGTCACCGGTCTGTTAGGAGGTTGGTATCTAGCGGTTGGTGGGTGTGAGGGCACCGTTTGTGGTGGAGGTTGTTCCTGTGGTGTGACCTGGTTCGTCTTGCGAGTATCTGCATATTCATCCGCCAACTTCGCGGCCTCTGGTAGAGTCATGGGCCTGCGATCTCTCACCCAATCTTTGACGTCCGTCTGGATGTGATTGTAAAATTGCTCCAGGAGCATTAGTTGCAAAATGTCCTCTGCGGTGGTGGCCTGGCTGCTGTTAACCCAGTTAGAGGCCGACCGGGACAATTGGCATGCCCATTCCGCATAAGAGTCTTTCGTGGTTTTGCGTGAGTCCCTGAACTTCTGTCGGTGGGACTCTGGGGTTACTGCATAACGAGCCAGGAGCACTTCTTTAACCCTGGCGTAGCTATGGATATCCTGATCTGGCACGGTCCGGAAAGCATCAGAAGCTTTGCCTGACAGTTTGCCTGACAATATTGCAACCCAGTCTCCTCTAGCTATTCGGTGCAGGTTACATTGTCGCTCAAAATCCGCCAGGAAGTTATCAATCTCACAGTCCTTTTCATCAAAAGCTTTAAAAGCGCTAAACGGAATCTTCCTTGCGTCTGCTGTGCTGTACTCACTGTTTGGAGAATGTGCGGCTGCTTGTTGGACTGCTGCCAGTTTTAACTGTAGTTCTGCGTCCCTTATTTGTTTAGCCTCCTGTAGTTCTGCGTCTCTTATTTGTTTAGCCTTCTGTAGTTCTGCGTCTCTTATTTGTTTATCCTCCTGTAGCTCTGCGTCTCTTATTTGTTTAGCCTTCTGTAGTTCTGCGTCCCTTATTTGTTTATCCTTCTGTAGGTCTGCGTCTCTTATTTGTTTAGCCTTCTGTAGTTCTGCGTCTCTTATTTGTTTATCCTCCTGTAGCTCTGCGTCCCTTATTTGTTTAGCCTTCTGTAGCTCCGCGTCTCTTATTTCTTTAGCCTCCTTCGCTAACAGGTCCATCACTTTCAGTACCACATCTGGCGTTGGGTTCGGGCCGAACCACGCTAGCTTCTCTCTCATTAGCTTGTTGGCTGGCGATTCCTCCTCCTGAATCACTGGTGTCTCCATCTCTTGTACTGCTGGCGTTGCTGCAATCCCGTCCTCCTGGTCTAGCTCCATTAATTCTGCTATGATGACCCGCTTGGTTTTGTTGCTAGCAATCCTTC
Source organism: Rana temporaria (assembly GCF_905171775.1). Classification (NCBI taxonomy): domain Eukaryota; kingdom Metazoa; phylum Chordata; class Amphibia; order Anura; family Ranidae; genus Rana; species Rana temporaria. Next base: position 381,638,703 of record NC_053493.1, on the reverse strand, counting down.
CACGAACTTCCAGTAGTTCTTCCAGTGTCTGCTTGGAATCCGGGTGTGAAGGGGAATAGAAGGGAAAAATCCCACTGCTACCAACCAATTGTGACGGTATCGGTATGATATCCCCGTCAACGTTCCCTTCTTCCCATAACGAAAATCACCCCAATATTCCACGAGGAGGGATATCCCTGGAATCGCCCAGAAAGCCACACATGAGACAAGCTTACTGCTTGAACAACACAGACTTTAATGTTATAACACACACAGCTTATATGTCATTTCCAAAACTGTTACAATGACAAATCTCCGCCCCCCTCACACTGGGGCTTCCATACAGATGACTAGGTAGACACGACGGGGCCGATGCTGAAACACATTTTCTTTAGACAATGACATCAATGACGCTGAGCACTAGCTGTACTGAATACATCAACCAGACCGCTCGACCCCGCATATAGAGAGATAATTACCACAATGAAGCAATCAGAATAATTAACACAAGCCACTTAAACCCAGCTCTCCTTCACACAACACAATAGATCAATTAACCTTTAGAAATAGTGAGGGGACATTAGCACATCAATAACCTGGCTAGCAGGGAGCAGTAAACTGAGACATATAGGTAAATGTATCACAACACCCTTATTTCATCAGGAATGCCACCCCCCCCACATTCACACATCATTCACACACATAAACCAAATCATAAGTACAGTATAATAAACAAAATCATAAAAAAAATCAAAATAAACCAAAAGTACCCCTGCAACTTAATGACGTGGCCGAGTGCTCCTTCTGGGCTGCCCACGGGCACGGCCACGGGCAACTGGAGGATCTTCACGGGGGGGTGTTAGCAGGGGAAGGAGTATCTTCATGGGGGGAGGTGTGAGCAGGGGAAGGAGGATCTTCATGGGGGGTGGGTGAGCAGGGGAAGAAGGAGCCTCCCTGGTGTCTGTCCTCCTGCTGGCCTGCCCTCCAAGGCCACGGCTATCCTTGTCAGACAGCCAGTGATGGCAGCCGTATTAGCCTGGCCAGCCCGGGTATTGTCCTCCACAGCCCGGGTATTGTCCTGCACAGCCTGGGTGAGGGCAGTCACCTCCTGGCCCATGCCTGTTGTGGCGTTTTTCAGGTCCCACAAACATGTGATGACCCCCACTGAGTTGGTGGCCACATCACCCAGTGACTCCCTCATTACATCCAGGCTGTGCTCCATCTTGTTCAAAGTTTTTTTCATCTCACCCAGACTGCGGGTCTGCCGGCATTGTCCCTCTGCAGACTGACCGGCAGATGCTCAAACCCCCCCTGGTCTCCTGGGTCGGCCTCCTGCTTGCCCCTGAGGCTTGTGGCCTGGGAGGAGGGGAGAGAGTGAGCCATTGGTTTGCTGCATGTTGGGGGAGGAGTGGGAGGGGCCACCCCTGATGGTGGCCTGACTGGTGCCAGCCTCTGGGGTAGCCTCTGGGGTAGCCTCAGGGGTAGCCTCAGGGGAAGACTCAAAGGTCCTATCTTGGCCCAACATGATTTCCCGGCCAATCAGAAAATGGTCATCCTCCTCCCCTCATCCTCCTCCCCCTCAACCTCCTCATGAGGGGAGGTGTGGTCACTCCCCTCCCATGGGGAATCCTGCCCTTCTTGGGACTCCACATCAGCCTGTCTTGGGGGTGGTGCAGCAGCCTGCCCTGATGGGCCAGCAACCTCCTGCCCTGATGGGGCTGCCACCTCCTGCCCTGATGGGGCTGCCACCTCCTGCCCTGATGGGGCTGCCACCTCCTGCCCTGATGACCCACCAACCTCCTGGGCTGATGACCCAGCAACCTCCTGGGCTGATGACCCAGCAACCTCCTGGGCTGATGGGGCTGCAATCTCCTGGCCATCTGTGGAGGACACAAAACAATCACAAGTTGGTGGATCCACACACTTGGCACATCTTCCCTTCCCCCACCCACACATGCTAATCAACAGATAGAAAAAACAAAAACTTACCTGTCCTCACAGGAGCATCAGAGTCAAAGCCAGGCAGGCCCACCACCTGCTGTGGGTGGAAACACTGGGCCACTGCCCATTCCTCCTCAGTCAGCCTGACTGGGCAGGGTCCCCCTCCTCCAGTGCCCCTCCTATGAGCATGCAGCGTTGCCAGCTTGTTCCGGGCCACGCTCTTCAAATCATTGATTTTTTTTTGTATGCCAGCGATGGTCCTGGTCTCCCCCCCCGCCGCATTGATCCGATCGGTGATCTTTTTAAGGATCTCCTTCCTCCTGGCCGGGGTGGTGTTCTGGCTCTCAGGGCCATGGAGAAAACGCCCATATTTGATGATGCCCTGAGCAAGAATTCGCTTCTCTCCCAGGGTAAAATTAAGCTTCCTGCGCTTGGGGGCCATCACAGACACCACCCAGCAACAAGAAACTCACCCCCAAAAAAAGCAACAATACACACACAACAAACAAACAAACAAACAAACAAACTCACTGCAAAAAAAAACACAAGCAGACAGCTACTATAAATTAAAAAACAAACAGGCAAAAAAGGGAAACAAAAAAAAAACTAAGACAAAAAACAAAAACACTTATCAAAAACAAACACCAAATATACTCTACAACTCCTCAACAACTTTTCTCACAAACACAACTCACCAACAAACACTGACAAACGTTCAGAGCAGAAGCAACTTGCTCATGGAAGGGAAACACTGGGAAATACTTTTGGAAGGGAAGTGTGTTTGACTGGGGCTATTTACACACAGGGCGATCCTCAAACTAAGTACGCTTGGCCTTTTACCTATCTCACTGATTGCGCTGAGCTCAGTTCTGCACATGCCCAGTGAGAAGCAGATTCGTGCGCGCATGCGCAGCACAGCCAGCCCTTCATTTGCATTGGGTCACGGCTCATTACAATGAAGCACGCCCACTTCCTTCCCACTTGTAAAAACCCTGCCTTACGCCTCGGAATTTAAGTTACGTAAGCGCAATTTTGTGCGCAAATGCACTGTGGATACGGCACTTACGACACCAACTTAGAGCGCCGTAACTTAAATGACATAAGTTAGGTAAAACTAAATTTGCACAGCTTTTTGAGGATTTGGCCCTATATACCTATGGGCAATACGGCTAAAAGTAAAACTAAACTAAAGAATCATTTAAAAAAAAAAAAAATTAAGGAACACTATCATCATTTAAAAGTTACAAAGCATATAACACACTTTGTAAAAAGGAAATGAAGGCCACAAAAATGCAAAACAGTTGACAGATTACAAAAGAGAGTAGGACAAACCCTGAAAAGTTCTTCAAATGTGTTAATAGTGAAAAGTCAGGTCTGAGCATGTAGGCCCTTGACAAAGAGAAGGTGAGTGTATTAAATACTTTCTTCAGCTCTGTGTATACAAAGGAGCATGGGGGAGCTCAAGTCCATAATGGAGATAATATTGCCATAGCACCAAATGGTCCACAATGGCTCAAAAATGTATATGGTTAAAAATATTAGACAGAATCAAAGTGAATAAAGCACCTGGACCATATGGCATACACCCACATGTCCTAAAATAGTTGAGCTCTATTAATTAAAAGCCATTGTTTCTAATTTTAGGGACTCTTTATTAACTGGCAGAGTATCGCTGGATTGGCATAAGGTCAGTGTGGTGCATTCATTTAAAAAGGCAACACAACCTTTACCAAGTAACTACAGACTTATTAGTTTAACTTCTGTAGTTGGGAAGATACCGGAGAGTTTAAAAAAAACACCACAAAGATGAGTTTTTGCTAGAACAAAAATATTGTAAGCAATAGACAGCATGGATTCATGAAAAAGATAAAAGTTGTCAAAGAAAATCGAATTTCTTTTTATAAGGAGGTAGGCAAAAACTTGGACAGAGGAGTGTCTATGGATATAGTATATTTGGATTTTGCAAAATCATTTGTCACTGTCCCTACCTGCTATGCCATTTGCAGATGACACCAAGATATGTAGTAGAATTACATCCTTACTGGATGTCTCCAATTTACAAGCCGACCTCAATGCACTGTTCACCTGAGAGACTATGTGGAAAATTAGGTTTAATGTTGATAAATGTAAAATTATGCACTTGGGGGGGGGGGGGCTAAAAACATGCATGCATTATACAGGCTAGGAGGAGTACAACTGGGGGAATCAATGGTGGAGAAGGATCTGGGTGTTCTGGTAGATCATAAGCTTACCGGTAATAATGGCATGCAATGCCAAGCTGCAGTTTCTAAAGCAAGAGACATCATTTTTCAGTTCAAATAAAGTGCAAAGAAGGGCACCAAAAATAATAGGAAACATGAAGGACTCAGCTATGAGGAAAGATTAGCGTTACTAAATGTATTCTCTCTTGAGAAGAGCCGATAAAGGGGAATATGATCACCATATATAAATACATAAGCGCTCTATAAAATTTGCTTGGTGTAAAGTTATTGGGACGAATCATCAAAAAACTGGCGCAACGTAACTTTTTCCATTTAAGTTACACCGCCGCAAAATCTCTAACTAAGTGCCTGATCCACAAAGCACTTACCTAGAAATTTTGAGCGGTGTAACTTAAATCGGGCCGGCGCAAGGCGTTCCTCTTCTCCAGGGGGCGATTACCATTTAAATGAGGCACGCTCCCGCGCCGGCCGTACTGCGCATGCTCGTGACGTAATTTTCCCGACGTGCATAGCGCGAAATTACGTTACGTCGGGCTTTGTGGATTGCGACGGGACAATAAAGTTGCGTCAGGTAAAAAAAAAGATACGGCGGCAAAAAAAAAAATTGAAATTTAAAAAAAATCGCGTCGCGAGCAAGAAAGGTCTGTTTTTACAAGGTGTAAACAGTTTACACCTTGTAAAAGCAGCCCTAATTTTGCGTTTGCAAAATATAACTTACGGAGAAAAAACTAAGCTGAAAAGCTTCGTGGATCTACGTAAGTCCTAATTTGCATACCCGAGGCGGCATTTCGACGCAAAATGCCCCCATCGGCGGATGCGGTACTGCATCCTAAGATCCGACAGTGTAATTCAATTACACATGTCGGATCTTCGTCCTAACTATGGGAAACTGATTCTGTGGATCAGTTCCATAGTTAGGACCAGGGATATGACGGAGTAACAGCAGTTACTCCGTCGTATCTCTTTTGAGGATTTGGCCCATTCACTTTAAGGTCATCACAAAAGACAATAAGCACTCTATACATCTGAAAGAAAAAGAAATGTAACCCTCAAATACGGAAATGCTTCTACACGGTAAAGGAAGTGAAAATGTATACTAGACTTCCTCAAGAGCTGGTTCTGGCCAATTTAGTAGATTGTTTGAAAAAAGGCTTGAATTCTCTCCTAAATGCACAAAATATAACGGATAATCTTTTCAGTCTAACGCTCTCCCAGCTGAGCTATTTCGGCTTCTGTAACTGGATACTTATAGTTATAGCTAATAGCACCAGGGGTAGTTGATCCATGGAACATCTGCAGGATGAGGAAGGATTTTTTCTTCCCCATTGGAGCAAATTGCATAGTGTTTTTTTGGTGTTTTTGCCTTCCTCTCTGTCAACTGTAGGTAAAGGATTGTTTATATGGACAGAAGAAGATTTTCACCGATCCAGGTGAGCCCTATAGACAATCAGGGACAGTCCGATTACCAAGGTGCTGGCAATGCACGTAGCAGTAGCAATAGGAGAAAGGAGATGGACAGCCGCACTCCAAAATAACTTTTCAAAAAAGTTGTCTTTTATTTTCAAGCAGGAACATGCATAATCACCACAACCATAAACCAGGACAGCCAGACAGGGCTGTCCTGGTTTATGGTTGTGGTGATTATGCATGTTCCTGCTTGAAAATAAAAGACAACTTTTTTGAAAAGTTATTTCGGAGTGCGGCTGTCCATCTCCTTCTTCCTATTGCTATTGTTTATATGGAGGTTTTCTATCTGTTTTTTTGTTTTTTTCTAATGGTCGAACTAAATGTTTTTTTTTTTAACCAGAGTAACCTTTAGATTTAAGTTTAACGTTTTTTTTTAAGAGAAATATATATTTATAAGTCTCTTTTGCCAAAAAATGCTTTACCTGATGACTAGCCATTTTCTCTTTGTGCACGCTACCTGCATACATGCACAATCCTCTGTATATTCTTGGACCATATCTGAAAGGAAATTAAATCAAATGTCAGGACGATATCACTCCAGCATGCATGCACGCACACAGGAAACCTCACTGACCCACAGACTGAAAAAAGAGGACAAGGGGCAGGCAAAAGATCAGAAGAAGGTACAGTGGACACACTGTAAAGACAGGGTTGAGCATGGACCTTGAATTTTTGAGGAGGCCGAAGTAAGAGGTAAGTCTGCCATTATTTGCAAATATACTGTGTATGCGTGCATGCTATTGCCAAATTCTCCAGGAACTTGCAGCAGCTTTAGTTATACTTTAAAATTGATTGTCTGGGATTATATTCCTCATTTGGTCTAGAAGTGCTTATATTTTCTTATAGGGAGCACTTATTCCTAGCTGGAAAGAATGATATTGCATGTTAAACCAAGTTAAATTAAAGTAGACCTAAAGGCTAAACATTTTTCTAATTTTTTTTTTGTTTCACAAAGTTTGATTGGGTAAATATGAAATCACAATACAATGCAGTTTCTTATTTTTGATAGAGTATAAAGTAGGGATTTAACCCATGTTGTTGTTTTTTTATTTTTGCCATCAGTACTCCATTGAGGGAGATTTTACTTCACTTCCTGTCCCATAGCGCCATAGCCAAAACCGAAATTGAGAGGAAATCCCTCCAAGTGTCATTGGGTTTTTGGTAGAGAAAAAAAGCAAAATGTGCACTATTGATTCTAGGCCCTATTATGGGTACAAACAACAAATAATGTACACATATGTGGTCATCAGGGGTAGAAGAATGTATTTTAATTTTTTTTTATAAATAGTTACAATATGAAAAAATATATATTTTTTTGTATTCGGGTCTATTTTCCTTTGATAAAAAATCAGGATATAGCCATTAACATTTACTACCAAATGAAAGGCCCATTAATCCTAACAAATCAGGGCATAATTGCAAATCTATGTATTAAAAAAGGTCACTCTGTTCACCAGTTTTAAAATAAACGAAATCAGCAAGCATAAAATTGAAAAATCACTCAACATATGTGTATAGAAATATGCTGCACTGATTAATTTACCAAAAAAGCAATAACCAAATCAAAATAGTGCTACAAATAAACCTATTAATAATTATGATCCAACATTACCAAATAACAGACCTTTATACAAATGTCTGTGAATAAGGTTGTGATACAATCCACCAATTTTAATCAAGTCTGCATAAACAGTTCAATTTGGTGACAACAGATTGTGTAATAGAAGACATCTCGAACAATCCCCTATTGGGCACATGATCATCCTATGGTCTGACCCTTAATAGAAAGGTCTTATTGCCCCTTCAATAAAATCAATTGTAATCCACAAACCCAGCTATATGCCCCCAGGGCTCAAACAATCCTTCCCAGAATTCTCATTTGGTAAACCTGGGAAGGCTACATCACCAATGTCTTCTCCCTCAGATAGTGTGCACGGTTACATGTTCCAGTGGACAGATCCAGAGTTCCAGGCAGAATGACAAGAAGTAAAGGGAGATGGATTAATGGGGAGAAGAGTTGGAGAATGGGGAGGGATAGAAATGTAAGGTAGGCAAAGAAAAAAAATGGAAAGTATCTGCTAGCAGATTGCCATTAATAAACATTTTCAAAAGTTTCTTTGTTTTAATTTGTTCTAATTTTAAGATAAGTGTGAAGTTATCTTATAACCATTCCCCTCATTATGCAAAAGATTTTTTTTTTTGGAGATATACTTTAACTAATCATTTTCAGATCATAAGATGACACGAAAATGGAATAGGGTGGGCACATCACAGTACCGCTTGAATGAAAAATTGAAGTCCTTAAAGGGTTCATGAATGCATCTCAAGGTTCAGTTTAGATGTTTAGATGTTCAATATTAGTAGATGAAACTTAATGTTTATGTCTATTTCTGAGCTTGATCTGAGATTTTTGGTCACAAAATAAGAAAGCAAACGGAAGGTTTAAACCAATTTTTTTCTAAGATTTACATTTTGACAGAGAAGTTGGTACGCTGGAAATTATGCAAAGATACATCATAACAAAGTCTTTATACAAAATGCTACGTCTGTTTATGTGGTTCTGAACACAGTCGAGAAAATAAACAATTAGAACTCGACTGAATCACATCAATCATGTAAAGTGTGCCAAAAGCAATATTTGAAAGTAGGAATGAAAGAAAACATTCATTTATGCATTAAACCCGATGAATCATGCATGAATATATTGCTTCGCAATAACTCTTTGGCTTTCTAATTTACACATTGATCGCTAAATATAATGTAAAAATTCCACCTTGATAAAATGTTGGTGGAACGTGATTTGTGGAGAAATAAGGAGGAGAGATTTTGCTGACTTTTTTGTCAGTTGTGGGAAACATGTTATATTATGAACCTGTCTTTTCTTGTGAGCATAGAGCGGCATTTGAATGTATACTGTATAAGGTCTTAGAGTGTAGAAAAAAAAAGAAAACAAGTTGAATTACATATACACTATATTGTCAAAGGTATCGGGATGCCTGCCTTGCCCTTTACACGCACATGAAATTTAATGGCATCCCAGTCTTAGTTCGTAGGGTTCAATGTTGAATTGGCCCACCCTTTGCAGCTATAACAGCTTCAACTCTTCTGGGAAGGCTGTTTACAAGGTTAAGGAGTGTGTCTATGGGAATGTTTGACTATTCTTCCAGAAGCGCATATGTGAGGTCAGGCACTGATGTTGGACAAGAATGCCTGGCTCGCAGTCTCTGCTTTAATTCAGCCCAAAGGTGTTCTATCAGGTTGAGGTCAGGCCTCTGTGCAGGCCAGTCAAGTTCATCAACCCCAAACTCACTCATTCATGTCTTTTTGGACCTTGCTTTGTGCACTGGTGAGCAGTCATGTTGGAACAAAAGGGGGCCATCCCCAAACTATTCCAACAAAGTTGGGAGCATGAAATTGTCCAAAATGTCTTGGTATGCTGATGTCTCAAGAGTTCCCTTCACTAAAACTAAGGGGCCCTATTCCAACCCCTGAAAAACAACCTCACACAATAATCTCCCCTCCACCATAATGATGTGAACCAGTGCACAAAGTAAGGTCCATAAAGACATGGATGAGCGATTTTAGAGTGGAGGAACTTGCAAAGTCCTGGCCTCAACCCGATAGAACACCTTTGGGATGAAATAGAGCGGATTCTGCGAGTCAGGCCTTCTCATCCACATCAGAGCCTGACCTCACAAATGTGCTTCTGGAAGAATGGTCAAACATTTGCATAGACACACTCCTAAACCTTGTGGACAGCCTTTCCAGAAAAGTTGGAGCTGTTATGGCTGAAAAGAGTGGACCAACTCAATATAGAACCCTACGGACTAAGACTGGGATGCCATGAAGTTTAACCAGTTAAGCCCCGGACCAATATGCAGCCTAAAGACCCAAGGTGTTTTTACAGTTCGGGACTGCATCGCTTTAACAGACAATTGCGCGGTCGTGCGACGTGGCTCCCAAACAAAATTGGCGTCCTTTTTCCCCCCACAAATAGAGCTTTCTTTTGGTGGTATTTGATCACATCTGCGGTTTTTAGTTTTTGCGCTATAAACAAAAATAGAGCGATAATTTTGAAAAAAATGCAATATTTTTTACTTTTTGCTGTAATAAATATCCCCCAAAAACATATATAAAAACATTTTTTTTCCTCAGTTTAGGCCGATACGTATTCTTCTACCTATTTTTAGTAAAACAAATCGCAATAAGCGTTTATCGATTGGTTTGCGCAAAATTTATAGTGTTTACAAAATAGGGGATAGTTTTATTGCATTTTTATTAATTTTTTTTTTTTACTACTAATGGCGGTGATCAGCAATTTTTTTCGTGACTGCGACATTATGGCGGACACTTCGGACAATTTTGACACATTTTTGGGACCATTGTCATTTTCACAGCAAAAAATGCATTTAAATTGCATTCTTTATTGTGAAAATGACAGTTGCAGTTTGGGAGTTAACCACAGGTGGCGCTGTAGGAGTTAGGGTGCACCTAGTATGTGTTTACAACTGTAGGGGGGTGTGGCTGTAGGAATGACGTCATCGATCGTGTCTTCCCTCTAAAGGGAATGACGCGATCGATGCGCCGCCATAGTGAAGGACGGGGAAGCCGTGTTTACATACGGCTCTCCCCGTTCTTCAGCTCCGGGGAGCGATCGCGACGGAGCGGCTATAAACAAATAGCCGCGCCGTGGTCCCGGATCGCTCCCCGAGCGGACCCGACCTCCGCATGTAGCGGGGGGGGTCCCGATCGGACCCCCCACCCGCTAATAGGCGAGGACGTACGTGTACGCCCATGTGCCTGTACGTGCCATATTGTGGACGTATATGTACATGCGGGGGTCGGTAACTGGTTAATTTGTGTTTAAAGGCAGGTATCCCAATATTTTTGACAATACAGTGTATGTGAACTGTCTTTTTTTTTGCTGAAGATCTCTAATTCTGTTCAGTATATCTTGTGATCCAGGCACCACTGACAGAAGGCATGGCCAAATCCATCACGTTTCTCCTTTACAGTTGTAAAATACCACTTGGTCACTTATCCCTAGACATCTGATTTTACAATAAGTAGGTAGCAACGCAAGGATAAAGTCATCATTTTCATCACTTACCTCTCTAAGGTTGCATATTATTAAGTTGCATATTATTAAGTTGACAAAACTGTGTAAGTCAGTAAAGCTTGATTGGTCTACAGTGTTGCATCTTCATCTCCCAGTCCTTTTGTGTACAGGAGGGTACTTTAAAGACAGATTGGAATATTATTTTAAAAAAATGCATTGGACAAATATGCATGATTTGATTATTTTTTTAATTTTATATTTCTATTTGTTTATGCTTGTAATAGCTTTTTCATTTAAAACAATTAAAACCACACCCAGTGTTCCCAGGTTTTGGCTAATGTAATGAGTATAAAGAGGGCACAGAATGGCACAACCTAGAGGTTGTGTAAGATGTATTTAATTATTGGACACATCTAATGTGATTTGACCATATTGTACCATGTAAATAAGAGCTATCACCGTAGACAAAGGCTTAGTCAAGTACTCCTCTCATAAAGCCTGTTTTAGAAGACTTTAGCTGATCCCCAATTGCTTTTCCCCACAATCCTACAGCACAAAGGCACTGGAATTTAAATTGGAGTGTTTCCATAAGTGTACTCCCCCTTGCTGTTTCCTCATCCCCACCTGTGAGTAGATTTAATTCCATCAGAACTTCTGTTTACCAAGGTCATCACATCCATAAAAATTACCACTGTATGCCTAACAGTTTTCTTGAGGCTTTATAAACTTTCAGAGTGTCTCCTATGTTAAAAATCTGATAAAACAGATAACATTTTAGTTCTGCAAAAATAGCCAGAGTTTGTGTTATAAGCACTAACATGTATATAATAATATATAAAAAAAAACATAAAGATTACATTTTCAAAGCAGATGCAATTTTTTTTAATTTTGTGTTCACTTTTATAACAGAAAGAAAAACACAGAACAGGAGAAAATTGCTGCACTTACAGAGTACCATTTATATTAACAGAACAACTGTCAAACAGTTAAGGTACAGGGTATTCAGTACAAAAAATATATTACATGGATATGTAAATGTTACAAAAACAGAATCATTAAGATTTGGAGAGTCCTAATTTTCTACACTGTATGTTACTACATAAAGTGGAGACAGGCAAGTAGTGGCTTTCAGAGACATACTAGCCGAATGGGAATAACTGGGAGGAAGGGCTTTCACCTCGTTTATACTAGAGAGACCGCAATTTCTGAAATTTCAAAGGGCAACTCTGTTTGGTATTTGTTTTTGAAATAAAAAATGTAGTGCATCTAATAGAGCCGGTAGATCGTTAAAAATGACCAAGAATATCTGTCAAGGGTTTGCTGCCCCTTGATCAAATAGCGAATTTAATATAGAGAACACATTGCTGCAATATTAGGTCAATTTTAGGCATTTCCACAAGAGGTGAATTAGAATGGCACCATCCATCCTAAACTTACTGGGCCATATTCTCAAACAAGTTACACCGGCGTATATGGAGATGCGCGGCGTAAGTGTAAAGATGCGCCGTCCTATCTATGCGCCGTAGTCACAGAACCAGATCCGCCAGAAATCAGGCTACTCTCGTCCGTCTTAACTAGTTTAAGTTTACGCAGCGTAGGCGTATATTTCAGCTGATGGCATCCTAGGCTGCCATAGAATTAGTATTCAAATATGCAAATGATGTAGATGCGCTGATTCCCGAACCTACGCGCGATCGGCTTAGGCTACGCGCTGTGCGCGTAAGACGATTGTCCTGCTGAAAGTTACCCCTTATAAAAGCTCGGTTAACTTTGCTCCAGACCTGAGTAAGTTAGCTTGAAAAAAGCAAATACAGCAGCACCATCCCGGACGAGCTGAGCAACCAAATTTATCGGACAACACATTCGTATGCCAAAATGCCAGGGGCAGGCGTGGTCTTAGCACTGCTAGTGTGTGAAGAGGAAGAGGCACGTAGAAGGAGGAGGGCACGTAGGAGGGCACATGAGAGGATCTACCCACAGTGCATTAGCCTCTTTGGCATGGCTGATTTGGATGTGTATCACCGTTATAGATTCAACCCTGATGCCATCCTGGAAATTACCAGAGCCCTGCAGGATGACATCAGCAGCCCAACACAACGATCCCATGCAGTGCAGCCACTGGTGAAGGTCCTGTCAACATTGCATTTTCTTGCCACAGGCTCTTTTCAAAGAACCAGTGGAGACGTGGCTGGGATATCCCAAACCAGCATGAGTAGATGCGTGCACCAAGTTGTCCCCGCAATACTCCGACGCATGTCGCACCACATAATCAGACCCACCCAGGAGGACATGCGGCTGAAGGCAATGAGAGATTTCTGCCTAATTGATGGTTTCCCACGCACTGTGGGTGCAATTGATTGTACCCATGTGGCAATACAGCCCCCCCACGAGACCGAGCACATATACCGCAACAGAAAACATTGGCATTCCATCAATGTCCAAGTGATCGTGGATGCACATGGCCTCATATGGCACGTCCGTGCAAAACACCCCGGAGCCAGCCATGACAGCTTTATATTCCGGCAAAGTGACATCCCAAGACAATTTGAGCAGAATGTGTATGGGGACAGTTGGCTGGTTGGTAAGTGACATGGGTGTCAGGTATGACTGTCCCCCCTCATGATGCAGACATCACGAGGGGCACATGCATGACTAACATCCTCCTGTCTTTTCCCTTCCAGGTGACTCTGCATATGCCCTGGGACCTCACATGATGACTCCATTCCGCAATCCGCAAACACCAGGAGAGAGAAGATATAACGAAGCACACGCACGCACCCGTGCAGTGGTTGAGCGAACATTTGGCATCCTTAAGTCACGCTTTCGATGCCTGGATAAGACTGGGGGTACCCTGCTGTATTCCCCCAACTTTGTGTGCCAAATCATCGCTGCATGTTGCGTGCTGCACAACTTCGCAGTGAGAAAGGGCCTGCAGATTGACCTACGTGAGGACCTGACCCCCCAACCACCATGTCCCCCCCTAACCGTGGCTACCCCGTCTGCTGATGGTACAGCAGTCAGGAGATGTCTCGTGGAGCGAATCTTTGAACGTTAAACACACACATTAAACATGGCACACAGAAAATGCACGCATGCACACCACTGTGGTCCCTAACACACACCCCACATGCACAGAACATTGGATTAGACCAAAGTACACCGCACGGTACTAAGGAGCAGCAACGCCACGTCAAGGCCCCAATGGTGTTGCTGTCCATTCATACGTCATTCATACGGACCTGGGGAGAACTTATCACCAGCGCCCGAGGGTGACACCCCTTACTGGCAGGAATGTCACCACCCCACATTCACACACCATTCACACTGTACTCTGCAACACTGCCTGTGTGCAGCACGCAAAAATAAAAAAAGCTCTTAACCAGAGCAAATAATAAAAAAAGCTCTTAACCAGAGCAAATAATAAAAAAAGCTCTTAACCAGAGCAAATAATAAAAAAAGCTCTTAACCAGAGCAAATAATAAAAAAAGCTCTTAACCAGAGCAAATAATAAAAAAAAAGCTCTTAACCAGAGCAAATAATAAAAAAAGCTCTTAACCAGAGCAAATAATAAAAAAAGCTCTTAACCAGAGCAAATAATAAAAAAAGCTCTTAATCAGAGCAAATAAAGAATAAACAATCACTTGCCCCGGCGCGGGCTACGCCTGGTGCCCAGGTTCCTGGCCCTCACTTGCCTGGGGGGAGCTGGGGCATCAGGTGGAGGAGCATCTCCAGGTGGAGGAACATCCACAGGTGCCTCCCTGCCTGCCTGTCTGCCCTCCAAAGCCAGTGCTATGCGGGTGAGCAGTGACTCCTGGGTAGCTGTCTGGGCCTGAACAGCCATTCGCAGGCACCTGACCTCCCCCACAAGTTCTGCAGTTGTAGTCTGCAGCTCACCCAGGCTGGTGATTGTGGCTGCGCTGTTTCCAGCCACATCTTGGAGAGCATCTGGTACTGCTCCCGAGGAGGCCAGGCTGTCGGACAGGCGCCTCAACTCCACCACCATTTCCCCCATATGGCGGCTTTGCTGGTCCTGCTGCCTGGCCAGATTCTCATGCAGCATTTCTGCCGCACCCCTTGTCCTGTGGGTTGCCCTCCTGGGGACAGGAGTGGCTGGGCCCCTTGCATAGGGTGAGGACCTTGAGGGGCTGGAGATGAGGGGGATGGGACGGGAGGGACTGGAGAGGGTGTTGGAGGACCCTGAGGGGCTGGAGATGCGGTGGCTTTGTGATGGTCCTGCCACCACATGCGACTCTTTCAAAAAAAGGAAGACCTCCTGCTCGCTGTGGACCACCTCTTCTTGGACCACCTCTTCCTGGACCACCTCTTCCTGGACCACCTCTTCCTGGACCTCCTCCTCAACAACCTCCTGCGCGGAGGACTGACCACTCCCCTCCACCAAGGCCTGTTGGCTTCCCAGGAGGTCAGTCACAAGGATGTGAAGCCCCGCTTCATCCTGCTCACCTGTGGATGACACAAAACATTCACATGTTGGTGGACCCACACACTTGTCACATAACCCACCACACATGCAACACACCAGATAGAAGATAAAACACACTTACCTGTCCTCATGGGTGGCTCACTTGAGTCATGGCCCTCCAGGCCCTCCACCTGCTCCCTCCGAAGGCAGCGGGCAATCACTTCCTCCTCTTCAGTGAGCCGGGTAGAACAGGGTGGCCCCCCTCCTGTGCCTCTGGCATGCTTCGCAATGATGGCCATCTTGTTCCTGACCACACCACGCAGGTCATTCATTTTTTTAACAATGTCCTGGGGGGTCCTGGCCTCATGGCCTAAGGCATTGACCTGGGCAGTCACTTTCTTAAGGATCTCCTCCTTTTTTGTTTTACTTGTGCTGCCACTGTCAGCACCATGGAGTCTAGAATCATATTTCTCCATGGCAGAGACTATGATGGCCCTCTCATCTTGGGAGAAATGTTTCTTCCTCCTTTCCTTCCTGGGTCCAGGCATTGCAAAGTTCACACTCCAATATATCACACCACCAACAGAATGAAAATGGAGTCACTTTGCACTTGTTGGGCGCATGTGGTGACGTTTTTATGCACTGGGCCGGCCCAACTCAGCAGGGATTTACGCCTACTGTTGTTTTGCGCATGCGCAGAGGGCGGGGCACGTCCGGCGCATGCTCCGTTCGGTCTGGACATCATTTGCATGGGGTCACGGTTCATTAGCATTCTTCACGCCCACATCCCTCCTACCGTCACTTGCGCCTACTTACGCCAACACATTTCAGCACCGCGAGCGCAACGTAGGACGCATGTGGTACGGGAATATGGGAGAGCTCTCTCCAAGTTAAGCCGGCGTAGCGCATCTATGATGCGCTACACCTGAGTAAATATGCGCCGATCTACGAGAATATGGCCCACTGCAATTATAATCTGTACAAATGTATTCAATAAAAACTAGGGTGCAATGGTATTATGTACAGTTGATATAATCTGCCTTAGGGATCATACTTCTTTTTGATCTTCTAGAACATTGCCAAGGTCTTGTTCCCACTTGCGTTTTCTCAGGACTACATTTCTGACCAAACCAGAATGGGGATCTAAATATAAGGGTGAAAAAATCCCTCAATGAGACCCTAAAGGGTCTTGTATCCCAGATGTATCTGTATGCCCTTATTAACCCAACAGTCCCATGTGGAGATATTTTCATACCTTCACCGAGAGTCAACAAAGATATTATGAACAGTTTTATTCCTGCTTAAAGAAACAGATTCTATTTGCGAAATGTGCAAAATGTGTCTGGTTTCAGTTTAGCAACTACCCTATACTGTGCAAGCATTTAACCAAGAGAAACATACAGTTCGTCCAAAAAGTAATCACAGTGCTTAACTTTTTTCCCATTTTGTTATGTTACAGCCTTATTCCAAAACGGATTAAATTCAGTATTTTCCTCAAAATTCTACAAACAATACTCAATAATAAAAATGTGAAAGAAGTTTAAAATCTTTGAAAATTTATAAAAAAAAAAAAAAATCACAGGTACATAAGTATTCACAGCCTTTGCCATGACACTCAAAATTTAGCTCAGATGCATTCTGTTTCCACTAATCATCCTTGAGATGTCTCTATAACTTGATTGGTTGATTTTAGTTGATTGGGCATGATTTGGAAAGGCGCACACCTGTCTATATAAGGTCCCACAGTTAACCGTGCATGTCAGAGCACAAACCAAGCCATGAAGTCCAAGGAATTGTCTGTAGACCTCTGAGACAGGATTGTATTGAGGCACAGATCTGGGGAAGGGAACAGCACAGTGGCCTCCATCATCCGTATATGGAAGAAGGTTGGAACCACCAGGACTCTTCCTAGAGCAGGCCACACGGCGAAACTGAGCGATCAGGGAAGAAGGGCCTTAGTCAGGGAGGTGACCAAGAATCCCAAGGTCACTCTGACAGAGCTCTGACAGAGCTACAGTGTTTCTCTGTGGAGAGAGGATAACCTTCCAGAAGAACAACCAACTATGCAGCACTTCACCAATCAGGGTCTTTTTGTATTGCATTGATATCTGCCAATGGACACCGCACCTTAACTGGTGAGTCCGCAACTAATGGGTTGCTGTGACAGGAAGAACATCCTGCACAGTTAATTAATATAGTGAGCATAGGACATGCTCCCCTCTTTTTACTTCACCAATCAGGCCTGTATGGTAGAGTGGCCAGATGGAAGCCACTCTTCAGTAAAGGCACACGACAGCCTGCCTGGATTTTTGCCAAAAGGCGCCTGAAGGACTCTCAGACCATGAGAAACAAAATGCTCTGGTCTAATCAAACAAACATTGAACTCTTTGGCCTGAATGGCAAACATCATGTCTGGAGGAAGTCAGGCACTACTCATCACCTGGTCAATACCAAACAGTGGCAGGAGTGCTGACTGCTACTAATGGTTCTACTATCACATATCCTTTGCGGAGACTTGGATGCTTTCAGAGCCTTCTACTGCTACATAGCTCCAGAGCTAGTTACACCTCTGAGGAGCTAGGAACCTCTTTGGACATGTTTCCTCTTCCACAGCTAGCTAAACCGAAAAGATAGTAAGTAAGGGATGAGGTGTCAATATGTTACATTTAAAGCTATACACAATAGTTTGTCTAAAACCAAACATTTTTATTTATCATATTAATTTAAAAACATCACATAAAAATGTTCAATCATGGTACATGTCAACAACTTTATCAAATTTTGAATGATCCCCCCAATAGGAGAATGACAAAAAATGCCTCTCCCTTCTATTATTGCAGATCACACATATAAGAGTGACATGCATTCTCTGTTAGTAGGATGTAACATATGCCACAAGTTAGTCAAACCCAATTCACAACATGCTTTACCCAGTTAGGTAACATCCAACACAGTGTGGCTGACAGCAGCATGTTTATTCAGTGTAGAGTGCCAACAAATATAGAAGTCATTTCAGGGGCAATATGTCAGCCATAAATTGTGCCAGGAGTTTTATAAACTCTGTGGCAAAGGAAGGGGTCACTTAGATATTAGCTATAACACATTCCAAGGCATAAATTATATCATGCATAAAAAAGTACCTTCTCTGGTTATCAACCTGGAACACCCTGCAGGAGAACATAGTAGTGCTATCAATTAGAATGCTAACATCTCCAAAGGAAGAGAGGTGATATAACATACTGGCCACCTCTGTAAAATTTGGAGGATTTTGCAGTTAGATGAGCCTCTTGCCAATAGATCACATTAAGGCCCCTTTCACACTGGGACCTTAATTTTATTTGCGCTATAAACAACAAAAGAACGTACATTTTGAAAAAAAAGCAATATATTTAACTTTTTGCTATAATAAATATCCCCCAAAAATATAAAAAAAAAAATAATTTCTTCCTCAGTTTAGGCCAATATATATTCTTCTACGTATTTTTGGTAAAGCGTATATTGATTGGTTTGCACAAAAGTTATAGCGTCTATAAAATAGATTTATGGCATTTTAATTATTATTCTTTTTTTTTACTAGTAATGGTGGTGATCTGTGATTTTTAACAAGACTGCGACATTGCGAGATCAGATGGGCTACCTGGGGAAACACACAGATCTGTCAGAATGGAGATCTGCCTTATTAACAGAGGCAGATCCGCATTCTGTCATTGTGGGGAGCGATCGTGGGTGGCCGGCGGACATTGAGTCCGCACCACCTGCTGATTGGCTGCCCCGCTGGCCAGTGGGAATGCTTGCGCACCCACAAAGTAGTGTTCCTGAGCCGACATACGATGGTGATTCGCGGGAACAAGCCGGCTTACCCCAGTGCAATGATGACGGCTGGTCGGCAAGTGGTCAAGGTGTCACACATTTTGCCTATATATCACATGTGATCCTAAAACTGTCAATTCACTAGACCGTTTTGCAGTATTTAATCACTGAAAACATTCTGTAAATATTGCATTAAATAGTGTTAAAATCCATTCCCAGAAGGAAATAAATAATTAAATTCATGGCGAATTTAAGTAGTGGTCCAGGCTTGTGGTGGTAATAATGGAAGTGATGACTTTGGTTATTATATCTGAAGGGGCAGGGCATGGAACAGGTTATAAAGGATGCATAATAACTATTAAATGAGCATTTGGCTAGTCTAACCGCATTTTTTTGCTGGACATTGCATTTGTTATCCACTGCATCCATAATGGAGCTATTTGAGGCCAATTTGTTGGAGTTTCAGGCCATTCTAATGAGGGCAGGAGAAGAAGTAGGGTGGTTGTTATGCGTCCACGCTCCTTTAAGCAGCGCACCTTGCTGGATCATTTCCCTGAAGCAGAAGTGCTCTTTAAATTTTGTCTTACTAAGGACCTCATTATGTTTCTATTTGGGGCACTAAGGCCCAGATTCACAAAAGAGATATCTCCTGATACGCCGTCGTATCTCTGTTTTAGGGTCTTCCTAACTATGCGACTGATTCATAGAATCATTTACGCATAGTTAGCCCTAAGATCCGACAGGTGTAATTGATCTTAGGATGCAATACCTCGGCCGCCGCTGGGGGGAGTTTGCGTCGTAAACCAGCATCGGGTATGCAAATTAGTAGTTACGGCGATCCACGACGGTTTTTCACATTCGCTACGTCGCTGCTAGTCTAGTTTCCCGTCGCAAAGTTAGTCGTCGTTTTAGGTGCCCTAACTTTACACAGCCCACGTATGTGCTGTATAAAGTATGGCCGTCGTTCCCGCATCGAAATGTAAAAAATTTTTGTTCTTGCGTAAGACGTCCAGGAATACGAAAGTACGCTACGCACGTCGCCGTTCAAAAAAATGACGTCACTTCGCGCAAAGCACGGCGGGAATTTCAAAACGGAGCAAGCGCAGTAGGTCCGGCGCGGGAGCGCGCCTAATTTAAATGGCACACGCCCCTTTGAATTACGCGGGCTTACGCTGGAGGCCACCAGCGTAAGTTTTCATGCAAGTGCTTGGTGAATCAGGCACTTGCGATGAAAACTTGCGGCGGTTCCCTCCTCACACCTTGCATACCAAATATACATAGCACAGCCATGGCTGCTAAAGAAAGGCTAAATCAGATCCACAACCTGATAAACCATTTCCACCTAAAAACACTTTACATATAGCCTAAGGCCTTCACATTACAATCATGTTCAGCAACTATAGTTTTTTCTAAAAACCTTATCTACACCCTACCCTTCCTTCCTTCCCTTTCTCCTTTGGCAGACTGTCTTTACATTCATGAAAAACATGTTGATCTGTATAGCATTGGCCTATTCTCACCCTGCCCCATGCACTAGGTTGATTGTGCTCAATCTACCCCAGGCTGGATACAGGCTGTGACCAAGCTAAGCAAAGCTCAATAAGTTAAAAGCCTAAAGTTATGAAGACTTGAGCGAAGACGTTCTTATGTTTATTGATGCAGAAGCTGGGTGAGGTGCACTTATCTTTGAAATAAAAAAAATAAAAAATATCTGCATGTTTCCAGTTTCTAACTAATCCAAAATGAAGTAGTTTTATTGCCCCCAGTATCAATAAAGCTAAAAGTAAAATCAGCCTGAACCTTTTTATTTTAATAAAAATCTACCAAGTAACTTGACTTACCAAAACTACAGTTTATTCCAAATCTATCAATATCCTCCTATCAGGAAATTCTGTAATAGTTCTCCATGTAGCAATTAGCTCTCTGTATAAACTGATTAAAAACTTGAGTTGACAATTTGATATATGAGATCTGACAAAATGTTTTGTCCACAGAGCGAACGTAAAGGTTTAAATAAATGTTGTTTGCGCACAGAATGTACTTTATCAACATAATTGCCTTGGATTCCTGCCATATACAATAGAGATGCCTAGGTAGTGTACATTATGTTCCTCATTATTTTATTTCTAAATGGAATTCTTTCAAATTTAACAGAAGTCATAAAGTGGTCCAAGCCATCAGTGAAATATACTGACGTGATAAGAGCCATAAAATGGAGGATTGGTAAATCATGTTGTTCCCTGCTTAATAAAATTTCAATCAGTTTCTTCTACTTCCAATCTTTTACTACTGAGTTAAAAGAAAAAATATATATCCTAATGAAAGCATAACAACTTGTTTTAATGGCAGCCATTGTATGAGTCTATTGAAAAATGCTTTTATGGCACCTTTGGCTTGAACGTTTTTTCAATGCAAAGTCAAAATACAAAAAAGCTAGATAATGTGCTAATTTGCATATTGGTTTTTTTACTGCTACGTCTGTTACATTACTAAATAAAGGAGCTATACAGTGCCTTGAAAAGGTATTTATACCCCTTGAAATTTTCCACATTTTGTCATGTTACAACCAAAAATATAAATGTTTTTTATTAGACAAACATAAAGTGGCACAACATTGTAAAGTGGAAGAAAAATGATAAATGGTTTTCAGAGTTTTTTAACAAATCAATATCTGAAAACTGTGTTGTGCATTTGTATTCAGCCTCCTTTACTCTGATACCCCTAACTAAAATATATTGGAACAAACTGTCTTGAGAAGTCACCTAATTAGTAGATAGTATCCACCTGTGTGTAATTTAATCTTGGTATAAATACAGCTGTTCTGTGAAGCCCTCACAGGTTTGTTAGAGAACCTTAGTGAACAAATAGCATCATGAAGGTCAAGGAACACACCAGACAGGTCATGGATAAAGTTGTGGAGAAATATAAAGCAGGGTTAGGTTATTAAAAAAATATCCCAAGCTTTGAACATTTCATAAAGCACTGTTCAATCCATCATCCGAAAAATGGAACGAGTATGGCACAACTGTAAACTTAAGACATGGCTGTCCACCTAAACTGACAGGTTGGGCAAGGAGAGCATTAATCGGAGAAGCAGCCAAGATGTCCATGGTAACTCTGGAGGAGCTGCAGGGAACCACAGCTCAGGTGGAAGAATCTGTCCACAGGATACAATAAAGGAACGCCCTTGTCTCAGCCAATCATATTTAAGTAATTAGGTTATACAAGTAACACTTTTCTCAATTTATACAGCGTGTGCAAAATATAGCAATCTATTCTCTGTGTGACTGACTAAACCTTGTTTCCAGAGGACGCCTTATCTTTTGTTATTGTTCTTTGCTAAGTACATAATAACAAATGGCAAGGTTGTTCTTAGCTTCTATGTAACTAGTCCTAGAAGCTCTGGGTAAATGGATACATAAACATACAAGCATTCATTACTATAGGGGAACTCTAGAAAGCCTTACAATGCATTGATATTATGGGGGAACTCTAGCCTTTCAGACGAGACCAACATTAAACTTTTTGGCCTAAAAGCAAAACTAACACTGTACATCACCCTGAACACACCATCCCCACTGTGAAACATGGTGGTGGCAGTATCATGTTGTGGGGATGCTTTTCTTCAGCAGGGACAGGGAAGCTGATCAGAGTTTCATGGGAAGACTGATTGAGCCAAATACAGGGTAATCTTAGAAGAAAACCTGTAATGCCGCGTACGCACGATCGGTTCGTCTGATGAAAATGGTCTGATGGACTGTTTTCATCAGATGAACCGATCATGTGTGGGCCCCATCGGTTTTTTATCCATCGGTGAAACAACTAGGAACTTGTTTTAAAATTATCTGATGGTTAAAAAAATGATAGAAAAAAACAATCGTCTGTGGGCACGTCCATCGGTTAAAAATCCACACATGCTCAGAATCAAGTCGACGCATGCTTGGAAGCATTAAACTTAATTTTTCTCAGCACGTCATTGTGTTTTACGTCACTGCGTATCGTTTTTTTAACTGATGGCTTGTAGGCAAGACTGATGAAAGTCAGCTTCATCGGATATCTGATGAAAAAATCCATCAGACCGTTTTCATCGGATGAACCGATCGTGTGTACAGGGCATTAGAGTCTGCAAAAGACTTGAGACTGGGGTGGAGGTTCACCCTCCAGCAAGGCAACAACCATAAACATACAGCTAGAGCTACAATGGAATTGTTTAGATCAAAGAATATTAATGTGTTAGAATGGCCCAATCAAAATCCAGATCTAAATCCAATCGAGAATCTGTGGCAAGACTTGAAAATTGCTGTTCACAGATACTCTCCATCCAATCTGACAGAGCTTGAGCTATTTTGCAAAGAATAATGGGCAAATGTACTCTCTGGATATGCAAAGCTGGTAGAAACATACCCAAAAGGACTTAAAGCTGTAATTGCAGTGAAAGATGGTTTTACAAAGTATTGACTCGGGGGAGGGGGCTGAAAACAAATGCACGCTACACTTTTCAGATATTTATTTGTAAAAAAAAAAAAAACATTTATCATTTTCCTTCCACTTCACGATTATGTGCCACGTTGTGTTGGTCTATCATATAAAATCCCCAAAAAACATATTTATGTTTTTGGTTGTAGCATTACGAAATGTGGAAAATTTCAAGGGGTATGAATACTTTTTCAAGGCACTGTATTATGAACATCTCTTGACTTGTGAATTTGTATCCAGGTTTGCACGATAACATTTTGATTTTGTAAAAAAATAAATATTTATGGCTATATGGATATTTTTAGCTAAGACAGAAAAATGTTATTAAGAAGAAGTATGCACATTTTAAGAAGGTGAATGAGTGGGAGAAACAAGCAGGTGATGATTGGGAACTTTTGGTTTGGGAGGAATATACAACTCATCGGAGCTGGGCAAATATGGAATAGACTTCCTTGGGAATTCGTTCTAGGCAGTAAATTGTGTTAAAAAGCTGGATTTGTTTCTAATTGTAACTAAGTTATAGCTGTCTATTGATAACACCATAGATACTTAATCCGGGGAATATCCAATTGCCTTGGAGAATGAGGTAAGAGTTTTTACCCTGTTGGAGGAAAATATACCATGCTTTATGAAGTAGGTATTTTTCCTTGCTCTAGTTAAACTGCAGGTTTAGAGTTCTGTGAATACAGATTTTTACTTACATTTTCAGTTGGTTGAATTTGATGGACATGTTTTTTTTTCTTAAACTAATATAACTAATTAGCCCTTTTTATGGCATGGAAAAATTTAGGCTTAAAGTGATTGTAAAGCCTAGTTTTTGTCTCTAAAAATAATAAACGTTATTATGTACTTACCTGCTCTGTGTGGTTGTTTTACACAGAGCAACCCAGATCCTCCTCTTCTCGGGTCCTTCTTTGGCTCTCCTGGCTCCTCCCTCCTATCCAGTGCCCCACAGCAAGCAGCTTGCTATGGGGGTACCTGAGCCAAGTCACATCACCTTGTGTCGATTCGGATACCGTGCCCCTCTCTCTACTAATTGGCTAAGTGACTTTGATTGACAGCATCAGGAGCCAATGGCACCGCTGCTGTGTCTCAGCCAATCAAGAGGAGAGTCCCAGATGGCCGAAGCTCTTGTGGACATCGCTGGCGAGAGATGGGGCTCAGGTAAGTATTAGGGTGTGCTGGGGTGGCTGCTGCACACAGAAGGTTTTTCTATCCTAATGCATTGAATGCATTAAGATAAAAAGCTTTCTGACTTTACAAGCACTTTAAGATATGCATTATGCAAAATGTGGCATTGTGCCACAGTGATTGGTGGCATGGTGAAAGGTGGGTACTTCTAAAGCACATGGATTTGTGTAACATGACTAATTTACTTTGCCTCTCTCAGCATTCAATCACATGACAAGGGTGGTGGTGCTGGAAGACCTTCTTCTACAAGTGTAACAAAATGAAATACATTTTTCCCCTTGTGTCTAGGAACATAAGCATTTGTTATCTTCTCCAAATAACATAATTCAATTTAGGGTAGCAATTGACAGTATAAGTCTAGGCATATTACAGTCTAGGTATATTACCTAGTACCAAAGAGCCAAAGAGGTGGAGCTTAGTTTTAAGGAATCTAACACCCCATAACCCTACAACTACAGAGTGGGCAGCAAGTAACAATATAATGCACAGCATATGTCACTGACTGCGGGTCCCTCTGTGATCAGTGTTTGAATGCTGTAGATTCTTCATTTAGGAATACAAGCCCAACATATCTTATAATTGCTGGCCCAGAGGTGCACATGTCTACAAACCTCCTTAGCCCATTCCTCCCTTGGAGACAAGCTAATCTGAACAGATCACTTTGCTTATTATAAAAATATATATATATATATATATATATATATATATATATATATATATATATATATATTATTTAAGCTTTTTAAACTGCCTTCAGTGGAAACATTAGTTTTGTTGAGAAACGTATATATAGGAAAGATTTTAATAAACTTAGTTGCAGACTCTTACTTGTTACTGCTCCATGGATTCTGAAATAGCCCCTTTGTAACAGAATGCTCCAGATGCGCAAGACCCTTTGAAAATTATCTCACTATATCTGAAAAGCTTCTTGTATTAACCCTAAACACACTGGTAGGCTTGCACCCAAAGCCTTGCTTCTAATTACTATTGCTATGGCCAGGGCTTTTTTTTTTCAGCAGCAACACAGGGGAAAACAGTTCTGGCACCTCTATCACTGAACTAAACTGTATGTAATGATAAAGAGTCCTGGGGTGTCCTGGAGGGTCTATTGATGCTGGCTTCTGGTGGATCTATTGTTGCAGGAGGGGATCTGTTTTTGCATGGTTGTCTATTGTTGCTGGGGAGGTCTGTTGTTGCTGGGGGGTGCTTATGTTGCTGGAAAGGATTTGCTGTTGAGGGAGGAATCTATTGATGCTGGCTGCTGGGAGATCTGTGGTTGCTGGTGACAGTCTTTCTGCAGGCTGCAGGGGATGTATTTTGCTGCTTTTCTTGTTATCATTACCAAATCCCATACAAATACTTAGCAGCACAAAATGATACTTGGCTCTGTATTCTCTAAAGAATGTAGTACTGAGAGGTAGGTGAGGGAGGGGGGGTGGAGTCAAGAAATGGTGCTCAGAGATGGGAAGGGGCGGGGACAAAAAAATCAGGAAGTGGGAATTCTTGTACCTATTCTTTGAGGAAAAAAAGCCCCGGCTAAGGCTACATTTGAATGTTATTTGCCAGTTTTTGAAAATTATCACTGACTACTGATAAGATAAAAAATAGTTTTGACTTAAAATAGGAAATGGATTGTGGCACAAATACATTATGCCAGTGAACTAACAAAAGCTGAGAGATTGGTCTGCTTATATGTGAGAGACCGTGTAGCACTTACCCCCGAAGGAGTTGCTGGTTTGTTTTGGGTGGCACGTTACCTCATGGTCCTCTGCCGTCTAGGGGTATTTGATGAGAGTTGAAGTAATGAAATGTCCACATGTGTTTTCTGTGCTCTTTATTACCCAGTCGGGTAAAAACAGTAGAATTTGGTGAAGAGTAGAGATTTCGATAGAAATGGAAATAACAGATTCAGGTGTAAATAATAGGGAATAGGGAAACAGTCCTGCTTCCAACGACACTTTCTTTCTCATCACCCCAACCGAAATGGGTACAGCGCACCTGGACAGGCCTCTCTCACCAGCCTGGCAGCCAGAATGTCATTCAGAACTTGGGGAAAAAGTCTCTGCCACAGACCCTCCCTATGATTGAAACAGCGGAGATAATCCTCCTTAATAGACTTAACACCTGGATCTCCTTCAGGTAATTGTAGCTAGGTTACCGACTGGTAGGCGACCGACGTCCAGCCTCTCAGTACCCGGTTACCTTGATCCCCGGTGGATGGTCGAAACCCTCTTGGAACGGCAGCCTCTCTTGGCACTCCTCAGGCAGACTTTCCACCGAACAGCTTCCTCTTACAGGACTAACGCTTGGGATCCCTTTAGATTAGGGAACCAGTCGATCACTGGGCCCCAGCCACAGCTCAGATGTTCCGGACCAACATGGTCCCTGAACCAGTAACACCACGTGGCACACACACCCTGGCCCGGAAGGCCATTTTGCTGTGGTGCCGTGGTATGGCTACCCTGAAGGTGGGCGCCACACAGGAAGAAGACCCAGGACAATGGCATCTGCCTCATATATATCCCTTCCCAGCATGCACAACGAGCAAACCCCTCCTGATAGGCTGCTGGAAAAAATATCCAAATCCTTGACTCCACTGCTGCCACCTGTTGACCTGGGGTGTGATCAGCACCCCAGAAATGACAGAATGAGCCCACAGCACAGCCAAATCTGAGACAGAAGCTTCAAATTTGAACCAATTAACACAATCAGAGTTACTTAACTCTCTGACACCTCTAAAATTGACGCTAGCACTGGTTCTGGAAAGTAACCAGGCGCTACAACAGTAAGCAGCTAACAGTGGGTGTTGCATTTGGGAACTGTAGCAGTTCTGCATCAAAAGCAATTAAGCAAAAAAGGGTTCCCAGGATAAAATATTACCAGATGGAGTGCCATGTATTGTTGTACATCATCAAGTCCAGGATGAAAAAGTACAGCCTTAAACAGGTGTTCCATGTATATATCTCAGTCTTGATGGTTGTTCACCTTTAAATTTGTACAGTAGGTGGGAAAACTCTATATTGAATTCTACATTCACCACCACAAATTATAATGAGTTGCTTCATCTTCTAAGTAATGTATGTTTCTATTTGGCTTCTCTAAGTTTTGTTAATGTCTTCTGTTCAGTGATCATTATTGCCAGAATAAAACAAATGCTAATACTGTATTCATAGATAACTTGAACAAGCTAGCTCATTCCACTTACTGTACAGGACAAAGCAATGTCAATTGTCGACATTAAACAATTTTATTAGATTATTAATTATTTGCTGTTAACTCGGGAATGTTTTTATGGAAGCAGAACTGCTACTGAAATATTTATTTCAGTTTTTGTTGCAGATAGGCTATTGTTTTTGAAACTCAAGGCGAGTACTAGATAGAGAACACCTCAACCCAGACATATAATGTGAAAGTGGAGCGCCCATTTTATGACCATATAAATAATTTCATGGCTCCTCTAGACACTACATTATCTTTATTATCTTCCTTCTCTTTTTAAGCTGATACATTCTCATAACCTTTCAAAAAAAGATGTAATACAGTACACATCATTTCACAATTGATAAAACATCTTCCAAGTATGTAACTTCTACACCGTTGCAAGGTCGTTAACTTGATCAATAACATAACAACATTCTTCTTTCCTACATATGAATTGTTCCAGTAATCAAATGATCTGCCATGTAGTACTGCTTAGGAAAACTAGAGCTTATTGGAAGTTAAAGTGTGCATTTGGCTAAATTCTCTTTCTTTCTTTTTCTCCTCTGTGTTCCTACTGGACAAAGTCACCCTCTTAGACCCCTTTCACACTGAGGCAGTTTTCAGGCGCTTTTGGGCTAAAAATTGTGTCTGTAAAGTGCCTGAAAAACGGCTCCCTGCTGTCTCAGTGTGAAAGCACGAGGGCTTTCACACTGAGGCAATGCACTGGCAGGATGTTAAAAAAACTCCAGCAAGCAGCATCTTTGGAGCGGTGAAGGAGCGGTGTATACACCGCTCCTCCACCTCTCCTTTACCGCTTCTGCCCATTGAAATGAATAGGCAGCGCCACCGAACCGCCGGTAAAGCCCTGCTGCAGTGACACTTTGTGAGTGGTTTTAACAATTTTTTGACCGCTAGCGGGAGTTAAAAGCGCCCCACTAGTGGCCAAAAACCTCTGCAAAAACGACAGTAAAGCGCCGCTGAAAATAGCATTGCTTTTCCGCCAATGCCGCGATGCCTCGGTGTAAAAGCACCCTTATTGGGCATTGACTCAGAAGTGCTTCCTGTGCTGCTGTGCTGATCACTTCTTCAATAAATTCATCATTGAATCTCTTAACTTCATCTTCTGTGTTCCATGGTTCCCACTTGTTGTGCCTCATTCTTTGGCAATTTGGGACCCAAACTTGAAAAATCAAAAGTTCCCATTTTGAAGGCTTATATGCAAGTTATTGACCTTAAAACGGGTATGGGGGCCCGAGTACATGTATCAAGGTTGTTTTTAAAGGAGCAGTGATTTTAATGATGCTTAAAGAAATTACTGTAAATATAGTGTGTTAGGTATCCCCTTAGTCTGCCTGTAAAGTAGCACATCTGTAGAGTGTATAGAACCTGCTGCAGCAAAACTGACATTTCTAAAGGAAAAAAATGCATTTAAATGTACTTTGCAGCTGCAAGATTTTGCCGCCACCCGGCAATACGATACAAAAAAAATTGAAAAAAATAAATAATTGGTGCAGGGTCCCCTCAAAATCTATACCAGACCCTTATCCAAGCATGCAACCCGACAGGTCAGCAAAGGAGGGATGAGCGAGCGCCCCCCGCTCCATAACCATACCAGGCCGCATACCCTCAACATGGGGGGGACACCACCCCAAAGCACCTTGTTTTGTCCCCATGTTGATGGGGACCGGGGCCTCTTCCTGACAACCCTGTGCTGTGGTTGTGGGGTCTGCTGGCAGCTGGTGCTTATGGGAATCTGGAAATCATTGCCACCCTGGGCCCGCAAAAAAACTAAAAACACTCCACACCCAACAAAGGCCAACCGCCTACTGCAGCCTCCGCAGTTTGACAGTTCATATCTTGTGATGTCCCCTTGGAGCACTGCCCCCTATGATGTCACTGACCCAGCATGAACCCCTCTTGTGATGTCAACAGGTGGCCCCCGCCCCTTACCTATATATGAACTGTCAAAGAGCGGAGCAGGCAGATGGTGGTAAGCCTTCGTTGCGAGCGGAGCATTTTTTATTTTTTTTGAGTCTAGCAGTTGCGGTGGGCATTGTGATTGACAATGGACTCAAAATATGGGATGATGCTCTTGAAGCAGCAGACGAAGGAGAATCATGTCTTCTGATACTGCTGGACCTGAGCACTGACTTTGATACAGTAGATCACAAAATGTTGCTGACGCACCTAGCAGAAGTAGCTAAAATTGCAGACTTGGATCTTCCTTGGTTCTCCTCCTTCCTGGAAAATCGATCCCAGACAGTGAAATAGGTCCTTTCACTTCAGAACAACGTACCGTGTCATGCGGAGTCCCCCAAGGGTCACACTTGTTGCCCGTACTATTCAATATTTATCTCTGCCCTCTCCTAAAAATTATCAGTAACCACTGACCAGGAGTTACTCTACCATTCCTACTCCGACGTCACCCAACTTTATTTTCGTATCAGCAGCAAAAAGGATCATTCTCTCGGGCTAGAAAAATGCCTCACTTTGATAGAGAACTGGATGACGGAGAGTTACCTTAAACCTAATGGATCAAAAACAGAACTTCTTCTGCTCCACGCAAACCAAAAGAGGCTAGCTACGATGACATGGACGCCCCTGCCTATTCTGGGACAAACCATTACCCCTAGCACCAAAGTCAAAAGCCTCGGAGTCACCTTTGACTCCGACATGACAATGGATGCACAAATAGGTTTAGTAGTCAGGGGATCTCACCATCTGCTGCGCCTGATACGTAGACTCGTTCCCTTCATCCCAAAAGAAGACACAGCAGTAGTGGTGGGAACAATAATCAACTCCAGGCTCAACTATGCAAACGCACTTTACCTTGGTCTAAATACCAAGTTTCTCGTCTACAAGTCGTCCAGAATACGGTAGCACGACTTGTAACAGGAAAAAAAACTGGGAATCAACCACTCCCTCCCTCAGGTCCCTTCACTGGCTGACCGTGAAGGACCGGATTACATTTAAGGCCCTCTGCCTGATGCACAAATGTGTATATGGAATCGCTCCCCAATATTTATGTGACAAAATAAAATACCACAACCCCAATCGCGTTCTCCGATCAACTAACCAAAATCTACGTCAAATCCCCAAGGTCCGTTACAAGACTAAAGGAGAACGAAGATTTGCAGTCCAAGGACCCCGACTGTGGAACCCATTACCAACCAATATCCAAACAGAAATGAATCACCAGGCCTTCAGAAAAAAACTCAAGAACCACTTATTCTGAAGGCCAAATTAGCCTTGAGGCGATTCAGTTCGCATTTGTAGCGCTATACACGTTTTTCATTCATTCATTCACTAACACCAGAGGACTGTTTTTTATAGCAATTGTCAAAAACTGTGTTTTTTTTCTTATTGACACTTTTTTTATTGAATGAGTACCCCATACCCCATACTCATTATAATGTCGGGGACCACTTGTTAAAGGGAGCTTCCAGATTCCAATAAGCCCCCTGCCCACATACCCCCACAACCACAGCCCAGGGAAGAGACCCTTGTCCCCATCAACATAGGGACAAGGTGATTTGCCCTCAAGCACCCCCCATGTTTATGGCATGTGGCCTGGTATGGTTCAGGAGGGGGCTCACTCACCCCCCCCCCCTCCTGGCCTGCTGGGCTGCATGCTCGAATAAGGGTCTGGTATGGATTTTGGGGGACCCCACACCGTTTTTTTTGGTGTGGTGTTCCCCTAAAATCTATACCAGACCCTTATTTGAGCATGCAGCCCAGCAGGCCAGGAGGGGGGGTGAGTGAGTCAAAGGGCCTGGTATGGCTTTTGGGGGACTTCCATGCTGTTTTTTTTTACTTTTTTCTATTGTCGGCAACATTTTTTTTATTCAGCTGATGACACATCCGTTGTTAAGGACGGACGCAACTGCCCTGCTCCTTGACAACAGCTATTCACTGTTCCCTGATTGGACAAAGCTTTGCCCAATAAGAGCTTAGAATGCACTGTGCAGCACGCAGTGCATTGTTGGCGCTCGGTGGATGAATATCCCACTGAGCACCTCTCAAATACTGGTGTTTACCACACGGGCAAACAGGTAATGTTCAGCCTGAACTTTTTCTCAGCCCAAACTGTTCGACCAACTCTAGTCATCAGCAAAAAGATCTACTGACTCTTTAGTTATATCACTCACATATAGATTAAATAGAACAGGACCTAGTACAAAGCCTTGTGGTACACCACTAGTGACTGGCATCTGTTCCAAATGAACCCATTACAACCACACTCTGGTAGCTATCCTTTAGCCAACTACATATCCATTTTACCATCCAATAGTTAAGTTCTGGCTTGTACAACATTTTTTATTAGATCATTATGTGGAACTGTATCAAATGCTTTGCTAAAAACAAGACATGCCATGTCCACAGCACCATCCTGGTCCAAAACCTTAGAGAAATATTTAAAAAAATGTAATTATATTAGTCTGACATTACCTTCAGTCTTCAGTAAAGACCTGCTGCTTTAGGTTCAGCAAGTTGAATGTTTTTCAATGATCGATGATCTTTATTTTGAGGAGTGATTCCATTAATTAAATGTCACTGGTCCTAAAACAGTGGATATTTTTCTATAGCTAAAAAGTTAGAAATATTGTTTTTTTTCAAAATTGTTGTTTATAGCCCCCAAAAAAAACGCAGAGTTGATTAAATACCACCAAAATAATGCTCTATTTGTGGAGAAAAAAAGGACATTAATTTTGTTTGGGTACAATGTCGCAGGACCAGGCAATTGTCAGTTAAAGCGATGCAGTGTCGTATGGCAAAAAATGGTCTGGTCACGAAGGGGGTAAATCCTTCTGGGGCTGAAGTGATTAAGAAAAATGTGTATATCCAGAGGGTAGCAGATCTTCACACACTTTAGGCAGCACTCAGGGAGACAAGCGATCTCTAATGGGAACAGAAAAACAAACAAGGTGCCTCTAAGTGCAGAAATATAAAACTTTTAATATCCCCTAAAGGGGTTAAAAACACTTACAAGATGGTGGAAGAAACAGGCATGTAACAGGTAAGTGTGTCCAGAAGATGCTCCAGTGGCAGGGCAGTCCCAGTCTGATGATAAAGCTTCCAGGGAAGTCCACAGGACAACAGCCAATTTGTGCTGTGAGTGTTTAGAGAACACAATGGTGATGGAGCCTGGGGATGATGTCAGAGGAAGCAATACAAAAACCAGCATGGAACACAACCAGGAAGAGGGCAGGAAGCGTATCATAGAGGCGGGACACGTTTCAGGACAGCTCATTGGTTCCTTCTTCAGCTAGTGTCACTGGGACTGCCCTGCCACTGGAACATCTTCTTGACACACTTACCTGCTACATGCCTGTTTCATCCACCATCTTGTAAGTGTTTTTAACCCCTTAAGGGGATATTAAAAGTTTTATATTTCTGCACTTAGAGGCGCCTTGTTTGTTTTTTTGGCTGAAGTGATTAAACCCACTAACATCATGTCTAACATAATCATAACCTTCAGCTGTGCACCAATCTTTTAACCAAACATTGA
This sequence comes from Rana temporaria, assembly GCF_905171775.1. Taxonomy (NCBI): domain Eukaryota; kingdom Metazoa; phylum Chordata; class Amphibia; order Anura; family Ranidae; genus Rana; species Rana temporaria. The sequence goes on along the minus strand of NC_053493.1, from coordinate 381,605,428 downwards.
ACTCTACTATTAGAACACCCAAATTTGCAGGATATTCACAGCGTGTTTCCCCCAACAAATACCCTGCCATGCACTGAGCGTTGCACAGTACTCTCTGCGCCCTGAGCGCTGCACAGTGAATTCTGCACCCTTATTAGGCAAAGCTTTGCCCAATCAAGGTGCAGTGTAAGCTGATTAATAAGGAGCAGGGCCAGGATGCCGACCACGGTGTCCTTAACAACCGATGGGTCATCAGTTGACAGCTGAATTTAAAATAAAGTACCAGTGAAAAAATAAAGATAAAATGGCATGGGGTCCCCCCCCAAAATCCATACCAGACCCTTATCTGATAATACAGCCTGAACCACACCAGGCCACATGCCCCCCCCTGCCCCAAAGCACTTAATTCAGGGAACAATTTTGTGCCAGGGTGCACAACAACATGAAATTAGCACTTCTTGACATTATTTAAAATATGCCTTTTATCTCTCCCGACAGTAGCATTGGGGCAGGTAGGGATGGATCAAGCCACCGGCTGAAGAAGAGATGCAATGCTGTCCTTGTCAGGCCTCGTACACACGACCGAGGAACTCGACGGGCAAAACACATTGTTTTGCTCATCGAGTTCCTTGTTAGGCTGTCGAGGAACTCGACAAGCCAATTTTCTCCATTCTCGTCGTGGAAAAAGAGAACATGCTCTCTTTTTGGCTCGTCGAGTTCCTCGACAGTTTCCTCATCGAAAAATGTACACCCGACCGGTTTCCTCGGCAAAAAAAACCCAGCAAGTTTCTTGCTGATTTTTGCCGAGAAACTCGGTCGTGTGTACGAGGCCTAAGTGTGTGGAGAAGTGGCTTCTGACCTGTGAAGTGTTAATGCCCACACAAAGCAAGTGATTTTAGCATACATGTTAAATGGCTTGCAGTGACATCAGGGGTGATACAGTTGCACCTTCCCAACAAACTATTGGTCTATTACAGGGATGGGCAGCCTCACTGCCAAAGAGTGTGATGTAGGAGGCAGGAGCAAACAGAACCAGGCTATGGTTACTGGTTGAAGTTTGCTTATCTTAGTACCCCAGGTTTCAGAGGTTCTAGTTTTTTTGAGTAAGAAAGTTGTGAAAATTAAACTAAATTGAAGATGGCTGTGAACACATATTATTAGCAAAACATTGGCCTTATTTCATATGTATTTGAAATGCAGCTAGTATCAGGAATTCTGTGTATAAAAACGTCCTGCTTTGCACTCTATGGGGCAGATCCACAAAAGAATTACGCCGGCGTATCTATTGATACACGGGCGTAATTTAAAATTTCCCGCGTCGTATCTTTGTTTTGCATCTACAAAACAAGATACGACGGCATCTGGGATCGATCTGACAGGCGTACGTCTTAGTACGCCGTCGGATCTTAGATGCAATTTTTTGGCGGCCGCTAGGTGGCGTTTCCGTCTAAATCTGCGTCAAGTATGTAAATTAGCTAGTTACGGTGATCCACGAACGTACGTCCGGCCGGCGCATTTTTTTACGCCAATTGCGTTCTGCTTTTTCCGGCGTATAGTTAAAGCTGCTATATGGTGGCGTACTCAATTTTAAGTATGGCCGGCGTTCCCGCGTACAATTTTGAATTGTTTACGTCGTTTGCGTAAGTCGTTCGCAAATAGGGATTTGCGTAGAATGACGTCACCGTCGTGAGCATTGGCTTGTTCCGGGTTAATTTCGAGCATGCGCACTGGGATACCCCCACGGACGGCGCATGCGCAGTTAAAAAAAACGTTGTTTACGTCGGGTCACGAAGTATTAACATAAAACACGCCCCCATTACATTCATTTAAATTCCGTGCCCTTACGCCGCCAAAGATACACTACGCCGCCATAACTTACGGTGCAAATTCTTTGTGGTTTCGAAATAAATAAAAAAAGTTGCGGCGGCGTAGTGTATCTTAGATGCACTGCGCCCGGCGGAAGATTACACGCAGGTACATGGATCTGCCCCTATAACTTTGCACAGTGATTCTAGATAACACAGTGAAAATGTGAAGGCAAGAGTATAGTGAGCATTAAAATGACATCATTGGTATGTTACTGCTTCCTTATCACATAATGTGAGAAAATTATTGACCAGGCTGCAACTCTGAACTGCTCTGAAGGTCAGGGACAGGGCTATGCTTCTGACAGTAACATCGAACACAAAATGTTCTAAACATAACTCCAAATCTTCTGGTAGGTAAAACAGTGCATATATGTATATGTGTTCCACCAGCGTGTTCATCTGTATGCTTTGATTTTGCTTTTTAAAAAAAGGCTATAGTTTCACTTTAATAATTAAAAATGTGATACTTGCTTTACAATTATTGTCTACAGGAGTCTGGATGGAATGGTTCCAATTCATTATTCTCTTTTTATTGCTTCTTCCAAAAGCTCCTCGCTAATAACCATCATCGTCACTATGCGAGAATAAGTATATTTTAATATAATAACTTGAATACCTATAACAAGTAGCTGGAAATACAAGATTAGACATTTTCCATTCATAGGTTCAATTTGGTGTGAATTTTTCCATTCGCTGGCTGCCCTTATACTGTCTGACGAAGTGTTAGGTGCTGGAAAATCATGTTGTCACAAAGGAATTAACAGCCCTACTTACTGTGCTTATGTCTGACCACGCTAGGTGGCACAAAGACAAAGAGAGGCTTTCACACAAGTTTAGTAAAATAAAATAAAAAAGAAAGTTAAATCCACCTGGGTTTGGGAAACCAGTCTTTGCTGGAGACTGGAGGTTATAACGGATAATTTAATTGCCAGCCTTGACTTTGCCAAGTGCAACAGCTAGGCTACAACTGCTTAGCCCAAAAAGAAATAAGTTGTTAACCAGCTGATTCAGATTTAAATTACTGAATTCATCATTTATATTGTAATTTGACTGTATTTTGTGGCTTTCTGATGTGCCGCATTTTTCGCATTAAGGAACAGCTTCAGTAAAGACGGCTATTAAAAAAGACAGCTATTGAAAGCAAAAATATATATTAATACGTGGGTTGTAAAGTGGTTTTGTTTTTTTGTCTTTATTTATTTTAGTCAGGTAGATATACATTTTTGCATATGAACATTTTTTTTATTTTTCATTTGCAGCCAGCAGGTCAAGCTTTAATATCATTTTCACTTGTTTTTCAGGGTTTTCTTTCCCTGCCTTTCTTAAAAATCCTGATAGTTACAGAGGTCCGTAATGCAAATTAAATTATACAGAGAAGTATTTCCTCCCCTTCTTTCCCCTCCCTGCCTTCCCTGCTCAGATTGGATAAACAGCATTTCAAACAGAGAGTTTATTTTTAAGCAAATATTTTTATAAATCAAACTTCCAATAGAAAACACAACTTTAAATGTAGAAATAATTTTTCACATGTCTTGTCCACTACAGCAGATGCATGGGTAGCAGAAAATAATCAAGGAAGGAGCAATAGGGACCCAGAACATGGGGAGGGTGTAGTGAGTAAGTTTGCCTTTTGATTTTTGGTGATTACAATAGGTGAACTAACACCTTTTTTTTTTTTTTGCGGGTGACACAAAAATGAGTAGGGCAATAACTTCACATCAGGATATAGACATTTTACAGAAATACCTGAACAAAATAATGGGATGGGCAACTACATGGCAAATGAGGTTTCATGTGGAGAAATGTAAAGTAATGCACTTGGGGGCAAAAAACATAAACACAAACTACTCACTAGGGGGAGAACCTCTGGGGGAATCAAGGATGGAGAAATATCTGGGGGTCCTAGTAGATCACTGAGCAATACCAAGCAAGGTCCTACTAATTTAAAAAACTCTGGTTAGGCCACATCTGGAGTACTCTGTCCAGTTCTGGTCACCAGTCCTTAGAAGGGATGTGCTGGAGCTGGAGAGAGTCCAAAGTAGGGCAACAAAATTTATAGGTGGAGGACCTCCCCCACAAGCAATACATTTATTCTCCCTAGAGAATTGACTTTTGAGAGGGGACATAATATTGATTTACAAATACCTCAATGGTGATCCCAGCATAGGAAAAAAATGTTTCAGTCTCAGGGAGTGTAAGAGGAGACATGGCCACACAATGAGATTGGAGGATAAGCGGTTTAACCTTAAACTGCACAGGATTTTTTTCACTATCGGGGCAATAAGGGTGTGAAACTCTTTTTCACAATTGGTGGTGACAGTGGGAGTATGGCTATTTTTAAAGGGCTCTTGGATGGGCATCCACAACATACAGGGATATGGGAAATAATTATGACACACATACACCTACACAGGCTGAACTGGATGGACTATTGTCTTTATTCAACCTTACCTACTATGTAACTATGTAACACTTGAAAGCTGAGGACTCTCCCTTCACTCCATGTGACAGTACTGGGTGCCCAATTGGCCAATAGCTAAGCATAGCACTGGCACATGACAGGAAAAATAATGATTTACATGCTCCCCAAACACCTGGAAAATTTACATTTTCTCTTACCTGATGGCCAAACAAAGCTCGGGAGAAGTGAAGGAGTGAGTGAGTGAGTGAGTGAGTGAGTGAGTAACTTGTATAGCGCAAAAAATGCAAACAAAATCGCCTCAAGGCGCTTATTTCCATCCGGTGTCATCCTTATACTTCAGAAGAGGTGGGTCTTAAGTTTTTTCCTGAAGGTCCGATGGTTTTCTTCCATACGGATGTTTGTGGGAAGAGCGTTCCATAGCCGCAGTCCTTGGTCTGCAAATCTTCGTTCTCCCTTAGATTTGTAGTGGGGTTTGGGGATGTGGAGGAGGTTTTGGTTAGTTGATCAAAGAATGCGATTGGTGGTGTTGTTTTTTATTTTTCTCGCATAAGTATTGAGGGGCCTTTCCTTGTGTACATTTGTGGGTGAGGCAGAGGGTCTTGAATGTCACCCGATCCTTTAATGGTCAGCCAATGGAGCGTCCTCAGGGATGGGGTGATTGATTCCCAGGGTTTTTTCCCCGTCACCAGTCTGGCTGCTGTGTTCTGGACGACCTGTAGGCGAGAAATCTGGTATTTAGGTAGTCCTAAGGATAGGTGATTATGATCTCTAATTTACCTTAAATAGAAAGCTTCCTATTGGGAGAGAGAATTATAAATCAGAAAGTGACAGCACAGAATTGGGTATAATTAAAGGGGTTGTAAAGGTAAAAAATGTTTTCCCTAAATAGCTTCCTTTACCTTAGTGCAGTCCTCCTTCACTTACCTCATCCTTCCATTTTGCTTTTAAATGTCCTTATTTCTTCTAAAAAATCCTCACTTCCTGTTCTTCTGTCTGTAACTAGACGCAGTAATGGGAGGCTTTCTCCCTGGTGTGGAGAAAGCCTCTTGAGGGGGGAGGGGTGCGAGCAGGAGTGTCAGGACACCCACTAAGACACAGCTCCTTTCTCTATCTGCAAAGTAGAGAGCGTCCTGACCCTCCTGCTTGCCCCCTCCCCCCTCAAGAGGCTTTCTCCACACCAGGGAGAACGCCTCCCATTACTGTGTGTAGTTACAGACAGAAGAACAGAAAGTGAGGATTTCTCAGAAGAAATAAGGACATTTAAAATCAAAATCAAAGGATGAGGTAAGTGAAGGAGGACTGCACTAAGGTAAAGGAAGCTATTTAGGGAAAAAAAACGAATTACCTTTACAACCCCTTTAACACTTTATACTTACCTCCTGCTGTCATTTCTAGTTACTTTACATTTCCTAAACCAGTGATTCACAACCTTATTGAGGCCAGGGCTCATTAAATTAATCTAAAACTTTCTATGCACCAATTGTAAAAAAAAAAAAAAGTTTATTCCCACACAATAAACGTATGGGAACACAAAGTAAATACATTTTAATTTTGGAAGGCCCTGGATGGGGCTGGGTGTCAATGCAGGGAATGGGGTTGTGAAGGGGGTTAGGGAACTCTGTAGCACACCTGGTGGCTCTGTAAGGGATGATGTTTCTGAAGGCAGTGTTGGGGATCTGTCTTCGAAGGTAACTGAGGGTGTTTCTAGGGGCCTGGGGACCTTGCAGGGGCACTTTTTTGAATATTGGCAAACACTGGGAGGGTGCACTGTGAGACACTGTTGAAGGCTATCTGTATTATGTGGTAGCTGGAGGCTCTGCAGAAAGCTAGTGAGCACTACAGGGGACACTGTGAGTGGTTGGGCAGAACTGTGGAGACTGAAGGCTCTCAGGGGGCCTGGGGGCACAGTGGGAAGTTGAGGGACACTGAGGCCCACTATAGGAAAACTAGGTAAAACTATGGGAACTGGGAAGCACTCTGGGGGATCTAAGGCCCAAAAGGTGGAGGGCTGTGGCTTGGTAGTGGACCATAACTCAGTGGTTGAGAACCATTGACCCAGAGCTCTCATTTAAAGCAAATCCCTGCATAATAGCTTTTGGCTACTGTTTCTGTACTGCAAACAATTTTGCTGTAAACTGCTGGGTTTGTGAGCAACAGCGTTAGCCACTGACCACATTATTGCACTTACGTACCTTATTGTAAGGTCTTTACTTCTGTGTATCAGATGTGTTATTGTTTGCTTTTTTATAAAAAAAAAAAGAGTATAAATAAAATGGTAAAAAAAAACATCGGGACACCTTGTGGCAGTACATGTCACCGATTTTTAAAATATTTTAATCTCCTTAAATGTTATTCATGTAAAAGTAAGAATTGTTCTACAATATATTTATCTTGTTTCTATTCATATAGCTTAGACTCTTGGACAGCACATGTTGGACAAGGCTATTATGGCAATCTGAAAAGCTTGATGTTGTGATAACTGCACTAATGGCAGCTAAAACATATTTAATTCCAGCAAGCAAACAAAATAAACATACAAAGTGAACATGATTTCAAGGGACACTGTAATGAATGATAATGACTTCTAAATATAAATATAGATCACTATGGGACTCACTGCTATATTTCAGTCCACAAATAAGCAACCATGGCAACCAGTATGACATTTGAGGTGATTATCTACAGGTAACCAACATGCACTTTTTAACATTTAATTTAAATTTTTATTATTTTATTAAACACAATATTATCCTGTTTGTAACAAATAATGGCAGTGTGTTTCTTACATGGCCTCCGGTTGATATAAAACATGCCTGTATGTCAGAGAACTGTTAAATACATTAAAAAATTATGTTTCCTATCAAGATTCATTATTTTTTATATTTTCTATGCAAACGGGGAAGTTATAATATGTTTATTTATAGGCAAATTTCTGTCAATATCGAACTGATGAATTAAAAGAAAAAGTTTACATTGCACATCACAAAATGCTGAAATAATGTAATTAAGATAATACATTATTGTGAAAAAATACTTTCCATTTAAATATACAAATCTAAAAGGAACATAAAAGGGTACATGTAGTAATGTTAATTTTGCCAATTCAATTCTATTGTCTGAAAATATTTTAAATATTATTCTTAGACATGGGGGTTGATTTACTAAAGGAGTATAAGCTGTTCACTTAGCAAAGTGAATTTTCACTTCGTAGGTGAATTTTCCATTAGCTTAGTGAATGAGGTGAAGCTCTGCAGACCTATATCATCCAATCATGTGTAAGCAAAAAACTTTTTTTAATTCCTTCTTATATGTTATTGGGTATTGTATGCAAAGTGAATTTTCACTGCATATATAAAAAATTTCCACGAAAAGAGGTTAATTTTATTAACTTACATTTAGAAAACAATATATAACATGCTACACTCAATTTACAGTATATCATCTAAATAAAATTGAATACAAAGTGAGCTTTAATTGGCCATAATAGACAGCCTTTTCTATAATAAACAAAGTATTCCATTTTTTTTTTGTTATGTTTTGTGTTAAAATAATTGTAACATTTAGTATTGCATAAAAGATTTATGTATTTGAGGTTGGAATTTTAACTAAAGCTCCAAAATATAAAACTTCTGCACTAAGAATGTGTTTTTTTTTTGCTTTTATTCTATGGGAGTAAGAAAATGTTCATTTTTTTGCCTCACTATCTGCTTTTATCTGCATCTTTTATTAGATTTAGTGCTTTTTTTTTTACCATTCATTATAAAGTGTTGGATGATATGCAATAAAATGCAAATCTAAAAAAAGTGTGTTTGGAATAAATTAAAAAAAGAAGACTTAGCAAAATATGATATGAAAAGAATATATTACAGTTATTTCAGTAGTAGAAAAAAGTCGATGTCACGAGGATAAAATAAATGGTTGCATATGGGCAATATTAATTCTTGAAATTATAATATATTGTGACTTAAAATACAAAGAGGACCATTATTTCTTGTATGCAGGCATTAACCAGTAACCATATAAAACTAGCTACTCTTGGCCAATTGGCTTAAATATAACACATACAGCTGCTGAGTTGAGTTTGTACAGGCACAATGAACATACTGTTAAAGCCAGAGGTAAATGTAATGCTGTAATTTAACATTATAAAAAATATATCTTAAACAAGCTTAATCGTTTTTTTTTTTTTTTCTCAGTGACGTGCTTTTTCTTTGTGTCCTTAATTTCAGGGCAAAAGACAGATGGGGAAATTTTGCACTATTACCAAGTAAAACAAAAAGTTAAATGCAAAGTTAGATTTAAAAATATAGCAACATATTTCACAATTTCGGATTGTGCCATTAATATTACAATGGAAGTTGTATTGTGTCTCCAGCAGATAAGGAAATTCTTTAGTATAGAAAACTCTTTGAAAAAGGTTGTCCTTCACTTCACTAAATGAATGCACTTAAAATTCTTTCATACTAAACTGGAAATACATAAGTGAAAATGTTATAGTCTTCTTTCCTATTATAATTAAAAATGTAAAAGACAAGTCAATTTGGTTATCTGAAATAGTATAAGTAATTAGTGCACAAAGGAAATACATAATTGAAATTATCAGGAAGCTTGTCTTCTGAAGCAACTTGAACTGACAATCATTTAGAGACATGGTATAATCCAAGATGCTAATTGCTGAAATTATGACAAGTATGGCATGTCATTAAATGTCAGTAAAATTATTTAAATGTAAAATATGCTATGTGTTTATTGTAGCAAGGTTTTATGATAACTTTGACAGTTTGGCATTACTATACTAAAGGCAAAAAGTCATTTTGCAAGGGATTTTTCCCCTTAGCTTAGTCATTGTCGTAAAAATTCACGCAACAAAGAAATCCCAAACGCATGTAAAGAAATTTTTATTTTATTTTGCATATGATTGGAAGATGGAATTTAGCAGAGCTTCATCTCATTTACTAAACTGCAGGAAAAATTGTCTTGGGAAGTAAACAGCCCATTTGCCTTTGGTAAATCAGTCCCTTTATTGTTCTTTTCAACCTGAGATCCCACACAAAGAAATTATGCCACTACTACTCTACTAGGACCTTATATGTAAAAAGTGAATGGATTATCCCACACTACCTCCTACTGTGTTATATATTAAGCCATATAATGTATCTTCTAATGGGTGGCTGCACAAAACCCGATTGTGTTCCCACAATGTGTATGAAAAATAAACATATATATGTTGTTGTACCTCTTACCCTATTAATGTGCACATAAGTGAAGTGCTAAATATTATTAATTTGACTGATTCACAGTATCTTCAATGTAAAAATTATATAATGTAAACAATCAATAAACCAATAAAATGCAATTATTACTTCACATTAATATTTGAGAGGAAAAGTGCTAATACAGTGTTTACATACTGACAACTGATGGGAGAGCAGGCAGGAAAAGAGCTTGTATCAGCTCCATAGGAGTCAATGAGGAAGGAAAAGAAGTCCCAGGAGCTGCACATCACCACAATCCTCATGTAAAGAGTAGAAGCAGCCTCAACCTAGACCCCTCCCCGGCCACACCTCCGACATGTTTCTCCCTGCCCATGAGACTTGGGCATGGAAATGAGAGGAAACTGGTTGCACACCGCAGCTGTAATCCAATAAAACGTTCTTTATTCTTTAAACATGGGACAATAGCGCAGAATAGGGTGACATGTTTCACACATAGGAGTGCTTAGACTAAGCACTCCTAAGTGTGACGCATGTCATCTGTAACCTATTCTGCACTATTGTCCCATATTTGAAGAATAAAGGATGTTTTATTAGATTACAACTGTGGTGTGCAACCAGTTTCCTCTCATTTCTTTGTCACTGTGGAAGCAAGCCAGGGCCAGCACCTGTGAGCAATCCATTACATATCACACCTGAGTTGTAGCCTGTTCTTCAGGGGTGTGGCCTGGATGGAGTTCAGGCTGAGACTGCTTCCACTCTTTACATGAGGACTTTGTGTGATGTGTTGCTCTCAGGGCAACTTTTCCTTCCCTCTCTTGAGATCCCACTTTTTCTATCTGGACACTGGCTGCTTACTAGATTTAATTTGTTTAATTGCTTGAGATATTGATATAGTGTCAACAACTTGTACAATGCTTTACATATATATTGTGCATTTATATTAGTCCTTGCCCTCGAGGAGCTTACAATCTAAGGTTTCCTAACTCACATTCATACATACACATACTGGAACCAATTTAGACAGGAACCAACTTAGGCCCCGTACACACGGTCGGACAAAACCGATGAGAATGGACCGAGGTTCAGTTTAATCGGTCCAAACCGACCGTGTGTATAGCCCATCGGTCTGTTTTCCTTCAGTCCAAAATTTTAAAACATGCTTCAAAACCGAACCGATGGACCGCTGCCCGATCGGTCCAAACCGATGGTTAGTGCAGAAAAGCATCGTTCAAAACCCGCGCATGCTCAGAATCAAGTCGACGCATGCTTGGAAGCATTGAACTTCGTTTTATTCTGCACGTCGTGTGTTTGACGTCACCGCGTTCTGACCCGATCGGTTTTTGGAACGATGGTGTGTACGCACATCAGACCATCAGGCCACTTCAGCGGTGAACCGATGAAAACGGTCCATCGGACCATTCTCATCGGTTTGGAACGACCGTGTGTACAAGGCCTAACATATTACCATGCTTTTGGAATGAAGGAGGAAACTGGAGTGCCCTGGGGAAGCCCACATTGTTACAGGGAGACCATGCAAACTCCAGGCAGTAAATACATTTATTTCTAGATACATTTTGACATCAGATGAGGTCTTCTAATCTCTATGTAAGGGACGACTAAGTTGGGGAGCAGTGGGGCATTTCCTTTCCAGGGCCAGTACTACCAATATATGTTGGGTTGGTGACCCTGAGTGGACATACTTCCCAATTCAGACATCAATCAGACCAGGGCCCAAAGTTAATGACCCACACAGAGCACTATATAGCTACTCTTTTCCCTGTTCAGACCTGTGATCCTAGAAGAATGAAAGTCTTTCAGAAGCTGATTCTTCTACAGCTCTGAGATGTCATGTGACTAAACATTCAGAAGCTCAAATAAATGTGAAGCTGGAGGTTGGAAAGGTGTGTCACAATAAACCATATTCTTTAGGAACACCCATCTGTCACAATGCCCACCAATTACTGTGACACCACAGCACATGTTACATTGCTTTAGCCAACATAAAGCTGACCCTGCCCAAGCCACTTGGCTGTATTTGTCACTCTCCCCAAGTCAAAGCTTCCCAGTCCTCCCCTGACGCTATGGCTTGGTTCCTATCCACAGAAAAGTGTAAGTCCCTATGTTTACCAAGCATTTACAAACATCCCAGGGGAAATAGCAATTACTGCTATTTTCCACTCAATATGAGCCCACAACAAGATATCTATTCAATAGTCATTAATGTTTTTTTGAAAGTGGGAATTGATCTGGACTAATAGAATGGACTTTTGGCGGTACAAGTGATAAATGTAAAAAATCTATAAATATGTATTCATAAAAAAGATATACGAAGAAAATTGTATACATAATTTCATGAAAAAACAGTACAATATCGGCATGATATCCCAGTACATGTTTCAAAGAATAATACATAAAAGCTTATAGTTATGCAAATATACTCATGAACATGAGAACATATAGCACCAGAGGGTATATATAGGCTTTTAATCCTTGAGACTGAGTTTGATATGCGGACTGGTAAATCTTGCTAGAGAGTAAAAGCAAGATTTTTCCAGTCCGCATATCAAACTGTCTCAAGGATTAAAAGCCTATATATACCCTCTGGTGCTATATGTTCTCATGTTCATGAGTTTATTTGCATAAGTATAAGCTTTTATGTATTATTCTTTGTAACATGTACTGGGATATTATGCCGATATTGTACTGTTTTTTCACGAAATTATGTATACAATTTTCTTCGTATATATTTTTTATGAATAAATATTTATAGATTTTTTACATTTATCACTTGTACCGCCAAAAGTCCATTCTATTAGTCCAGATCAATTCCCACTTTCATACTATCGGGATGTGGGTACACTTTAACAGTTGCATTCACAGTATTTAGTCGCCCTGTGTTTTATGCATTTTTTGGCAAGGTCCATTTAAAAATTAATGTTTTTTTATTGATTGTAAATCTTATATACTGTATAACAGAGGATGCCACGTGCTTGTTTTATTAACAGCTCTCTAATGTCTAAAAGAAGCTTTTTCAGATAAAATTCATTAGCTTTAACAGAAGTGGTACGAATGGCTGATTTGAGCTCCACTTAGGCTACAGCAGTACCCTAATATACGTTCACTACCAATAAGTATACATTAGCCGCACGCCCTTATGTATGATACAGTAATTCGATTGTGTGTTCTTAAAGCGGAGCTCCACCCTAAAGTGGAACTCCCGCTGATCTGATCCCTCCCCCCCTCCGGTGTCACATTTGACACCTTTCAGGGGGAGGGGGGTGCAGATACCTGTCTAAAGACAGGTATTTGCACCCACTTCCGGCCACACAGTCTCGGGTAAACTGCGGGGCATGACGTCACCTCCCATCCCGTCCTCCGTTGTGTTCTGGGAACACTCGGCTCCCAGAACACAGTGGGAGCCAATCGGCAGGCGTAGCGTGACTCGCGCATGCGCCGTAGGGAACCGGGCAGTGAAGCCGGAGCACTTTAATTTCTGGTTCCCTCACCGAGGATGGCGGGGGGGGCAGCAGAGTGACGAGCGATCGCTCGTCCTCTGCTGCGGACGGCGCTGGACTCCAGGACAGGTAAGTGTCCTAATATTAAAAGTCAGCAGCTGCAGTATTTGTAGCTGCTGTGTTTTAATATTTTTTTTTTTCAGCGGACATCCGCTTTAAAGTGATTGTAAAAATTCACCTTGTAAAACAACCTATTCAGTTTAAAATAAAAATGAAAGACTAAATATTTGTGTAGATATAAAAAAATATATACTATATTTATCGGCTTATAACACGCACAGGCGTATAGCACACACCCTAACTTTAGGAGGGAAGTTTCAGGAAAAAACTTTCCACAGCCCCCTGTGTATAACACGCAGGCACAGTTTTTCCCTCTATTTTCAGGATAAAAAAGTGAGTGTTATATGCCAATAAATACAGTAAATACCTATTTTTCTTTTTTTTGATCACATTACCTCTGTTCCCGCTCTTCTCAGCAGCATACGATCAGGGGGAGGAGAAGCAACAGTACACTGAACTTGCCAGTGAAAGTCTGTGCAGGGGGGATGTGTTAGGACAAGCCTGATCATTGAAGGAGAGGAGGCACAGCTAGAGAACTGACCTTGGTGTGTTCTCCAGCTTAGTGTAGTCATCTTTTAATAGGAAAGCAGAGGGATTTGTCAGGAACACCAGGGATTTCACACAAAGGAAGCAATACAAAGAGAACAGGATACTTTTTTCATACAGATACATGGTACAGCAGGCACATAACAGGGATTTGAAATGTTGGGTTTACATATCCTTTAACCACTTGCCGTCGCCGCACCATCATAATACGTCCACAAGGTGGCTCTCCTAGGCGAGATCACGTATTATGATGTCCTGCCTTTTAGCCGCCACTAGGGGCGCCGCCGGAGGCGCGCGCGCGCGCCCCCCGCTCGCCCCCGACTCCCGTGCGTGTGCCCGGCGGGCGCGATCGCCGCCGGGCACACGCGATCGCTCGGTACAGAGCGGGGAACGGGAGCTGTGTGTGTAAACACACAGCTCTCGTTCCTGTCAGCAGGGGAAATGCTTTTCTTCGGTTCATACAATGTATGAACCGAGGATCAGTGTTTCCCCTAGTGAGGCCACCCCCCCCCCCACAGTAAGAACACACCCAGGCATACTTAACCCCTTCCCCGCCCCCTAGTGTTAACCCCTTCACTGCCAGTGGCATTTTTATAGTAATCTAATGCATTTTTATAGCACTGATCGCTATAAAAATGCCAATGGTCCCAAAAATGTGTCAAAAATGTCCGAAGTGTCCGCCATAATGTCGCAATACCGAAAAAAAAAATCGCTGATCGCCGCCATTACTAGTAAAAAAAATATTAATAAAAATGCCATAAAAATACCCCCTATTTTGTAAACGCTATAACTTTTGCGCAAACCAATCAATAAACGCTTATTGCGATTTTTTTTTATGAAAAATATGTAGAAGAATACGTATCGGCCTAAACTGAGGAAAAATTTTTTTTTTTATATATTTTTGGGGGATATTTATTAAAGCAAAAAGTAAAAAATATTCATTTTTTTCAAAATTGTCGTTCTATTTTTGTTTATAGCGCAAAAAATAAAAAACGCAGAGGTGATCAAATACCACCAAAAGAAAGCTCTATTTGTGGGAAAAAAAGGACGCCAATTTTGTTTGGGAGCCACGTCGCACGACCGCGCAATTGTCTGTTAAAGCGACGCAGTCCCGAATCGCAAAAAGTACTCTGGTCTTTGGGCAGCAATATGGTCCGGGGGGTAAGTGGTTAAGGTTGTATTTGTCTGAATTTCTTTTTTACATGCACAGCCTCAGATTGGTTTCCGGTTTATCTGTATATACTATTTAGGTATTGCTTGGCTATGCTTAGTGATATTTCACTATTTTCTGACTGTTTTGTTCATGTGATCTTCAATAAAGACTGTGTTTGTTTCAATGTAAAAAAATTGCTTATTTGACTTCAATGCTGGGCCAGAATGGGTAGGTGTGAGAATACACCGCTCCAGGATAATTACCCCTCCTGAGGTCAGCTATCTCCATCTTTAATGAAGCAGGGTGCTGGCTCTGTTTGCAACAGAGATAATGAAAAGAAAATAGCCGGATAGCCACACTCCAAATATTCACCTTTATTCAAAAGTATAAAATCAAGGCATCAAGGGTAGGTACAGAATAACTGCACTGGCGCTAAAAAATGGTAGGTGCTGCTATAGATGCAGTCCTTAAAGTGATACTAAAGTTTTTTTCTTTAAAAATAACAAACGTGTCATACTTACCTGCTCTGTAAAATAGTTTTGCACAGAACAGCCCAGATCCTCCTCTTCTTGGGTCCCTCACTGGCTATTTTGGCCCCTTTCCCTACTTGCCGAGTGCCCCCACAGCAAACGGCTTGCTATAGGGGCACCCAAGCTGAACCTTTGCCTTGTGTGTCCATTCAGACACGGCAATGTTGTTTGGCCCTGCCCCCTCTCTCTCCTCAATGGCTCAATGACTTTGATTGACAGCAGCGGGAGCTAATTGCACCATGTTGCCATCTCAGCCAATGAGAAGGGAGAGTCCTGGGGAGCTGAGAAACTCCAGCAACATCACTGGAACGAGAAGGGCTCAGGTAAGTATTAGGGGGACTAAGGGGGGCTGCTGCACACAGAAGTTTTTTTTATCTTAATGCATAGAATGCATTAAGATAAAAAACCTTCTGACTTTACAACCACTTTAATTCTATAAATATCTATGGAGAATTCCCCCTATATATCTCAACATTTTTGATTTCAGATAAGGACTTAGGCCTCATACAACACTCAGTTCTGATGAGGTAGTTAAAGTATATGTCAGGTTAAAATATAAAAAAAAAAAACTCTGCAATGCTATCTCCTTGGAATGTGCTGAAGACCCTGCAAGCACAGAGAAATACAGTTGATCTGCCAGAAATGCCAGCTCCTAAGTCCTGTTGTGGGCTGACACAGTGTTGTCAACCCTGCCCAGTTTTCAAAAGATGTACTGTAATGCAGATAAGAGGATCAGGGTGGGGGGGGGGTGTAGGCTTTCAAAAAAATGGAATGGGGCTTGTGTCAATTGGGATTAATTTTTTTGTTTCAATATTTTATTGTAAAGAATGGTAACAGTACAGATAGTACAATGCATTGACAAAAATTGAATGAATAGCAAAGTCGCGGTCGCAGCCGCTCTGCGATAAGAATTAAATTCATTGTGTACAAAATACGACATTCATGACAGCATGTGAATACAACACTTTCTGGTGATCTCCCCTTCGAACTATAACTTGTCACAGATAAGAAGAAATGAGAGGAGACAACGTAGAAGCCGTGTGATCATCCTGCAATGATCAGGATAGATGGGAACGTCTTGTAAGTCTCGTCAGAGGAAGTAGAGAGGGGATGTGCTTCCAGTAAGGAAATACCGGGGAAATTAAGTGCACCGATGGGGGGGGGGCAGCAAGGGAGGAATCTTAATAGACCATAGAGAATTTGTGTTAAGAGCACAGTGCATATCCCTATAGAGATGCCTTATAGTGAGGGACAGGGTGGGTGAGGTATGGGGGAGAAGAGGGAGAGGGGTCCAGATGGGGGGAGGTTGGGTATCAGAAGTGGGAGATTTACCGCGTCTCACCACAGCTCTCGGAGGTCCACTAAGGTGCGGTCGATTTATACTCGGTCGTCGAGGTAAAGTGTAACCAACAGGCCCAGGTCTCAGTGAATTTAGAAGGTGTATCGCGAGCCTGGTGAATCAAGTTTTCCATGTCAGCAACTTGATTCACACATCTAAACCAATCAGCTACGGTCGGCAGTTCTGAAGAACGCCATTTCGCTGGGATACAAAGTTTCGCTGCGTTGATCATATGCATTGCAAGGGATCGGGAGTAGGCCTTAGGGGGCATGTTGGAGTGATGGAGTAGAAACTGCGCTGGCAAGAAATCTAGGTCGTATGTTGATATAGAGTTGGTCAATCGGGATTAATTTAATTGAATTCTCATCAACATCTTGCCTATTCTTGAGATCACCACCATTCAATCTCTCAACTTGGACTCCTCTGCACCATTTGTTTTGAAAACAACATCTCCCAACTTGATTGAAAATAGGCTGGAAGAGAACAACAACACTGAAATGCAACAAAGGATGAAACAAGTGAAAACAATATTTTCTGAAATGAAAAAAGGAACATTACAATTGTTTTTAATACACTGGGGCAGATCCACAGAGCGAGTACGCTGGTGTATCTACTGATACGCTGGTGTACTTTCAAATTTCCCATCTCGTATCGTTGTTTTGAATCCTCAAAACAAGATACAGCGGCTTCTGGGTTAGATCCGACAGGTGTACATCTTCGTACGCCTTCAGATCTAAGATGCAATACTTCGGCGTCCGCTGGGTGCCGTTCACGTCGTTTTCTGCATTGGGTATGCAAATTAGCTATTTCCGACGATCCACGAACGTACGAGCGGCCGGCGCATTTTTTTACGTCGTCTGTAGTCGGCTTTTTCCGGCGTATAGTTAAAGCTGGTATTTCGTCGCATATAGTTAGATTTGTTTTTTTGCGTAAGTCGTCCGTGAATCGGAACGTACATAAGTCACGTCTATGTTAAAAAAAATTACGTCCTTGCAAAGTGATTTAGCGCAAAGCACGGAAGGGAAATTTATGGACGGCGCATGCGCAGTTAATTTGGCGTGGGGACGCGATTCATTTAAATGAAACACGCCCCCTAATCGCCAATTTGAATTCCCCGCCATTACGCCGCTTGAGATACACTACGGCGCCGTAACTTACGGCGCAAATTCTTTGGGGATTCGAACCAGCAAAAAGTAAGTTACAGCCGCGTAGCGTATCTCACATACGCTGCGCCACTGTATTTGTATGTGGATCTACCCCACTGTGTTTTACCAAATTCAGCACCATCTATTTAGGGTTTATGTCTACTTTAACGATGTGATGCTTGTAAATGAAATAACAGCCAACCTCTGTAAAAGCTAAAAGATTTTACATTTTTTCTCTAGAACTTCCTTATTGTTTTTAAAACATTATTTCACTTGATATACTGAATTTCTTTGGTTGATTTCTACAGCTGCACTATGCTTCAAGTTGCTCGGGTTGTAAACAAGAGTGTTGTATATCGTCCTTATATTGCACCATCACAGATTTGCCATTTTCTCTAAATATATTTCTAAAACTTGATTCTCACGTACAAGTTCTCAGCACTTATTGTTACAACCGCCTGCTTGATTATACCGTACAATCCCTGAAGATACTTTCAGTGTCTGATTCATTTTTTATATCCTCTAGACTTTAAAATAAGTTTACTTCTGCATACAATTGTTTACTGTCCTACAAAGCAAGAGCTTCCTAGTAATAAAAAAAAGGTTTCACAATGCTATTCTTACTCACCAAGAACAGGTATATCAGAAAAGCGAATTATTCAACTTTTTAAACCATCTCTCAAAATGCAGCAGATGGCATGCAGACGATTCAAAAGCCTTATATTTGTCTGAATTTCCCATCTATGTTATACACAATGCTGCTAAGTTTTTCATTAAAACAGATATAATTTACTTTCTGAATAATCAACCTTAACTTAAGGTCAAATTTCCTCCAGCGCTCGGCAATGGGAATTTTTGCTCCAATGCACACATACTGTATCAGTCTGTTCTGTGAAGTTGCAAAGCCTGAAGAAAGAATTTCTTTATTCAATTTCTTTAGCATTAAACAAAATGTATTTTTTGCCTTTTTGCAGAAGAAACCTATTTTTCAAAAGCTGAGCAAGAGACAAAAACTCCTGACATTAAAGCTGAGTCATATTTTGAAACTACTGTTAAAGGAGAATTACAAGCAAAACACATCCATAATCATTTAATAGGAGGATATTATGGGTTTTTGGTATTTGATGTTAGGATTCAAAAGATGATTTCGGTTTGTGAATGAGATCTCACTGTAGATTCTACAATTATTTTAAATGAGCATATTTTTGTCTTGCTAAGGGATTAGGGGATTAAAGATATAAATTAATAAATTAATTGATCAACCTATTGGGTTGAAGAGAAGTATTTAGTGGCTATTTTCGATGTTACATACTTTCTTTCTTTGAATTATTTCTATAAAATATATTCTTATTTTATAAATATATTTTACTCTATTTAAGTCATTTGGGTGTCTTGAAAGCAGCCTGATTACTTCTACATGTACAGTAGAAAGCATGGAATTTAAATAATTGCCCAGATATTTGAAAATGGCTCCTAATATGATCCCAATCTAACCGCAACAAACTGCGATTTGATAAGTTGGTAAGAGGTTTGCAAATTGGCTGAAACAGAGCACATTTGTTGATTTTTTTTAAATGTTCCTAAAAATTCTACTGCACTTACTAGAAAAACAGATAAATAACATTGGGATCTCATTGGCATTCCTAGGCACATCACACATTCTTGTGCAGGGAAAGGGAGTGACAGGGCAATTAGGCAACTCCGGAGATGCTCGCTCTGAATATACCAACTAAATGCTGCAGGTGATAAAGGTTTTAATTATACAATTGATTTTATCTCCTTTATGTAAGATAAATTTCTCCTACCAGCACATTTTGGTCAAAGGAGAGAGATTTATAAGAATGAAAAACTGATAAATGGTGTTTATGTGCCCCTGGTTAGAAAGCCATGCTAATTTCTTTCCTGAAATGTAATGGTTTGCTAGATTGTTATTAATGATTATAATTAACAACAACAGTAGCAAGGTATTTATGCTTTTTATTTGCTTTCCCAATGTATATTCTATGTACAGTAGTTATTATTTTATTGCAAATGAGTATTAAAAAAATTAAAGGTTCAGCTCTCCCAAAATTGATATTTCAGATTCTTGTAAATACTGGAGTGCAAAAAAAAAAAAAAGGAGTACATCTTGGGTATTGTGCTAGATGGTTGAATTCTATTGAGTTGCTGGGTATGTATGCTGTGGCCAATATTATGTTTCTTATATTTTACTATGAATAATGCAACAGGAGGAGCAAAATGCAAAAAACTCCCAATGAAACAGAAAAAAATTGTGAATATGTCAGGGAAAATTTACATTCTGAAATATCTAAATCATGTAATAAGCCAAAATCTGACTCTGGCCGCCATTCTTCACCTTTTACTAAATTCGAAGTGGACCAACCCTTTAAAATGCACACATTGGATGTAGCTTTACATTTCTGCAGGGATAAGTTTAGGCCTCGTACACACGATAGGTTAACCAGAGGACAACGGTCTGATGGACCATTTTCATCAGTCCAAACTGATCGTGTATAGGCCCCATAGGTAAAGCCAACTTGCTTTAAAATTAACCTA
This sequence comes from Rana temporaria, assembly GCF_905171775.1. Lineage (NCBI taxonomy): Eukaryota > Metazoa > Chordata > Amphibia > Anura > Ranidae > Rana > Rana temporaria. The sequence continues at coordinate 381,585,099 of NC_053493.1, read as the reverse complement.
TGGATTCCTAACCGATGGGAAAAAAAACGATCGTTAGTACGCACGTCCATCGGTTAAAAATCCATGCATGCTAAGAATCAAGTCGACGCATGCTTGGAAGCATTGAACTTCATTTTTTTCAGCACATCGTTGTGTTTTACGTCACCGCGTTCTGACACGATTGCTTTTTTAACTGATGGTGTGTAGGCACGATGGACCATCAGTCAGTTTCATAGGATAACCTATGACAACGATCCTTCAGACCGTTGTCCTCTGGTTAACCTATCGTGTGTACGAGGCCTTAGAATCCTGTTTACTGAAACAGAATTCAGAACCCTGTGGTTTATTTGAATTATTTATATAGTGCCGAATGCAGTGCTTTACTGAGGACAACAAACCATCCACATCAGTCCCTAACCTCAAAGCAGCTCATAATTTAATGTCTCAGTCATACATATACAGTAGAACTAGTTTTGGTGTACCCACTAACATGTGCAACGAATGTTGTAAGAAACCAGAGCAAGCAGATAAATCCTACACCACATAGACAGACCCTGGACCCTAGTTCTACCAGAAAAGAATGATACATTATTAGCCACTGATACCTTAGCTTCCATCCTAGCTTCCAAGAAAACAGTACAGGGGTAAAGGCTAAGTTGACATTGATGATAAAATGGGACCCTTATCAGTTGTTATGAACACTTGCCCATTGCCCCTTAATAAAATTACATACTCAGCTGAACCATTCAATGCACAATTCCATGTTTGCTGAGCACCGCATTATTCTTGCAACATTTGTTTATGCTAATTCATTGACTTATCAGGGGAGCATTAAATGCACAAGCTGAATGGAACATACAAAAACATAGTCACTGGTTGCTATTCTATATCCAACACCCATGTGAAAGTAGTTTAGTAATGTGAAGAACAAATGAAATCACGACTGGAGAAATTTTAGTGTTAATTTGACAGGTTAAAAAAAAAAGCAAAAACGTCTATACAATTTTACATTCAATGCAGGAGAATTCATATGCTTTGCAAATATTATCCATTGTGTTCTGTTTATACTATATCAACACTTTAACTACCCGATGTGCAACATAAGGGAATCATAGATATGACTGGTTGTAGCTATCAACAGTTATCCTACTGTGCTTAGAATATGCAAAGCAGCAGAATGTTGGGTATACAATACTTTGCAGAAAGCAATGAGGTAAATTATTTCTCTTTACTTGCAATTGATAGTTATAAATAGCTACTACTCATGAAAAAAACACTCATGTTGGGATACGCTCACCAAGACAATGAAAAAACTCCACACATAGCTATAAACATTAGATAAAATCCATTACAACTATGGGCTTGAATAATATGAGCAATTCTTCAGTTGTCCAAAATAATCTGCACTGTTCCTTGCAGCTCTGGCTATAGTATGAAATACTTTAAAACTACAGTAAAATAATGAAATAAACAAAGAGTATCAGATGGATATCAAGTAATTAATTTAATCAAATTGCACTTACATTTGAAGTGGAAAAGCAGGCATAAAGCAAAACCTCCTGAAGTATATGTTACCTTTTAACAGGGCAACTTAGTAAATTCTGAAAAAGGCCAGCAGCTAAGCACAGTTGTTCGGCTTAGCTAGTCAGGTGGTGTTCCCCAGGTAGAGCTCTTTATCTGTCATGAGAGGCTGCTTATATGTTCTGGCTAAGCTGAACAGTTGTGCTTAACTGTGTAAAACATTTTCTTGTACAGGGTTCCATTACTTTTGTGTCCTCCACTGGGGCCGCTAGTGGGGTTGAGTTCAACGAGTGATGCATAAGTTAAGAAAAGTACTGACTGACAAGTACATTCTCACATAATACTTTGTTTTCCACATTTCTACATTTACAGACCTGGTCATTTCACTGTGATGTTTCACCCAGTGCTGTATTTAGAATTTGGGATGCCTTAGTTACCCATGAAGGGTATCTATATATAGAGGATATACCAATGACGAGCCAAGTTGTTATAAAGGAAAATGTTAGAGCTGAAATTTGGTCTAAACAAATATTGGCTAAATACAAGAGACATGTGTTCTCTTATTTGAATCTTGGTGTCGTTTGTGTATTTCTGTGAGGCGTATCTATGAATCAGGCGCCGAGTTGCGACAGCCCACACTCAGAGTTACGACGGCATATCTGGAGATACGCCTTCGTAACTCCATCGTGAATCTTTCCCTAGCTGCTCACTCTCCTTGTGCAGGTTTTTAACATCCCCCTGTAGTTTTCTGTAGGCAGCATGTAGTGGACCAACCTGCAGCATCCCATCCACAGATATGCTCTTTGCACAGGTGACAGTGCCACTGCTATTTTTACAAAGTATTATCTAGCACAGTCGCACAGTCATTGTGCTTTAACTTTGGTGCCTAAAATGTCCTATTCCTGTTTTCACTTTATACAGTGATCTTTTGGGATCTGGCATTTCAAAGTAAAGTGGCTTGATAAAAGAGTTTTATATTAGCACTATGCTAGAGTTTGGCTTTAAGAGCAGAAACTACACTGATCAATCATAACATTATGATGACCACCTAATATTGAGTTGGTCCCCATTTTGCTGCCAAAACGGCCCCTTTTGCCACCAGAACTGACCCATTGAGGCATGGACACCACTAGACCTCTGATGGTATTCTGCAGTATCAGGCACCAAGCCATCAGTAGTGGATCCTCTAAATTCTGTAAGTTCCAAGGTGTGGTCTCCATGGATCAGACTTGTTGTTCCAGCATACCCAAAGATGCTCGATGTTGTTATATTCTTCAAATCATTTTTGAATAATTTTTACGGTGATCATTATCCTGCTGAAAGAGGCCACTTCCATCAAGGAATACCATTTCAATAAGGAGGTGTGCTTGGCCAGCAACAATGTTAAGTAAGTCAAGTAACATCCACATGAATGGCAGGACCCAAGGTTTCCCAGCAGAACATTGCCCACACTGTCTCCGCCTTTTTGCCATACTGCAGCCTGGTACAATCTCTTTCCCAGACAAGCAATGAACTACATGATGTAAAAGAAAATGTGATTAATCATAGCAGGCCACCTTCTTCCATTGCTCTGTGGTCCAGTTCTGATGCTCACATGCCCGTTAAAGGCACTTTTGGCAGTGGATATGGGTCAGCATTGACACCCTGACTGGTCTGCAACTAGGCTACCAAAATTCACAATAAACTGAGATGCCCTAATATTACAACACATCACCTTCATGGACAACATGTTTACTTGCTGCCCACAATGCTGGATCCACTGTCTTTTAAATGGCATTATAACAAGATAATCAATATTATTCCATTTTCATGTCAATGATCTTAAAGTTATGGCTAATCGGTGTATTATTTAAAACAAAATACTTTCACAATGCACAATTTTTTTTCCTAGCATACCATTGCTGCTAATGTCTATACCAGAGGTAGGCAAGCCTAGAAAGGTGAACATCTACCGGAACAACACAGAAGAGATTAAAGATAGGAAGCGTGAAGTGCCCTTTTTTAAGAGATAATCTAACAAGGCACCGTTAAAAATTAGGAAGGCTTGGTGAGTTCAAGGGTCAGTAGTATGTAACAAAGTATTCGAAAGTCAGTATTAAGTAAGGAGTGTTTGAAAAGTGCAGGGATCAGTAGTAATACAGAATTGCGTGGTTATTAGTATGTAATGGAGAGTGCAGGGGTCAATATAATCTAATGAACAGTACAGCAGTCAGTAGTATATAACATGGAGTGCAGAGGTCAGGAGTAACTAACACAAATCTCACCACCACAAGCAAATACACACCCTTCCAGTACAAAAATCTCCCTCAACCCACAGCCAAAATTCCCTCCTCCTTCTGTAAAATTTCCTCACCTGACCTCAGATGCAATGGCACCCAGCAGTTAGGGAAAGTCCCTCAAGGTCTCACTTTGACTGTGTCATATGATGTGAGTCCTGGATAGGAACCTAGCACTTCCTTCAGACCTGAAATGCATGTTGTTGCTCTTATCTAAGGTCTGAAATGCAGTGGAACTCATCAGGAGTTGGCAGCTGGCAAAGAGGGGACTTGATCTACCCATCACATGGAGACCATTGGCAGGCAGACAGATAGCCATTGACCTGTTACTGACCCCTCCCTGTCTATACCCATATATGAATGAATCTCTGAAAAATATGCAGATATAGTTCCCTAGCATAACATTTTCTTACTGACATATTTAGGTTTTTCTATTTTGTAAACCGATTATGCTCAATAAAATCACATCTGACCTTATGAATATGAAGACAAAATTCCTCCTGACTCAGTGAAATGTCATAACGTCAGGCAGAATGCATTTATAGAATAAATATTGTACAGTTAAAAAAAAGAAACTTGGCATTGGGACAGAAGCAAAAGATGACACCCAAGCAATTAAAATATTTTTATAATAACTTAGGCTGCATAAAGACATTTCGATGATATATGGACTAGAATAAAGCTATTAGTGGCTAATACTTTATAGATATATAGAAATATTGCGAGCTACCATTAGAGACAACCAACCTAGGTTACAACTAGTGTTGAAAAATAAAAATTATAAATGCGGGTAAAAAACGAACACGCAGCAGCTTAGCATTAATCACACCCATAATCTGTGAAAAAAGTATATCAATAAAGAAAATGCAGCGCTATGTGATATTAACCTTACTAGTGTGAATATAAATACTACAAATTGATGCCATGAACACTTACTTACTGTACATCCAAGTTATGAGAAAAAACCATAATATATAAATAATAAAAAACAAAACATCTTTGTGTCAAGTTCACAGTGAAATAATTCATTAATATCGAAATATCATCAAATATAAAAAAAAAAAAAATCAGCAAGTCCACAGTAAAAAAGGTATATGTTGAAAAAATATATTAAACAAATATATATAGAACAAATATATAGAAAAAAATATATATACAGTTGTGCTCATAAGTTTACATACCCTGGCAGAATTTATGTTTTCTTGGCCATTTTTCAGACAATATGAATGATAACACAAAAACTTATCTCATGGGTAGTGTTTGGCTGAAGTCATTTATTATCAATCAACTGCGTTTACTCTTTTTAAATTATAATGACAACAGGAACTACCCAAATAACCCTGAACAAAAGTTTACATACCCCAGTTCTTAATACCGTGTATTGCCCCCTTTAACATCAATGACAGCTTGAAATCTTTTGTGGTATTTGTGGATGAGGCTCTTTATCTTCTCAGATGGTAAAGTTGCCCATTCCTCTTGGCAAAAAGCCTCCAGTTCCTGTAAATTCTTGGGCTGTCTTGTATGAACTGCACGTTTGAGATCTCCCCAGAGTGACTCCATCATATTGAGGTCAGGAGGTCAGGAGACTGAGATGGCCACTCCAGAATCTTCACTTTATTCTGCTGTAGCCAATGACAGGTCGACTTGGCCTTGTGTTTTGGATCATTGTCATGTTGCAATGTCCAAGTACGTCCCATGCGCAGCTTCCTGGCTGATGAATGCAAATGTTCCTCCAGTATTTTTTGATAACATACCGCATTCATCTTGCCATCAAATTTGACCAAATTTCCTGTGTAGCTCACACATCCCCAAAACATCAGCGATCCACCTCCGTGTTTCACAGTAGGAATTGTGTACCTTTCATCATAGGCCTGGTTCACTCCTCTCCAAATGAAGCGTTTATGGTTGTGGCCAAAAAGCTAAATTTTGGTCTGAGCACTCCAAATGACTTTGTGGCAGAAGGTTTGAGGTTTGTCTCTGTGCTGTTTGGCATATTGTAAGCGGGAAACTTTGTGGCATTTGCGTAGTAATGGTTTTCTTCTGGCGACTCGACCATGCAGCCCATCTTTCTTCAAGTGCCTGCTTATTGTGCATCTTGAAACAGCCACACCACATGTTTTCAGAGAGACCTGTATTTCACCTGAAGTTATTTGTGGATTTTCCTGTCAGTTGGTCTACCTGACCGTGGTTTGGTTTCAACAGAACCCCTCATTTTCAACGTCTTGATTAGAGTTTGAACACTGCTGATTGGCATTCTCAATTCCTTAGATATCTTTTTATATTCCTTTCCTGTTTTATACAGTTCAACTACCTTTTCTGGCAGATTATTTGACAATCCTTTTGCCTTCCCCCATGACTCAGAATCCAGAAAAGTCAGTGCAGCACTGCATGAAAGATGCAAGGGTCTGACAGGAGTCCAGAAACTCATTGACCTTTTATACATACACACTAATTACAATTATCGCATCAGACACTAACTGACACTTTGCGGAAACCAGTGACACTAATACAGTTATCAGTGCTAAAACTATGCACTGTCACTGTACTAATGGCGCTGGCATGGAAGGGGTTAAACATCTAGGGTGATCAAGGATTAACTGTGTGTCTAGCCAGTTTTTTTGTGAAAACAGTATGCTGCATTTACTAGGAGAAGACTGTAGACTAATGTTTACATCCCGTGTAATAGGAATAAAAGTGACCCAAAGTAGACTAATGTTTACATCCCTTGTAATAGGAATAAAAGTGACCTAATTTTTTTTTTTTAATGGACAGTGTAAAAATAAAAAATTAAAAGTAAACTAAGTTAACTAAATAAGAAATAAAAAAATTTGAAAGTGCTCCATCCCGCCGAGCTCGCACGCAGAAGTGAACGCATACGGAAGTTGTGTCTGCGCATGAAATCCATACATGTGAGGTATCGCCGCGTTCCTTAGAGTAATAATTCTAGCATTAGACCTCCTCTGTAACTCAAATCTAGTAACCTGTAGGAACTTTTAAACATCGCCTAAGTTTGTCACCATTCCATGAGCGGGCGCAATTTTTAAGCGTGACATTTTGGGTATCAATTTACTCGGCATAACATTATCTTTCACAATATAAAAACAATTGGGCTAACTTAACTGCTGTCTTATTTTTTTATTCAAAAAATATTGCTTTTTTAAAGTGGCAATTAACAAGCACATTAGGATCCATATTAACCGCCTAAAGACTGCCTCATGACCTGTCCTGTCCTCCGTGACCACTCCCGCCACCCGTGTCCCACGATCGGGTCACAGAGAGGAAGAACGGGGAGAGGTGAGTATAAACAAACCTTCCCCATTCTTCCTAGTGCTGTCAGTGATCGTGTGTTCCCTGTGTTGGGGAACGACGATCAGTGACGTCACATGCACAGCCACACCCCCCACAGTAAGAACACTCCCTTACAACACACTTAACCCCTACAGCGCCCCCTCCTGGTTAACCCCTTCACTGCCAGTGTCATTTTCACAGTAATCAGTGCATTTTATAGCACTTTTCGCTGTGAAAATGACAATAATCGCAAAAATGTGTCAAAAGTATCCGATGTGTCCACCATAATGTCGCAGTCATGAAAAAAATCGCTAATCTCCGCCATTAGTAGTAAAAAAATAATAATTAAAATGCCATAAAACTATCCCCTATTTTGTAAACGCTATAAATTTGGTGCAAACCAATCAATATACGCTTATTGCGATTTTTTTACCAAAAATATGTAGAAGACTATGTATCGGCCTAAACTGAGAAAAAAAATTTTTTTATGTATTTTTTGGGGATATTTATTATAGCAAAAAGTAAAAAATATTGCATTTTTTTTAAATTGTCGCAACAAATAAAAACCGCAGAGGTGATCAAATACCACCAAAAGAAACCTCTATCGCAATTGTCAGTTAAAGCGATGCAGTGCCGAATCGCAAAAAAGGGGCCAGGTCCTTTACCTGCATATTGGTCCGGATCTTAAGTGGTTAAACATTTACAAACTAAAACTGAATAGTACTTTAAAAACTTAAACAGAATTTGCTAAAAGCTCTACACATACTTTGTCAAAAGTGTGCGCCTTGGATCCTGGCCAGTGTGATGTATTTTCCATTCAGCGCCCCTTGTTGGCTCTGGTGGGTGTGGGAATTTTTAGAATCTGTCCATCTTCTCCCTGGTCCCTTCAATATAATGCTGTCAGTGCTGTGATCTTGTATGGTGGACTTTTTATTTTGAGAGCCTCCCCAGTGATAATGTCATAGGCTACCTAGTGGTCCTCTGCATGATTTTCCAAAAATATTTTGGTTCATTACATTCTGTTGATTTTAGGGATTTTTTGGTGAAATATTGTTAATGTTGCCCAGCTTCTGATGAAGCTTTCGATGTGAAACATATTGAGCATGAGGCATTTCTCTATCAAGTTACTGCACCAGTTTCACTTCACTGATACATAGTTATCTTGACTATTTGCACAACTGATGTACAGTACCTCACAAAAGTGAGTACGCCCCTCACATTTTTGTAAATATTTTATTATATCTTTTCATGTGACAACACTGAAGAAATGGCACTTTGCTACAATGTAAAGTAGTGAGTGTACAGCTTGTATAACAGTGTAAATTTGCTGTCCCCTCAAAATAACTCAACACACAGCCATTGATGTCTAAACCGCTGGCAACAAAAGTGAGTACACCCCTAAGTGAAAAACTTCCAAATTGGGCCCAATTAGCAATTTTCCTCCCCAGTGTCATGTGACTCATTAGTGTTACAAGGTCCCAGGTGTAGCAGATGTGTTAAATTTGGTGTGATCGCTCTCACTCTCTCATACTGGTCACTGGAAGTTCAAAATGGCACCTCATGGCAAAGAACTTTCTGAGGATCTGAAAAAAAGAATTGTTGATCTACATAAAGATGGCTATAATAAGATTGCCAATACCTTGAAACTGAGCTGCAGCACGGTGACCAAGACCATACAGCAGTTTAACAGGACAGGTTTCACTCAGAACAGTGCTCGCCATGGTTGACCAAAGAAGTTGAGTGCACGTGCTTAGTGTCATATCCAGAGATTGTCTTTGGGAAATAGATGTATGAGTGCTGCCAGCATTTCTGCAGAGGTTGAAGGGGTGGGGGGGTCACCCTGTCAGTGTTCAGACCATACGCCACACATTGCATCAAATTGGTCTGCATGGCTATTTTCCCAGAAGGAAGTCTCTTCTAAAGATGATGCACAAGAAAGCCCACAAACAGTTTGCTGAAGACAAGCAGACTAAGGACATGATGAGACCAAAATAAACTTATTTGGTTCAGCTGGTGTCAAGCGTTTGTGGCAGCAACCAGGTGAGGAGCACAAAGACAAGTGTGTCTTGCCTACAATCAAGCATGGTGGTGGTAGTGTCATGTTCTGGGGCTGCATGAGTGCTGCCGACACTGGGGAGCTACAGTTCATTGAGGGAACCATGAATGCCAACATGTACTGTGACATACTGAAGCAGAGCATGATCCCCTCCCTTCGAAGACTGGACAGCAGGGCAGTATTCCAACATGATAACGACCCCCAAACACACCTCCAAACAACCACTGCCTTGCTAAAGGAGCTGAGGGTAAAGGTGATGGACTGGCCAAACATATCTCCAGATCTAAAGCCTATTGAGCATCTGTGGGGCATCCTCAAACGGAAGGTGGGGTTGCGCAATGTCTCTAACATCCACCAGCTCTGTGATGTCATCATGGAGGAGTGGAAGATACTTCAGTGGTAACCTGTGAAGCTCTAATGAACTCCATGCCCAAGAGGGATAAGGCAGTGCTGAAAAATAATGGTGGCCACATAAAATATTGACACTTTGGGCCCAATTTGGACATTTTCACTTAGGAGTGTACTCACTTTTGTTGCCAGCAGGTTAGACATTAATGGCTGTGAGTTGAGTTATTTTGAGGGGACAGCAAATGTACACTGTTAGGCCCCGTACTCACGACCAAACATGTCTGCTGAAACTGGTCCGCGGACCAGTTTCAGCAGACATGTTTGGCCGTGTGTAGGCCCGAGCGGACCATTTTCGGGCGGATCGGACAGGTTTCCAGCGGACAACTGTTTCCTGGACTTGCTTTAAAACAGTCCGCTGGAAACCTATCCGCCCGGACATGTACGGTCGTCTGTACAGACCTACCGTACATGTCCTGCCGCCCGCCATCCCTCGCAGGCGTCGAATGACTTCGACGCATGCGTGGAAGCATTTTAAAGGCAGGCCGCCCACGTCACCGCGTCATTGTCACGGCGACACAGCGTCATCGACACGGCGACACCGCGGACACGCCCCGCGTATTGTTTACGCGCGGACCTCTGTTCGATGGTGTGTACAGCCATCGAACAGAAGTTCCCGGGCAGTCACCGGGCAGACATGTCCGATGAAAACGGTCCGCGGACCGGTTTCATCGGACATGTCTGCTCGTGAGTACTCGGCCTTATACAAGCTGTACACTCACTACAGTGTCATTTTTTCAGTGTTGTCACATGAAAAGTCATAATACATTTTTACAAAAATGCGAGGTACTGTATATATGCTCAACTGGTTCTTGATATTGTCTCTATAGGGTGTTTACCATTGATGTCTTCCATTGATTCACCTTGATTCATCTTTGTACAAATAAAGATATGATTTTTATTTATGTTTGATGTGTAAATCACTAACTGAGGAGCCATACAGTTAAAGTCCCAGGTTATTTTCTTCTTCTTCACATCATTAGCTGGAAAGATTAAAGTAAAATCGCTCCTCTTTGTGTATGCATATATTGTATATGCATTGGTGTAGACAGTTAAGGCCCGTACACACGATCAGACTTTTTGACAACAAACCTTTGACGGAGCTGTTTTTGCAGACAATCCGATCGTGTGTACGCTCCATCGGACAAACTTTTCATCAGACAAATGTTGGCTGTGAGAATAGACAAACTTCCGATGGAGCAAATCCGATCGTGTGTACACAAGTCCAAAGTACAAACACGCATGCTCAGAACCATTGCTGAAGATCAGACAACAATAGCAGAAGTTGCCCAAAGGGTGGCCGTGGAGAGCAGAAAAAACACATAGTACGTCTATTACGTCACTATGTTCGTGTTTGTTGGCTGAAAAAGTCCTTCCGTGTGTATGCATACCAAGTTCACGGACAACGCCCTTTGGAGCAAAATCCACGGAAAAGCCCAATGGAAGTCCGATCGTGTGTATGAGGCTTAATATTATCTAGAGATAAGGACTGGGGCACAAAATAGTGCCTATGCTGCTCCCTATTGATACATCTAGGTGAGATGCTATATGACTGTATCCGGCACTTCAGCCAATACAAATCAAAACACTTGGGCCCGGATTCACAAAGCACTTGCGCCGACGTATCTCGAGATACGCCGCATAAGTGCAAATATGCGCCGTCGTATCTGTGCGCCGTGCCCACAAAACTAGATACGCCTGAAAATAGGCTTCATCTGACCGACGTAACTTGCCTACGCCGGGGTAGAGTGGGCGCATATTTACGCTCGATGTATTTGGCGCTCCCATTGATTTTCTATTCACATATGCAAATGAGGGAGATACGCCGATTCACGAACATATGTCCGTCCGAAGCAGTGCACGTAAAGTCATACATCCGGCGCAAAGTTATGCCCCATAAAGGAGGTGTAACTCAGCAGCATCCATGCAAAGGGAACACAAGCCAACGTATTTTACGCAGTTTATGTAGGACGTGAATATGACTAGGCGTAGGTTACGTTCACGTCGTAGGCAGTGATCCGGCGTATCTTAGAGAGTAGCTCCAACGTGATTGTGAGCATGCGTACTGGGATGCGTCCACGGGACGGCGCATGCGCAGTTGGCGAAATCGTATCTGCCTGGCGCTCAGCCCATCATTTGCATGGGGTCACGCCTCATTAGCATGGCTCACACCCACTTCCACTTATGTCGACTTACGCCTGAGAAACCCAGTGCAGATTTGGGAGGAAGTGCTTTGTGAATCCAATGCTTGCCTCTCTGCGCTGCGTCGGCGTAGCGTAAAGGAGATACGCTACGGCGGCATAAATATGCGCCGCTGTATGTGAATCCGGGCCTTGATGTCAAATGAAAGCACAATAAGAGGCAAATAAATGTTTTTAGAACTGAAACAGGGTAGATGAAGGCTGGAATTTAAGTGTATATATTAGATTTATATTAGATTTACGTTTGAAGGATAACTCCACTTTCATCAAGGCTTCATCACTCCTAAAGGGATGCCTACACTATAACTTTCCTCATTAGAACACTGCAAGGGAATCAGCTGATTAATAATGAAAAAGTCACCCCATTCAGATTCACGCTGCATTGACATAAACAACCAAACAAACATCAAACAAGCAGCTCTTTCTTCAGAGCAGAAACAGGTGGGAATCTGCTGCTTAGACTTTTAAAATTGATAGATAGAGTGAAAGTGGGAACAGAATTGCAAGTGAATTCAAGACGTTGTCTGCATTTTAATAAGTGGGGGATTGCACTAGTGTGGATTTAAAAATGTATGAATAAATAAAGGTATTTAAAAAAAAAAATCTCCACTTAAGGCCTGTGTTTCGATCGTGGTGTTTTCTATGAGTGTCTACTTGTAAATTAGACAACTGACCTTACTTGTTGACCACAGATACTGTATTTCTTAAAAGGTATGTAAATCATAAAAAGTTACTCTTATTTGCTCCATTTAGTTTTGTTAACTATACAATTAACAGAAATTGTTTTGTAATATCTGTTTGACAAAAGGAAATAGTGATCCTGCTAGAAATGATGTTAGATTATTACTTTATGTGTTCTCTGCCTTTGTTATGTTCTTATGTTACATTGTTCCAAGGTCTACAGAATCCAAAACATCTATTTTATGGAGATGAGAAGATGGAGAGGTGTCAGTAGTTATCGCCTCGTTCTGTTGTTCTGAAATAGTGGGTGAGTGTGGATTGCCATACTAGGACAGAAGAGGTGTTACTGGTAGAATCACCAGGTGAAAGTAAAGTGAAAAAATGCCTGAAAAAAGGAAAACTAATGTAGCCTAAGGACTGGTAATTACAAAATATTACATTTTATTTTTGTTGGCCTTAGATACACTTTAATACAATATAAATAGGTCAACATTAATATATATATATATATATATATATATATATATATATATATATATATATATATATATATATATATATATATATATATATATATATATTAGGGCTGTGCGTTAAACGTGATATTAACGGCGTTAACGCAAACCCATGTTAACGCCGTCAATATTTTTATCGCGCGATTAACGCAGGAGCCCTCGGGGTGGACATGCAGAGTGTGCAGCGGCGCGGCGCGGCTTACCTTCTCGCTGGATTCACAGGCAAGTTACTCACCTTGTCCCTGGATCCAGCGATGCCACCCCGCTGTGTGATCGAGCGGGTCCTCCTTGCTTGGCGGGTCCTCCTTGCTTGGCAGGTCCTCCTTGCTTGGCGGGTCCTCCTCGCTTGGCGGGTCCTCCTCGCTCGGCGGGTCCTCCTCGCTCGATTCACAGTGCCTGTGTGCCGCCGAGCTCCGTTCCCTGCGACGTTACGACGCACGGGGACGGAGAACGGCGCCAAATTTAAAAAAAGTAAACAAACACAATACACACAGTATACTGTAATCTTATAGATTACAGTACTGTATGTAAAAAATACACACCCCCCTTGTCCCTAGTGGTCTGCCCAGTGCCCTACATGTTCTTTTATAAAATAAAAACTATTCTTTCTGCCTGAAAAACTGTAGATTGTCCAAAAGTGTCCCTTTATGTCAAAAATGGTTTTAGATCAGCTAGAAAACAGCGATAATAAATTATAATCACTTGCAGAATTGTGCGATATTTGTGGGAAAATTCGTCATAAATTAGAGCGATTAATCGTGAGTTAACTATGACATTAATGCGATTAATCGCAATTAAAAATTGTAATCGTTTGACAGCACTAATATATATATATATATATATATATATATATATATATATATATATATATATATATAAACAGAAATGTTTAAAAACAATAGCAAACAAACAATAGAAATTAAATCCTTAAAATGATGACGTTGTCCACAAAATTAAGTACTTAAATGTAATCCCAACCTGAATGATAAATGTGCATAAAAGTAGTCATGAGAAAGAAAAGAAAAAAAAAACAATGAATATAGATTAGAGACAATACAACATCCATCACTCATGTCATCAAGTATGCAGCATTAAATATGGATTTTGTCTATTTATTCACATAACATGCTAGAAAAAAATACATATTTATGCAGCATACCTGTATACGTGTGTTTTTAATAAATAATACTATACTTTGTGTATTGAAATTAAATAGCAAAAAAGTCAGATGGGACTAAAAGAATGAATAATGAATAAAACATCAGGAAAGGGTGAATCTGCTTGGGTTCGATTCACAAAGGGTTCCTTGAATTCTGTTTGAAATTCACAGGCCCTGAACTTAGCATCGAATACCATTAAGTTCCATGGGGGAGAAACTTAATACTAAGTTCTGTCGATTTTCTAGGCCAATATGCAATCTATTGTCAAAAAATGGCATAGGGAGCTGGGCACTGGCATGGAGGACATCTAAAAATTTTAAAAACAATCCTTTAAATGGGACAATTACTTTAAGCAGTGTCAATGAAAACATATTCTAACATCACATACAGTATTTGATTTGCCATTTGAGAAAAATACATTTAGTTTGACTGAAAGCGTTTGTTAACACACAAAAAAAAAAACTGATCTTGCTCCCTTAAAGCATGTTATACAGCACAGTGCTTGTGCTGTGTCATTTGGCCTCCTGTATCACCTGTAATACCTGGCTAATCCTGTCTGGCTATGCCCTTTCCCCATACGCTGACCCAGATATATCAGGGCTGCTGAGCCCTGACACCGTTGTCAGCGTACGTGCCTCCGTCAGCCGCAGCCCTGCTCTCTGTCTCCTGAGTCCTCTCCTCCATCCTCTCCCCTCTCTGTCTGCTCGTGTTAGCGCCTGGTCACCTCCCCCTCGTTACTGCTGCACTCATACTTAATATTAAATGTTCCCATCCCCTCTGTATTAGAACAATATGTTTCCCTGTGTCTGTGGTATATCATAAATATGCTTATCTGTACTGATAACACTACGTCTTCCTGCAATCATGTGACTCCTCGGCTCTGTCTCTATTCTCTTCTCTCCTCCCCGGCTGATGTCAGTGGCAGTGCTCGGCCCTGCCCACTGGAACTGTGAGCTTGGCAGAGGAGAGGAGAGAGGAGTCACATGATTGCAGGAAGATATTTAGAATAATAAAAAAAATAGATTAAACATTACAGATTAAAAAACAGACAAACTACCAAATACAAATAATATGCCAGTTTCTCTAACATCCCCAAATAATAGCCAACACAATACCAGCATACTATAAAAACAACACATAAACCAGAATTAGATCTTCACCTCCAGCCTTCCCAGAGAAGAATTAACTTGATCGCCACAGGCAAATATTATTTCTTGTGTCACTCTGTGGTGCATCGCGGGTGCAACAATCTGTCACTGATGGTATGACTCAGACTGACCAGTGTATTGTGTAGTGGGTGGGAGAAGTTGTCGAAGCCGGAGCGTAACTTGAATAACTTTCTCCTGTCCAACACTGTTGTAAAGGACTCCAATTTCAATCCAACACTGGCCTTGCGAATCAGTTTGTTGAGTCTTTTGGTGTCAAACACCCTAAAGCCTCATACACACGATCGGATTTCCAACTGACTTTTCCGTGGATTTTGCTCCTAAGGGCGTTGTCCGTGACCAAAAACGTGTCAAAAAGTAAAATCCACAATAGACACATTTTGACATTTCCTTTATTAAAAATAAAATACAAATAATAAGTGTCCCGCGATGCCCATCCATCTTCAATCAGTTCTGCTTCGATGGGAGGCCTCCCAGTGACTTCTGTCTCTTGGCTGTGACAGCTGTTATATAGACTAGTGCAAGGCCACCCGACGATGTAACTGAGTGACCCCGACCCCTTATGACATCATGTGATGTCAGAGGTGGAGGGGTCATCTGCTTACATCAGCGGGTGGCCCTGCCCCTGCCTATATAAGAGCTGTCAAAGGTAAAGGCGGGTTTTTCGTTTTTTTCCCTGTTTTTCAGGCCCATTGGGCCGCATGATTGAAGAAGGATGGACATTGTGGGACACTTATTTTTTTCTGGATAAAATGTACCCGATACCCATTCACATAGGGGGGTGCAGGATATGGGGCCCCCTTATTAAAGGGGGCTCACAGATTCTGATAAGCCCCCCGCCCACAGACCCCGACAACCAACGGCCAGGGTTGTCGGGAAGGGGCCTTTGTCCTCATCAACATGGGGGCAAGGTGCTTTGGGGTGGGAGCGCAGGGCCCCCTGCTCCAAAGCACCCACACCACCATGTTGAGGGCATGCGGCCTGGTATGGCTCAGGAGGGGGCGCTCGTCCCCACCCCCTTTCCTGACCGGCCAGGCTGGTGCTCAGATAAGGGTCTAGTATGGATTTTGGGGGGACCCCACGCCATTTTTTCGGCTCCCCTTAAAACCCTCACCAGACCTATGGTCTGGTCATGAAGGGGGAACCCATGCTGTTTTTTTTTTCCAAAAAATATTGGCGTGGAGTTCCCCTAAGTATTAGGGGATCAAAGTCGGCGTCCCTGCTCATTGAAGTCGTACTTCAAGTCGTGGGGCAAAGTCGGATACACAGTCGTATGACTGTCGCAGCAAAATCGCGGTAAAATCGTGAGACTTTGAAGTCGCATAAGTGTGAAAGGGGCCACACCTGGTGATATACTGTATAGGCCCACATTAGAGTTAGATCACATTTGAAGGCTAGATCACCTGCCACTGATGGCATTATTGTAGGATTGCAGGTAGTGAGGAAAGTATGACATCTAGTGGAAACAACTAATAACTCCAAGCACCATTGAATTAAAATACATAACATTGAGTAGGGATGAGCTTCGTATTCGAGTCAAACTCATGTTTGACTCGAACATCGTATGTTCGATCGTTCGTCAAATTCCGAAAGTTTTGGGCCGTTCGCGCCAAATTCGAGTTTCATGACCCTCTGCAGTGTGCACCTAAAGCTACGTGGTGTGTACTGCCTGTGTCCTCTGCAGTGTGCACCTAAAGCTACGTGGTGTGTACTGCCTGTGTCCTCTGCAGTGTGCACCTAAAGCTACGTTGTGTGTGTACTGCCTTTGTCCTCTGCAGTGTGCACCTAAAGCTACGTGGTGTGTGTACTGGCTGTGTCTGTGCTATTTTTCTCAATGATTTTCATCCATATTGTAGGGACCAGACATTACATTAAAGCCGCAAGCAGTTTTAAATTACTTTTTTCTTATAGTAATCTCATTTTGTGCAGGGACAGTTCTAAACATGTGCCACTACTATAGACACCCAGCAGGTATGATATTTAAAGGTTTTTTTTTCACTCTAAGTATCATTAAAATCACTGCTTCAGAAAAAACAACCATTTTTAAAACTTTTTTTCATTGATACATGTTCCCTGGGGCAAGACCCGGGTTCTCAAAGACATTTTACAACAATAACTTGCATATTAGCCTTTAAAATTAGCACTTTTGAATTCAAACGTTTGAGTCCCATAGATGTCAATAGTGTTCTAAATGTTTGCGTGAATGGTCGGTCCGTTCGAAGGTTCTGGTGCGAACCGAACGGGGGGGTGTTCGGCTCATCCCTAATATTGAGACATTTGTCAGTGCACATGATTATTCAATGGAACTATTACATACTTACTCACCTCCACAAAATACAATGACATTGTAATTCTTGGTCCTTGTCCTTGGTAGCTCCACCGTGCCTACTTACCTACAGCCCTGTGGGGATCAATTTATGTTCATGTAGAACAGACATCCCAACCTGCAAAAACAGGGAGGTGGCAAACTAATTTTAAGGAGATGACGCTTTATCCCGTTGTAGACCCCCCCAATGAAGGGCAGCCTTACCAGTGCCAATTAGATGCAACCGTGTCCATCTGTGCCATCTTATCAGTGCCAGCACAGTCCATCAGTGCAGCCTATCAGTGACCATCGGTGTCTATTTGTGCCACCTCATCAGTGCCCACCAGTGCAGCCCATCATTGTCCTTCAGTGCCACCTCATCAGTGCCTACAAGTGCAGTCCATCAGTGCCCACCAGTGCAGCCTATCAGTGCCCATTAGTGCAGCCTATATGTGTCCATCAGTGCCACCTCATCAGTGCCCACCATTGCAGGCTATCAGTGTCCATCAGTGCAGCCTATTAGTGTCAATCAGTGTCCTTCAGTATCACCTCATCAGTGCCCACCAGTGCAGCCTATCTGTGTCCATCAGTGCAGCCTATCAGTGCCCATCAGTGCCACCTCATCACAGCCCCCAGTGCAGCCCATCAGTGCCACCTCATCAGGACCAACCAGTGCAACCTATCAGTGTAAATCAGTCTCCTTCAGTGCTACCTATTCAGTGCCCACCAGTGCAACCTATTAGTGTTCATCAGGGCAGCCTATCAGCCGGCAGATCGCCCAGGGTGTCTGGTAGCCCACAGACAAATGCAGGAGACTCCTGTGACTCGCGAGAGACTTGGGATGTCTGTGTAGAATGCCATATGAAATCTTTATGGTTTCTGTGCTTGCCTGAAGAAGTATATGCAATACAGCTCCATACCTCCCAACTTCATAAGATGGGAATGAGGGACACCTATTAGCAAAAGTATGTAGGCATAGGACACACCCCCTGCCACATCTCCTTAATGGAAAATTGTGCAAAAAAATGATTGGTTAAACCCACAAGTGCTTTTTTTCACCACTACTATTTCTTTATATTGGCTCTTAGAATTTACAAATGCAACAATTTTGAATTTGGATGAAAGGTTTAGCACTGGGAAACACTTTTTGATAGATAAGCAGTGCATTTTATATACTATATAGATCTTACCAAAATGAGGGACAGATGAGGAGGAAAGAGGGACAGAGGGGCTTTGTTCTGAATGAGGGACAGTCTCTCAAAATCAGGGACAGTTGGGGACAGTTGGAAGCTATGCAGCTCTAGCCACCGTCTGACTGTAAAAAGTATATATTTTTTTATATGTGGTAGACAATCATATTAACAGGCCTCACAAACCTCAACTAAATAAACAACCCAACATAAGATGGGAGGCACAGTGTTGTAGTGGATAGCACTTTGGCCTAGCAGTAAAAAGGGTCACTGTTTGAATTCCAACCATGACAGTATCTGCCTGGAGTTTGCACGTTTTCCCTGTGCCTGCGTGGGTTTCCTCCGGGTTCTAAGGTTTCCTCCCACACTCCAAAGAAAGCACAAGGTTAATTGGATCCTGTCTAAATTGTCCCTAGAATGTGTATGTATGAATGTGATTTAGGCACCTCAGATTGTAAGCTCCTTGAGGGTAGGGACTGAATGTACAATGTATATGTAAAGCGTTGCCTAAATTGACGGTGCTATAAAAGTACCTAGAATAAATTAATTAACTAATAAAAAATACACATTCTACAGGTCATATACTAACTAACATAGTCAGGTTGAAAAATTATCCAATTCCTTCTGGTTCAACCAATAGCAAACAGAACAAAACAGAAAACCTTCATATACATAATCCTATATCCCTATTTGATTCAGAAGAAGTAAAAAAATGTCAACAGACCATGATCCTATTGCTCTAGTGGGGGGAAAAATCCTTCCTCATCCTCTAACGCAAGGGTGTCAAACTCAATTTCATTGCGGGCCGCATCAGCATTATGATTGTTCTTAAAAAGGCCGGTTGTATCTGTAAGATTAGATGTCCAGTGCATCCTCTCCCTTTACATTAGATGTAAAGAGCCACCCCACCATCAGTAATTGAGTCCCACACACCCCCTTACATCACAGTGCACCCCCCTTTCCCTATGCTGCTGCTGGAAAGAAGCTGGATCCATTGCTTATAAGCAGAAAATAGGTGTCTGGAGGAGGACCAGAGGAGGGCTGGAGCTCTCCTGTAGCTGCAAGAGAGGTGTGAGGGCCACATGAAATGGCCTGGAGGGACGGATTCGGCCCACAAGCCTTGTGTTTGACACCTGTGTTCTAAGGCAATTAGATATTGTGTGGATTAACTATTCTTGGTGTTATTACCTGTAAATAAAGTTCAGGACAAAACAGTTTTTCCTACTAATACCTAAGTTTTGTCAAAAAAAAAAAAGAAAAAGAAAAGAAATCAGCACTCAGGACATTACTTACCATCAAGTGTGTCACTTGTGCTGTTGGCTCCTGGCTTAGTTAGAATCTTCTTTAATCCTTCTCCCAATCCAAAACAAATAAAATATGTTTTCTAGGGGATTCTATTTCAAGCATTGAAAGGGCAAGCTGGATCTAGTTTGATGTAGATGTATACATTATATACAGTAAATCCTCAATAATACTCAATTTAACTTTTTTTTATTTTTTATGTTAAGTGCATGTGTGGTAAGTAATGGTATTTTTTTTTGTAATCCTTTTCTTTTTATTTATAAATTTGCTCTTATAATACACTCAGTGCTTTTAGTCATGTATACAAAAAATACACATAAAAAAGATGTTTAACCATAATTCCATAAAATATTATTTTATCATTAACCGTGTAACCTTTTGTGTGTTATTTCTATTTTTCCCCTTCCCCCTTTTCTTTCCCTTTCTCTGGTTTCTGTAGCTCTGGATATCTCAGATTATGCCATATCTGTGTAAAGGGCAACGGGCCCGTTATCCCCAGAACTTTCCGGATCTCCCCCCATACCCTTTTAAGGAGGACACATGTCGGCGCAGAATATGGTATACTGGGCAGATCCATTTCCACATGGGAAGCCGCCTCCAATGTAGGGGCAGATGTAGTCACCAGGTTACATATAGGGTCCTCACTCATTTCCCGCCCCCATCCCGCCAGTTGCTGGAACTGCGAGGCAAAAAAATACATTTTGGGATGAGATACTGCCAGACCTCCTCTATCCTTTCCATACTTAAGGGTGTTTTTTCCATATCAGGTCCCTCCTTAGTGTGTCAATTTGTTTGAACCATTTGTTCGTGATCCACATGGGGGAGTTGTGGAAGACATATAGGAGCTGTGGTACCCATACCATTTTTATTAGGTTTGCCCGTCCTACCACTGACATTAGAAGCTTACACCAGCTATTACATTTCTCTTTCTGTCTAGCCAGCAGTGGACCTAGATTCAGCTGAAGATACTCAGCCGAATCCGGGGATACCACCACTCCCAAGTATTTAAAACTATTAGTTATAACAATCTGTTCTGTCCCGGCTGGCAAGAGTTCCTTCAACTGGTCTGTGGGCATCAAGGTTGATTTGGACCAATTAATGGCAAAACCTGAAAAGCCTCCAAAGTCTAGGCTGTATTGCCTGCTGTCTGCCTCGCCACTCTGGGTGAAAAAGACATTCTATCAAAGCCCCTATCCAAAGTATTATTAAAATTGCCTAAGGCTAATACCAGTACATGCGGGGATGAGGCCATAAATTGCGCTAAACTCCTAAGAGGCGCTGCTGAGAATGGTGGGGGGATATATATTGAAGCAATAATGCACACTAGCCCATTAATGCTACCAGGGCCTGTTCTTTAGCTTTTATTTTGCCCTGTACCTTATTCTCCCATTCCCTGGAGCAAGTTTTAATGCCCGTGATCTCTCTAATAAGACATCCCCTCAAGAATGCCTTAAGTGTGTCCCACACCATCGCTGCACTAGCAGATCCCCTATTAAAATGTAAAAACTCCCACACTGCATCCCCTGTTCCATCCGATGGTGAAAAAAGGGTCAGCCAATAGTGATTCACTTTCCATAGCGGGCGGTCTCATGTAACAGAGACATTGAGCCGTACCTAAAATGGCGAGTGATTGGATAGTAGACGCAGCTCATAGGTCGAATCCACTACCCGCTGCATTAACGTCTCATTCCCCAGGCCTAGGTCAATACGGGAGAGTCCATCATGCGTGGTGGAGTGGCATGAATAGCATATATCATCAGCATGCCTCTCACGCCAGACATCACAGAGTCCTATTTCAGAGAGCAGGGAGGCAAAGGCCGTTTGCCTCGCCACTCTGGGTGAAAAATACATTCTATCCAAGCCCCTATCCAAAGCATTATTAAAATCACCTAAGGCTAATACCGGTACATCCGGGGATGAGGCCATAAATTGCGCTAAACTACTAAGAGGCACTACTGAGAATGGTGGGGGGATATATATATCAAAGCAATAATGCACACTAGCCCATTAATTTTACAGAGCAAAGAAACATATCTACCTTCTCTGTCAACCTGCTGTTGAATACACTCAAAGGAAACCATCACACTAACTCCCCTGGAGTAAGAAGTGTGTGTAGAATGATATTGCATTGAATATTTACACAAATTCAGTAGGTGGACAGAGTCAGGCTGCATGTGTGTTTCCTTCAAACAAATTATCTGGGGTTTCATTTTATCAACATATTTAAACATTGCATTTCTTTTAACCTTATCCCCCCAGGCCCCTGACGTTCCGTGTCATTAATAATATACCCTTATTATTCCTATTAACCATTACCGAGGACAAGGAAACAATTACGTGTATACCAGAAACAAATAATGGACCATAGAACATTTGCCCATCTGGGTAACCTTCCCCTGCAAAATGAAACAAATTTAAAATACATATTACTACAAAGTCCACAACCTTTCCCACCACTACGGTGTAGTATTTCTACATCATCAAGTGAACACGTGTAACTTAGACAGTATAATATTTGTGTTTATACCTTCTTCCAATAATTATTTGTGGTGTAGCTCCCCCTCCCCTCCCCCCGTTCCCTCCCCATCTCTCCTCCCCAGACCCATCCCCCCACCTCCTCCCCCCATCCTTCACCCCCCTCCTAACCCCCTCCCTCTCTGCCCAGCTGGGCCTACCCTGGGGGCTATACCTGTGGACACTCCATGCATCCCTTCTCCCCACCTTTCTAACATACATCCCTTGAACCCTTATTCTAGGGCTCGACACCCCCCTCCCCCCTCCCCCCAACCTCTTTTAGTGCTATTACGGTGCTCTACCAACTATACTTAGTATTAAATAAAATTTATCGGGCCTACCCCTTTTCAATCCTATTATAGTGCTATTTGTTCTTTCAAAGTGCTTTATCTAGAGCAAATTAGTGAAAAATTATTCCGAAAAAAAAAGAGGGAATCCAATTAGTCTCTTAAGCCATGATATTCGGTACACTATGTCACTCTCTTATTGTCCTCGAGCCATTTTTCTGCACAAAAAAATGTATGCCATACGTTGTAGTTACCCGCAAGTGGGCGGGATAAAGCAAGGCATATGTCATCTTATGTTGCTGAAGGGTCCATTTGATGGGCCTAAAGGCCGCTCTTTGTCTCTGAAGGTCGGGAGAGAAATCCTGATACAGTGACATTTTTACCCCTTTATATGTGATTTCCCCCTTTTCTCTGGCCTTCCAGAGCAGGGTCACTTTATCACTGTAGTTAAACATTTTAAGAAGTAGAGGTCTCAGGTATTCACTTGCCTGGCGGGATTTAAAGGGGACTCGATGGGCTCGTTCAATACCAAAAAAAGGTGTAAAAGATGTAGCCCCAAATGTCTCCTTAAACCATCCCTCCAGAAATGCTACCGGGTCAGCTCCCTCACTCCGTTCGGGCATGCCTATTACTCTGACACTACTTCTACGGTTCCTGTTTTCTAGTTCGTCGATTTTAGTGGCCTGAGTATCCATTTGTTTCTTCAGTCCCATAACTTCTTGTCTAAGTGGAAGTAAAATATCCTCACCTATCCAAAACAGCAGTTCTTTCTACTGTCTCTCACAGCTTACCCCCCTATTGAGACTAATTCCTCTTTAATGCCTTTCAGCTGTATGTCCATACCAGGTATAGATTCCTTACAGGCATTTATAGCATGCAAAAGGTCCCTCAATGTGGGCTCTTCTTCCCTTCCTTCATGCTTGTTTCCACTGGGTTGGTAGAGCTTGTTTTAGCAGTTACAGTACTAGACTTTCCTGCCCCTGACCCTTTGGTACTCACTTTTTTAGCACTTAATACCGCTGCCGGGCTCGCCAGTACTTTACAGTTGGTAATTTTAACAGTTACATGTATTTAATAACCTCTCACAGAAATCTCAGTACTCCTCCTCACAATGCATTCATCTATGTTTCTCTCCAGAATGATCTTTGTTTAGCCACCATCCAGTGTCAGCAACTAATGCCTTGTACACAGGATCGGAATTTCCTATGAAAACAGTCAGACGGAATTTTTTCATTCGATATTCCGACTGTGTGTGGGCCCCATCAGACTTTTTTCCATTGGTGTTTAGAAATAGAACACGTTTTATTTTCTTCTGATGGAAACAATCTTATCGGAAATTCTGATCATCTGTGTGCAACCCCGATGGAGAAAAAAACATGCATGCTCAAAATCAAGTCGACGCATTCTCGGAAGCATTGAACTTAATTTTTCTTGGCTTGTCGTAGTGTTTTACGTCACCGCATTTTGGACGGTTAAAATTTGGTCTGACAGTGTGTATGCAAGACAGCTTGAACGGAATTGCAACGGAAAATTACATCAGATTTTATCCCATCGGAAATTTTGATCATGTGTACAGGGCATAATTCTTCAAAAGAGATGCCTGTATATTTACTGAAAGCACTACTTTAAAAGAGACTAGTATTTTGTTTCTTTATCATACCGTAAATATTATTATATCTTTTTTATATTTTTATTATGGTATTTGCAATTTTATATGTTGTGTCTATTTCATCCAAGCAAATTAATGTTTGTGTGAAAATATTTTTGATGTTGTGTTCATATTTATAAGTGCAGACATAAAAGTTTAACTAATATGTATTTCATGTTGTCACAAACCTTTACATAATTAAAATGACAGGAAAAAAGATATGGAGAAGGTGTTTTACTGTACAATGTGTGTAAGCTGAGCTAGGAAGGTTTTATTTTGATAACACTCAACACAACTTCCAATTAATGTCAAAGGAAACATTTACAATATAAGAAACAACAGATAAAAAAATAAAAATAAATCCTCCAGATTTCTGAGCATAGTTTAAAAATGCATTTTTACTTAAAGTTTCCTAAACCAGGACTAAGTTATTTAGAACACTAATATTGCTTCTAACCCTTTATCCATTTTGGATTATGAATCTACCCTTGCTCTACCCTTTTTTAATTGCTTTTTTTTTATGGTTTGTTATAAATATAATATGATATATAAAATAGTGATCCAATATTTGTTTTATGCTGGACCAGCATTTGGAAGGCTATTTTGTTTAAATTAAAAAAGTAAACAATTTAAAATAAGCCTACAATTATTTGTGATTCTGCTTATGCTATAATTGTTGCATGTTACATGCCGGACCAGAGGTAGCTCAGGATCACATGTCTCCAATGTAGTAACAACCACATTCACAAAGTAAAAGGTATATACTATCAAATATTCTACAGTTGGCATTGTGCTTTAGTATAGAACAACTAACTATTGGGTAATTGAGTAATTTGATGGTTTTGTCTGTACACGTAATTATCATCTAACTGTTGGAGGGAATGCAATCAAACGGGCACCCTTCTATATATCATGTGGTCATGCCCACTTTTATGATAATTCGGGAAAGAGATTTTGCTGCAAAATGTACTACATCTTCCCATAACCTTAACCCCACAGCTACTGTAGGCATCCTAAACCTAATCATAGAAACAATCCCACCTAAGCTTAGACTAATTACCACCCACATAGAACTGGCAGCAAGACTTCTAATAGCTAGACGATGGAAGACGGAAGACATTCCCCAACTTGCAGAAGTAATAGTCTTAGTACAAACACACTACTCGTATGAATCTCTACTTATAAGACGTAAACCCTCATACTCTCGACTTCATGAATTATGGCTCCCTTGAGAACAATGGTGTTCAAAAAGACATACCTAGACTCTTGTGATATATGACTGTATAGATGGCCACTCATTGCAATAAATAAATATACCCTATTGTTCTCTTTCTCCCTCTCTCTCTCCTTTCCCCCTGGCTACCCTCCAACCCCTCCCCCCCCCCATACCCTACCCACTTTCCCATCCCATTCTTCATGATAGAATATTCCTACTCTTATTCTATATCTAACATCAACTGTTATTAACTGTTATTAATTGGTGTTACTATAGTATATTACTGCCACCATAAGTTTAAGTTTACGTAATGCAAGCTATCTGTATTGCCTATTGCCATACATCTACATGTTTTTACTACTGTATCATTAAAAATGGCAATAAAAATCTATTGAATAAAAACAAGGTAAAACAAAAGGGAACACAAATCCATTATAATCCGTCTTTAAAAATAAAATTCCAGCAAAATTGTCATAAATGCCCAAATTGTCCCCCCAAGTATCCCTTCAACTGCTGACTGACGGTGTATGGGCAGCAGGTGTCCCTAAGATGTTCTTACATTTTCATTGTAAGCTGGCAAATATACAATGTAAAGGTTTAATATTGTGAGGAATACTTGCCAGCTTCTAAATTAGATGACATTTATACATTCCCATTCAGAATTCAGGAGCAGATCATGGTGAATGTGAAAGAGAATGTTGCTGGCAAATGTACTTTATAAATGTAATAAATAATTTGCCAGCAAAAATGTGACATGTATATTTGAATGTTTTTTAACCACTTCAGTCCCAGAAGAATTGGCTGCTCAATGACCAGGCCATTTTTTGCGATTCGGCACTGTGTTGTTTTAACAGACAATTGCGCAGTCATGCGACTTTGTACCCAAACAAAATTTATGTCCTTTTTTTCCACAAAAAGATCTTTCTTTTGGTGGTATTTGATCATCTCTGCGATTTTTATTTTTGCGCTATAAACAAAAAAAGAGCGATGATTTTGAAAAAAACACAATATTTTGTACTTTTTGCTATAACAAATATCCCCATTTTTTTTAAAAAAAGCTATTGTCTCTCAGTTTAGGCCGATATTAATTCTTCTACATATTTTTGGTAATAAAAATTGCAACAAGCATATATTGATTGGTTTGCGCAAAAGTTACAGGGCTCGATTCAGAGAATAGTAACTCTGAATCTACGCCGTCGTAAATTTAGGCGTATTCTGGAAACCATATACGCTTAAATTAGGCTAAGATACGAGCGGCGTAAGTCTCCTACGCCGTCGTATCTTAGGGTGCATATTTACGCTGGCCGCTAGGTGGCGCTGCCATCGATTTCAGCGTAGAATATGCAAATGAGCTGGATACGCCAATTCAGAAATGTACATGCGCCCGGTGGATTTTTTACGTTGTTTGCGTAAGGCTTTTTCCGGCGTAACGTTACTCCTGCTATATGAGGCATAGCCAATGTTAAGTATGGACGTCGTTCCCGCGTCGAATTTTGAACATTTTACATCGTTCGCGTAAGTCGTTCGCGAATATGGCTTTGCGTAAATTACGTTCACGTCTAAAGCATTGACGATTTGCGGCATAATTTCGAGCATGCGCACAGGAATTCTTTCACGAACGGCGCATGCGCCGTTCGTTAGAGACGTCATCTACGTGGGGTCATGTTTTATTTACATAAAACACGCCCACCTCTTCTCAATTTGAATTTGGCGCGCTTACGCCGGCTGATTTATGCTACGCCGCCGCAACTTACGGAGCAAGTGCTTTGTGAATACTGCACTTGCCTCTCTAAATTGCGGCGGCGTAGCGTAAAGAACATACTCTACGCCCGCACAAACTTACGGCAGGCTACCTGAATCTAGCCCATAGTGTCTACAAAATAGGGGATAGATTTATAGCACTTTTATTATTATTGTTTTTTTACTAGTAATGGCAGCAATAAGCGATTATGGCACACACATCGACAACTTTTGACACATTTTTGGGACCATTTTCATTTATACAGAGATCAATGCTATAAAAATGCACTGATTACTGTAAAAATGTCACTGGCAGGGAAGGGGTTAACACTAGGGGGGAATCAAGGGGTTAATTGTGTTCCCTGACGGTAAATGAATGAATGAATGACTTGTATAGCGCTACTCATGCGAACTGAATCGCCTCCGTGCGCTTTTTCCAGCCAGAGACTGCTTGGCTGGTGCGGTCATTTTACCCCGTAGGATCGCGACACAGTCATACACACAGATATACATATATATACTGGGCCAATTTGGACAAGATCCAATTTACCTACCAGCATGTCTTTGGAGTGTGGGAGGAAACCGTAGGAAACCCACACAGGTACAGGGAGAACATGCAAACTCCAGGCAGATGGTGTCGTGGTCGGGATTCGAACCAGCGACCCTTTTGCTGCTAGGCGAAAGTGCTACTCACTAAACCACTGTGCTGCCACGGTGTGTTCAAACTTTGGGTGGGAGGGAACTGGCTATAGGAAATGACAGATCGTGATTCCTAGCTATTAAGAACTCACAATCTGTCTCTCCTCACAGAACAGAACAGGGATTCAGTCCCTGTTCTGCCTCTTGTGCCCGCAATCGCACGTGCGCCTGCTATCCCGCTTAAAGGGACCGACGTACAGCTACGACAGTTCATGGGATCTTGCCAACCTGCCGCAGTATAATGAAGGTGGCTGGTCGGAAAGTGGTTAAAATATTCTCATATATAGTTGCATTGTATGAATGATAGTTTCTCTTTAACAATACTCTTATAACCCCTGTGTGTTACCAGTCTGTTTTTGTCTTCTATTTTGTAACAATGGAACACTTTCAATAATGAAATACCTTTATCTGATAATTTCTGTTTATTTTGCTTAGCTGGATGTACCTTTTGTTATCCTTATACACACCCTCTGGAACAGATCCACAATAAACAGGGCAGGTATGTATCCTTTTTAATTTACTATTTGGCTCCTGCCAGGTTGTTTAGCAAATTACTGTGAATAAATACATGCAGCAATATTTGTGGGGAAAAAAATTACATTTAACAATTTTAAATGGGACAATGTTTTTATTTTAAAGAAAACATGCAAACACAATACAGTAAATCAGCATCATCTTTAAAATTATGTTAAGAAAGAATCTATAATGAGGAACTGTAGCCTAAAAGAGTGGAGAGTGTATATTAAATATTAATGTTTTTCTTTAAAAAAAAAAAAAGATTATGCTATGACAAAAGTAAACATCTGCTGTCAGAAAGTCAGTTTTTGGCAAGTCTTATGCTATTGCTTAAACAAATATTACAGGATTACTGAATATCCTGCTGATTAAAATACTCAATTAACATCTATCTGTGTAAAAAAAAATAAAGGATTATTTCAATTTCCAAGACTGTTTTAACTAGTGAAATGCATAAAAATTAAAGCACCAGGTGGGTTTTGGTAGGTGAGAGAAAAACATTTTTAAAAGAGAAGTCATACTCACCTAACACAAACAGGCAAACATTTCCCAGCACACTTACCAGCTAGCCTGCAAAAAAAATGAATTGACCCTGACTAACAATTCACGTAAAACAGAGGTTCCAGAGCGCAGCATTGCCGACCGCCTCTCTCCGCCAGGCACAGCCTGGCAAATGAGCGGCTGAAGCTGTGACATTTCTTTTATTGGTGAGGCGGGGCCACCCGTCACGTGACCCTGTCCCCCTCTGACGCACCCTCTGCTACAGAGGGGGTGGGGTCGCGTGACGGGTGACCCCGCCTCACCAATAAAAGAAATGTCACAGCTTCAGCCGCTCATTCGCCAGGCTGTGTCCGACACAGAGAGGCGGTTGGCGATGCTGCGCTCTGTATCCCGGATGATCTTCTCATCGCTGGACCAGAGAGGAGATCACCCTGCCTGCAGACACCCACAACCACCGGGCAAGGGTTGTGAGGATGAGGCCCTTGTCCCCATCAACATGGGGACATCCTTCCCATGTTGAGGGCATGTGGCCTGGTACGGTTCAGGAGAGGGGGGGTCGCACTCTGTCCCCCCCTCTTTTCTGCGGCCGGCCAGGTTAACATGCTCGGATAATGGGTCTGGTGTGGATTTTTGGGGGAACTCCACGCCATTTTTTAAATAAAATTGGGGCGGAGTTCCCCTTAAAATCCACACCAGACCTGAAGGGTCTGGAATGAATATTTGGGGGGAACCCCACGTCATTTTTTTTTAATTGACAGCGGGGTTCCCCTTAATACCCATACCAGACCTGAAGGGCCCGGAAATTGATTTTGGGGGAACCCAACGCTGTATATTTTTTTTTATGAATGAATCCTCTCTGAATTGCCGGGAGCCGACAATTCATTATAGCCGCGAGTCCGGTTTTAAATGACTTTTTTTCTTTCAGAAATTACACTTTGTGCAGTGACAGTTCTAAGTACTGGAAACATGCGCTTTTTCACAGGCTTACTTTACACCCCCCCCCCTGGGTACGAAATTTAAAGGAATATTTCACTTTTATTGTTTCACTTTTAGCATTATTAAATTCACTGCTCCCCGAAAAAACGTTAGTTTTTAAAACTTTTTTTGCATTGATACATGTCCCCTGGGGCAGGACCCAGGTCCCCAAACACTTTTTAGGACAATTACTTGCATATTAGCCTTTAAAATTAGTACTTTAGATTTCTCCCAAAGACTTTAACAGGGTGTTCCGCGGCTTTTCGAATTTGCCGCAAACACCTCAAATTGTTTGTTGTTCTCCGAACAGGCGAACAGGCAATGTTCGAGGCGAACATGAGTTCGACTCGAACTCGAAGCTCATCGCTAACAGGGAGCAGTAGCTCCCTGTCATGTTGCTAGACAGAACAGGGAAATGCCTTGTTTACATAGGCATCTCTCCGTACTGCAGCTCCGTGACAAAATCGCGGGACATTGGCGGCCATCGAGTCTGCAGGACCCACGGGCATGGTCACGGAGTACACAGCAGGTGCACATGCACCCCGCCGGTGCCACGCACATGCCCACTAAGCCACGATTTAAATGCCCATTTGCGCAGCCATGCCATTTTGCCGACGTACATTGTTGTGCGCTGGTCGGCAAGCGGTTAAGGGCAGGTTTTCCTGGATGGAAACAACCCCTCCTTAAAGGCACAGGGATACGTTGGATACCCAGCTAGAGCACAATGGTGGTTGGAGACATCCAGTGTGTACCCATGCCAAGTTCAGTGAACAAGTTATACATAAATATGGCAACCACCCCAATTTATAACTAGCTTTTACAGTAAGGTGCACATGGTAGGGCAATGCACAGACAAAAATTTCCCAGCACACTTACCAGTTGTTAAAACAGGAGGCACACATTTGCAAATATATATGGAAGCCGCAGTGTCTACACCAAGGCTTAAGGCTGTAAAGGCTTGTTATAAATGGTGGGGATTGCCATCTTTTCACATACTCACCTAGGTGGATGCAGCGATGGTCTGATGCTGCATCTGTCTCCTGCTGCTTCTAAGACCGAGAACTGAGTGATTAAAGACCGCTGATCAGTCTCCGTCTTCAATGTGCCCCAGACAACATCACATGTAATGAAGCACACAGGGCAGAGCGATGTGCTGACATCACTGTTCCAGGAAGTTTGGGACGCTTCTGTGTTTGTAGCCGGCCTGCAGTTTTACTATGCGATTTATGTTACTCCTGAAATGTAATCAATTTTTTCAATAAAAAAATTAGAAAGGTTTCGAAGCTTCTCCTTTAATGTTGATTGAGGTCTCACTTGGATACTATTATGATAAGAAGTGCAGCCCATATTCACAGGACTCTCCCACCTGAGTGGATCTTGTGGGAGAGTCCTGTGAATACCCCGCTCCCATGCTCATCTGATGTCTCTTTA
The DNA here is from genome assembly GCF_905171775.1 of Rana temporaria. Taxonomy (NCBI): domain Eukaryota; kingdom Metazoa; phylum Chordata; class Amphibia; order Anura; family Ranidae; genus Rana; species Rana temporaria. Next base: position 381,553,527 of record NC_053493.1, on the reverse strand, counting down.
ATAAGAGGGTCTACTTAATTTGGTAAGCCTGCATCTTTACTAAGGTGGTGGTGTCACGATTTGGAGACCTTATTGGTGATTGGATGTCCATTATTCTCATCTGAACACTTATCAAGAGGATTGTCTCAAACTTTTATGATATTTTTATCTGAGAATTTTATCACTACATATTAGTGTATTAGCACTTGGATTTTGTTACACAATTATGAATGTCACACAATTGATTACATGCCAATTAAGTTGTTATTGCAACACCATATATTAATTTTTTTTGATTATTTGATTTATGCATTTTTTTTATCACCACTGTTTATAGTGTGTCTCTTTTTCTTATTTATTTAGCAGAGAGCTAGTCTAAAATGAGCTGATAGGCACTGTCGGCTGAAAATGGGTCAGCAGAACGAAGTGCACTCCTGTGATCCATAAGAGAAGTAGGGCCAAAATAAACTCATGTTCAGTTCCACATTGCATTTCAAATATTTCTAGCCTATCCCTATTAATCTGAACAATATTTTTCTTTGTAAAATTGCAGAGATCCCCACACATCCTTAAATTCAAGTGACGAGTATTCACTATGTCCTACAAGTAGGCACTGCTGTGTCACACATTTCACAGACCCTGCCTTCTGCACTACAGAGGTGTCAAAGAGAGGGGTTTCAGGAGGCGGGGTCATTACAGAAATCACTGCTTGCAGACATCAGCTGATGAAGTCCCGCCCACAGGATGTAATGCGTATGGGGAGGAGTCACGTATGACATCACCCGCGGCGAAACTTTCTTCAATGCCAATACCCCTGCACTTGGCTATAGTGCTTTACTTGTAAGTGAGGTTTTATTACTTTTATTGCAATAAACGTATTATACGGAGAGCACTAGATCAAGATAAAGTAGCACAGTGCTAAATAGCTAAATATGGTCTAGAAATTAAGGGGACAAAACTTTTCTGGTGGGCAGGAGGTTAAACAAATCTGGAGTATCAAGTACTGTAAGTTACGTTTTGTATTTTACTTTTTCCTGCTGTCCTCTGAGAGCCCTTCTATAAACCTTAATTATATCAGTTACGGTTTAGGTTTGGGACTAATTGTCTGGCTTTTAAGGCCAGTTATGGTAGGTGCCACAGAAAAAGCATAATTGGCATGCAACTGATAAAGATACTCCCTGTTCCAAGTCTTTTGTAAGGATGAACAATGAGAAACACCCAACTAACTTCTCGGAATGTTTTGCTTCACCTAACAACAAAATTTAATACTATCTTACTTTCCACCTCTCCTCTATCATTTGTGGATCCATCTGGCTCCTGTTACTAGCACCTGTGGCTTTTGAGCCTCCCAATGAGCATTTTCAGCCATTCCTGGACCTGAACCTATAGTGCTGCATTTATTTTCAGTGGATATCCACTTTTAAATAGGCTGAAGAAGAAGAGACACGCTTTGAAATGCGTTCCTATCTCCCATCACACTCCCTGTGGTGTCAGGCATCCTCTCCATACGGGCTCTGGCTTCCATCCCTTTTTTAGGTTGTCTCCCTGCAGCAGCAGCTCCCTCCTGCCTGCACACCTCTCCCCTGCTCACAGCCAAAGCAAGGGAATTCCATAGCGGTTCCGTGCTCCACAAGCTCCTCTTTTGTGAGTGTGTTCTAATCATTAATAAATATTGTTCACTTTGTTTACTACACTATGAAGGTTGCGCTTGTCTTTTCTCTTTTTTAGAGAACAGTTAGACTATAGAAATGACTACTTGCAAGCTGCTGAAAGTGAATAAGTGATATGCAAGGAGCCACATTTCTCTTATCCGTTTTTAATGTCATGGAAAAAACAATGTTTTTCTCGACGTGATTCTTGTCAAGCCTGCCTTGCATACACACGATCGTGAAAAAAAATGCTTGAGAAAAGCGCGGTGACGTACAACACGTACGACGGCACTATAAAGGGGAAGTTCCATTCGGATTGCGCCACCCTTTGGGCTGCTTTTGCTGATTTTGTGTTAGTAAAAGTTTGGTGAGAGACGATTCGCGCTTTTCAGTCTTCATGCTTTTCAGTCTGTTACAGCGTGACAAATATGCTATTTCCATTACAAATGCTAGTTTTACCAGAACGAGTGCTCCCATCTCATAACTTGTTTCTGAGCATGCATGTTTTTTTCCCGTCGTTAAAGCATACACACAATCGTTTTTTAACTACGTGAAAAATTACAACGTGAAAAACGAAGCGAAAAAATAGAGCATGTTCTAAATTTTGAATGCCCATTTTTCACGACGGGAAAAAATGCTCTGGACCCTCTACATGTTTTTAATGACCAATTTAAAAAATTAAATTTTTTACATAATGAAAAACGGTCGTGTGTACGCGGCATTACTCTTAAAAAGCCAGTAATGTTGACCTTTTAGTTAATATGCCCATGTAAACCTTTACACATAGATAACTATGTAAGTAGTGTTAGTCATTTAAAAACATTAAGTAATGGCTGCAAAACATTTAGGGGCAGATCCACAAAGAGAGTACGCCGGCGTATCTACTGATACGCCGGAGTACTTTCAAATTTCCTGCGTCGTATCTTTGTTTTGAATCCTCAAAACAAGATACAACGGCATCTGGGTTAGATCCGACAGGCGTACGTCTTCGTACGCCTTCGGATCTTAGATGCAATTCTTCGGCGTCCGCTGGGTGGCGTTCCCGTCGTTTTCCGCGTTGAGTATGCAAATTAGCTATTTCCGACGATCCACGAACGTACGAGCGGCCGTCGCATTCTTTTACGTCGTCTCTAGTCGGCTTTTTTCGGCGTATAGTTTAAGCTGCTATTTGGTGGCGTACGCAATGTTAAGTATGGCCGTCGTTCCCACGTATAATTTAAAATAAAAAAATTGTTTGCGTAAGTCGTCCGTGAATCAGGCTGGACGTAATTTATGTCCACGTCAAAAAAATGACGTCCTTGCGACGTCATTTAGCGCAATGCAAGGCGGGAAATTTAGGAATGGAGCATGCACAGTTCATTCGGCGCAGGGACGCGCTTCATTTAAATGAAATACGCCAACTACTCGCCGATTTGAATTACGCGCCATTACGCCACGAGAGATAGACTACGCCGCCGTAACTTTCTGGATTCTAACCTAAGACAAGTAAGTTACGGCGGCGTAGCGTATCTCAGATACGCTGCGCCGGGGCAGATCTTTGTGGATCTGCCCCTGTCTCTACAAAGAAAAATGCTGGTGTTTACTTCCAAAAACTCACACACTTACTTATGGGGTACATGGAAAATACTGGCCTTGTATTATGGGGTGGGAAAAGCAATTATAGTAAGTTGAGTATGCCAGTTGAGAGCAACAGCTGTCCACATTTCAATATCTTCTGGGTTCAATCAAGCCCTTGGTTCTTTTTCTGCTCTATGTTTAGGCTTAACCTTACTGATTAAATATTTAGATGCAAAACAAATGTGGTATTTAGGATACTTAGAACACCATGGTATTTGGAATAAACACATTGGCCCGGATTCACAGACACTGTCGCATATTTATGCCGCTGTAGCGTATCTCCTTTACGCTACGCCGACGCAGCGCAGAGAGGCAAGCACTGAATTCACAAAGCCAGTGCTTCCAAATCTGCGCTGGGTTTCCAAGGCGTAAGTCAGGGTAAGTGGAAGAGGGCGTGAGCCATGCAATGAGGCAGGATACAATGCAAATGATGGGCTGAGTCTCAGACAGATACGTATAATGAACGGTGCATGCGCAGTCCCGTGGACGCATCCCAGTGCGCATGCTCACAATCACGTCGGAACAACTGCCTAAGATACGCCAGATCACTGCCTACGGCGTTAACGTAACCTACGCCTAGTCATACTCACGTCCTACATAAACTACGTAAAATACGTTGGCTTGTGTTCCCTGGTGCAGCCCTTTGCATGGATGCTGCTGAGTTACACCTCCTTTATGGGGCATAACTTTACACCAGACGTATGACTTTACGTGCACTGCGTCGGACGGATGTACGTTCGTGAATCGTCGTATCTCCCTCATTTGCATATGTGAATAGAAAATCAATGGGAGCGCCAAATATGTCCAGCGTAAATATGCGCCCACTCTAAGCCGGCATAGGCAAGTTACGTCGGTCGGATGAAGCCTATTTTCAAGCGTATCTTAGTTTTGTGGGCACGGCGCACAGATACGACGGCACATATTTGCACTTACGCTGCGTATCTCGAGATACGTTGTCGCAAGTGCTTTGTGAATCCGGGCCAAACATTTTAAAAATAAGAAAGAGGCAGACAGATAGTAACCTCTAAATAATTGTATTTATAACAATTGCAAGAGCATTTCTGAAGGGTGGAGGATATGTGTTGATGGCCATGCACTGGTTACTATGGACCACCTTTTTTTGGAGGAATTTAATAGGTTTAGGAGGACTTGTATCCTAGATGCTTGTATTGGTGGGTGAAAAATTTTGTTTAATAAAGTCTAGCTACAAACAGATTGTCATTATTTCTGAACACTCTCTTCCTGATGTGTACTTCTGAATGAGAATCAAGTGTTTTAGGAACGTGATTATGAAAGCTTGAGGCTATGTTACAAACAAGAAGTTGTTGTTTTATCCTTGTTAGCCTAAGTACTACATGATTTTTTCTAAAATAGGATACTTTATTTTTAAGTGACTGGAGGCTTTTTATTTGCTGTACAATATCATGCATTGATGCACAAAAAACTAAACACAATATCATATGTCCTGTGGTTCCTGAGAATTAACATGGAATCCATGGTGTCTTTGGAGGAAATAAAAAAAAAATGTAATGCCACTATTTTTTATAATTGGTTTGCAGAACAGGACATCTACATCATTTTTTTTTAATATAATACACATACTTCTTCTTAAAGCTTAAAGTGGAAGTCCCAGATTTACCAAACTAAGCCTAAAACTGATCCCATCCCCTTTCTAAATCCTGTTCTAATTACCCCGTAAAAGGAAGATGTTTATACTTACCTATTCTGTGGGCACACTGGGCCAGTCATGTGATCTCCCAGGAGCTGACTTCATGGGAGAGGAGAACAGCTGCAATGCTAGTGCAAAGATGTCACTCATAGGCTTACTATGGGACATCTGCTGTCAGCTATCCCTCCTCTTCCCTGAAGCCATCATTGGGAGATCATATGACCAGACAAGAGCGCCCTGATACTGTAGTTAGAATAAGATTTAGAAAGCGGGTGAGAGCAGGTTTAAGCTTAGTCACAGTGGGTGTAAAAAAGAATCACCCCCTTTAAAATAATCACATTTTGTTGTTTTGCAGTATAAAATAAAGACAGCCACTGTTTTTGGATGTCATACAGCTTTGGATTTTATCCTTTGTTTATTTTGTTCAATAAATCGCTCATCAGAGTGCGGCAGTCCAGGATCATTTCTTTTTTCCACAGATCAGCGCAGAGTCTGCTACAGGGTGGGAGCACAGCATAGGTCGCAGGGCTTGGAGCGGTACTTTTTCTCGATATACCACCAACATGTCAGAAAAAATGTAAACAATTCAAAAACAGAAGCACAGTTGCAAAAAGGATCACCACCTCCTAAAAATGACTTGTAAACCCAATCAGGTGTAGCTAATCACCTTTTTAATGGCAATCAAAGCCATTTGACGTTCAACTATGATCAGCTGGGTGGCAAGGCACTGTCAAAAGAGCTCCAGGAATTAAGTTGTGGACAGGAAATAGATACAAAAAAAGTGGTCAGGAAGTAGGCTAGGTGTAGTAGGCCGGACACCAGTGACCAGGGGGGTAAGCCTGACTCACTGAATACTAGCTTGAAAGTCTCCAGTCCAAGTTTATGGAAGTGGATACAAGCAATAGTGAAAAAGAGGGTCCTTAAAGCCCAAAAGCCTTCCTGTGCAGCCGAGTTGTTTGCCCCTGGTTTGTGGAGGACAGGCTAGTATTCAGTGAGTCAGGCTTACCCCCCTGGTCACTGGTGTCCGGCTTACTACACCTAGCCTACTTCCTGACCACCCGTGTGTGCCCCTGGAACACTATTTTTCCTTTTTGCTTACCAGCAATTGGCCGCCGTTTCACCCATCGCAACATTGTTTTGCTTCAAATGATAATATCCCCCTAACTGGCCAAAGTAGTACTTTCTGAACTACGGCCAACGTTAGGTTTAGAAAAAGACAGATTGTTGCCTACCCTCAACGCGGTTAACCCTATATTTAATTGTCTGTGCTCCTGAGGAAGTGATATCTATAGTGCGTAACATGTAGTGCGATCCCTCCTGTTCCTCTGGATTACCACTCGGTTACACACTATACCGTCAACTTTACAATCATGCTCTATATTCGAGCCTTCTATGGTAGAACTGTATCATAATTGTGACAACCTCTGTGGACAAGTTATTTACTTGATTTCTCTGATTTTATGTCTGTAACTGTTTTTATGACATTCTTATAAAATAAATGTATTTAGTTGTTTTACCATATATACTGTGTGCCTTCAAAGTCCACAATTACTAGCCCTTAGCCAATTTCAATACTATCGGGACGGTGGCACACTGGTTACTGGTACATCCACAGTATCACCCTGTTTGGATGTACGTTAAACATAGGCCCTTTTTCCTTCATGAATGTATGAATAAGACTAGAGCTAAATTGACTAAGAAGTAGTGATAAGAAGAATCTGTTTGTACAGCTGAACTGTTCGCCCAGCTCTTAGTCTAAAGGGCAGGGCCGACCAGCTAGAGAAAATATCAGATATATGTCAATATATATATATTTCTTTCTATTTATCTACCTCAAATATATGTGGATATATACATACTGATCATAAATGACGCCCATGCCACTTTGTGGACATATTAAGAGAACACATGTATACATATTGCATCATGAAAACATATTACAATACCCATCACACCTGTGTTGTGTTCACATTGACAAGACATGGGCCATGTTATTGTTCATGCAATCATCCAGTTAGTATGATTCTAACAAATCAAATACACACTCAAGGATTACATTATGTGGCAATTATTAGGGAGCAGTATAGACATATATTCAGAACCCCAAATGTAGATGAATATTCATAAAAAGGAAACACATCTACTTTTAACGCAATACGTTTTGAAAAACATTGGTAAGCCTCAGACAACCCCCCAGTGGCTGAAAATAATATCTCCTCTGGTGCCTGGCCGATCGTAAAGAATTCCCGTCCAATAGAAAGGAAGCCAAACCCCCTGGGATGAACTCAGGACAATTTTATGAGCATATTGTTCAAGATGGTATAAAGATGGTGAAGGCCCATAAGGCAAGGATCACAGACCCCACACACCTGATGCATCCCTAGATACCAAGAAGTCTGCTGATCTCTGACCACTCCCCACCTGGCTGGACCTTGTGACGTGACTGTTCCCCTATAAGTTTGGTAAGATACAGATCAACCAGATCATATCTCATTTTCTTTCTCAGAATCGTAGGGATTATATTTTAGGGGTTATGTATTGATGCTCATTTGATTGTTTAGGGGTGTATTATTCCAACTGTGTTTTAAGGAATTCAAGTATATATTTCCATAAGTTTAAATTTCGTGATTACAGGGAGATTATCGTAGCTCCATAAAATCTTGGTACTCTGTTGGTTGAATAATTATCCAAATTTAGCAATATTAGTCTGTTGACTTGGTGAGACACATTTCGGATTTCTTTCCGGCCGGAAGAAACTCGAAGGACTGTTTCCCTGAAGCAACAAGGAATATTGCGTGTTGATTTTAAAGCATAAATTACTGTACCTATTTTTCCAACAGACCAATAAGGGCCCTTCTGAGTTATTATATTAATTATCGTTTAACCACAAGTTGATATTTTTATAGTGTATGCGTAAAGTATCAATCACCAGTAAATCTCGTTCTGTATGAAATTGTATGAATATACTCGATAATTAATAAAGTCAAATTATTTACTTGTTAATTTGGTGGGAGATATTTTATACTTTGGTAAGAAAACCCCGTAAATTAATGAACTCAGGAAAAGATTATGGTATGCATTAAAATTCTGAACTAATTCATCAAATTACCGTAAGGTTGGAGGCACTAATTAAAAGAGATATAGCATTAAGATCTAAATAGAGATCTCGTACCATACTCACAACAAATATACAGCTAAAAAAAATGTTTGTATTTTGGACAAGTTTTCATTTGACAATAAAAAAAATTCAGGAGATATCCATTACTATTTACCACCAAAAGAAAGTCAAATTTGTCCGGAAAATAAAATAAGTATAATCCATTTGGATACACTTAGTAGTTTTTGTGACAAATACATCAAAAGTCACAAAACTGTTACTTCCCATGTCACTGGCAAAGAAGTTGCAAAACGTGATGTTGTTAATTGCAACAGCAACAATGTCATTTACCCACTTCATTTAAAGTCCCGGGGTGAATCCTTTTGTTTTGACTACTTGTAACAGGGATGGAAGTGTGTTACTGGGGACACCAGACCTTTCCTCTTTTTTCCTTTATTTGATAGAATACATGCATTGCAAATTGCAATATGTTGGCTGTACATCTAGACCACATCTAGACCACTCAGAATAAGAATCAGTGAATATTTTCTAGACATTTTAAATATGAACATTCTGGGGACATGAGATCTTTTGTGTTTTGTGATTTGGATAAAGTTTAAAAACCGCCAAAAGGAGAGGATCTCCATCACAAACCTTTAAGCCCCATACACACCATCAGATTATCTGCAGATTTTTGTCTTCAGATTTACCAAAACCATATAATATGAGGTCAAACCTTAAGGCCCCGTACTCACGACCAAACATGTCTGCTGAAACTGGTCCGCAGACCAGTTTCAGCAGACATGTTTGGCCGTGTGTTGGCCCGAGCGGACCATTTTCGGGCGGATCGGACAAGTTTCCAGCGGACAACTGTTTCCTGGACTTGCTTTAAAACAGTCCGCTGGAAACCTGTCCGCCCGGACATGTACGGTCGTCTGTACAGACCTACCGTACATGTCCTGCCGCCCGCCATCCCTCGCATGCGTCGAATGACTTCGACGCATGCGTGGAAGCATTTTAAAGGCAGGTCGCCCACGTCGCCGCATCATTGTCGCGGCGACACCGCGTCATTGACACAATACGCGCGGACTTCTGTTCGATGGTGTGTATAGCCATCGAACAGAAGTCCCCGGGCAGTCCCCGGGCAGACATGTCCGATGAAAACGGTCCGCGGACCGGTTTCATCGGACATGTTTGATCGTGAGTACTTGGCCTCAGAGTTTCAATTTGTATGCAATCAGGCAGGCCCTTGTACCACATGGTGTGTATGGGGCTTTAGAAAGGGAGTTTTGGTGGATCTTTAGTTTACAATCTAAGATACCCACAGGTTTAAACTCACATTATGATGTTGATTTATTTCTTAAAAATTGTCTTCTATAATGCGTTTCTTCTTTTTTGCTGTTTTTCTTTTTATCATAACTGTATAAATATTTATTCTTTTTACATTTTTTGTAACAAACATTGTTGTTATTTGCTGAACTATCTTTTGCAAAACCAGACCAGCTGATCATGCTTAACTGTGATGCCTGATGAGCTGTATCAATTGGAGGGTGGAGCTCAATTTGCACTATATGGGCCAGATCCACATAGCGAGTACGCCGGCGTATCTACTGATACGCCGGCTTACTTTCAAATTACCCGCGTCGTATCTTTAGTTTGAATCCTCAAACCAAGATACGACGGCTTCTGGGTTCGATCCGACAGGCGTACGGCTTCGTACGCCTTCGGATCGTAGGTGCAATACTTCGGCGCCCGCTGGGTGGAGTTCGCGTCGTTTTCCGCCTTGGGTATGCAAATTAGCTTTTTCCGACGAATCACGAACGTACGCGCGGCCGTCGCATTCTCTTACGTCGTCTCTAGTCGGCTTTTTCCGGCATATAATTAAAGCTGCTATTTTGCGGCGTATAGATAGACTTGCCATGTTAAAGTATGGCCGTCGTTCCCGCGTCGAAATTCACGTCCAAGTTAAAAAAATTACGTTGTTGCGACGTCATTTCGCGCAAAGCACGGCGGAAAATTTTGAAACAAAGCATGCGCAGTTCAATCGGCGCGGGGACGCACTTCATTTAAATTAATCACGCCCCCTACCCGCCGATTTGAATTCCGCCGCCAGAAATACACTACGCCGCCGTAACTTAAGGCGCAAAATCTTCCTGGATTTGACTTAAAGCCAGGTAAGATACGGCGGCGTAGCGTATCTCTGATACGCTGCGCCTATCCAATTATATGTGGATCTGGCCCTATATGTCCTGTTTTTAATTTTAAACGGTGAACAAGGCTTATCAGCTGGAACACGTGAGCCTGTTTTTATTATTTTATGTGCTAATTAGGGATGAGCTGAACACCCCCCCCGTTCGGTTCGCACCAGAACCTTCGAACGGACCAACCGTTCGCGCGAACATTTAGAAGCCCATTGGACGTCTATGGGACTTGAACGTTCGAATTCAAAAGTGCTAATTTTAAAGTAAAAAGTCTTTGAGAACCCGGGTCTTGCCCCAGGGAACATGTATCAATGGAAAAAAGTTTTAAAAACAGTCGTTTTTTTCAGGAGCAGTGATTTTAATGATGCTCAAATAAAAAAAAAATGAAAAAGTCTGTGAAACGTAACTTGAATTTGGCGCGAATGACCCCTTTTGTTCGTATTTCGACGAACGATCGAACATACGATGTTCGAGTCGAACATGAGTTTGATTTGAATACGAAGCTCATCCCTAGTGCTAATAAATTGGATTAAGGATCAATGGAGTTGCCGACTCTATCTTCTGAAATGGTGTACATTCCTTGTTGTTTTAATCCTTGTCTTCGCAATCATTTGCTCTCTGTACTGCAGAGTGCAGACTGAATGTAAACAAATCAATGTTTACACTGGCTTGAGCTCAGATTAACAGCTTTCAAAACCCTGAGAACACTAAAGTGGAGGGTAGAGATTATTTTAGCAAATGTGTTTCTTGTACGTGGATATATTAAAATTGCTATTGCATTTTAAAAGTACAATTATCCTTCAAAGGGAAGGTTTCATTACAAAAAGGTTAATAACATCTTTCTACTTTACATAATTACCAAATTATTGAATTGTGTGTTGCCTGGAGTTCTTTTCTTTTTTTTCCCATTTATAAGCTGAAATAGGGCATTCTCTAGCAGTTAACTTTCTATATCTTAGTTCTCCCTAGTTTGACATTGTTTGATTTAGAAAACTGAATCTGCTTAATTTTTATATGTAAAAGGATATAGGAGCAATGACAATCAGAGAATGTAATGGGTTTTAGAGATTTTCCAGGTTATTGTAGGGGATGCCTCAAAGGACAGGGGAAATTATATTTTGGTAGTCAAAATCTTTACCTTTAATAAATATATTGTAAAAGTAACTTCCAGCAGCTATACAGACTATGTGGGGACTGGAAAGGTTGATTGGCTTAGTGCTAGCTCAGGGCCAAGATAGAGTGAAACGCGTCAACCTTTTTCAGTCATCACAGTGTGTAAAGATGTTAGAAGTTGCTTTTACATTATATTTAAAGGTGCTGCTGTCCATATTGTTTATTCTACAGAGTAGGATTATAGTTTGTGTCTCCTTGGTTACTTTTTCCTTCTTGTCTCAGAAACTTGACATGAAGACATTTTCCAAAAATAGGAAAAAGGTCCTTCTATATTTACATTCTAGTTGTCACTAGAACAGGTATTCTAATTGGATTTTTCCCTCTATTTATGTTCTGTTGACAACTATATAATTTTGTGTTTCCCATCACTTCCTGTCTCAGTGATTATGATCACTTGGGGGGGGGGGGGTAAGTCTCCATAGTGGCAGCACAAAGAGCATTGAAAACATGAATGAGGTTGAGTTTTAGCTTTAAGCCAAGATCAAAATCTGGAACCTCGTCCCAGCCACATTGAACTGCAGTGATATTCACTATGCATTGTGCCAACCATAGTTATATGATTAGATATATTAAGGGAGATAGAAGAGGAGTCTTTGAACATCACGTTAACATGGTGACCTCTTGCACTATAAAATTCAGTTGGGATGAGCACTGGTGAACGGAGTGAACCACAACTGGTGGTTAGCAAGAATTTTAATGTGCTTATTTATGTGAGAACTCAGTATTGGACCCCAGGCGTCACTCCACACAAACAGGAGTTTGGGGGTTCTCTACATCATATCACTTAAACATATAGGGATGTATTAGGCCACTAAGGGAGTCGGTATGAAATACCATCAACCCTTAACATAGAAAAGTTAGCGTGAACATGTTTAACAAGTTAGGACGAGGCCTATAAGCAGTTTAGCACTTATGTCAAGCACGTAGTAAATAGGAGTTGTAGAGACAACTAATAGTTACGTATGAGAGGCAATATAGCTCAGGTAATAATAGTTGCATATGAGAGGCAAATATTGTAGAAGGTAGGGAATCCGTAGTGAATGGTGTCCGCAAGGAAGCCTAAAAGGTTTTCCCCAGTAATGGCACGCTGTTGCAGTAAATGCAACAGCTCTAATGTGGGCTGGTCCGTTGTTGCAGCATGGGGAGCGATGGCACCATTATTTGTAGCGTGGCCGAGCTACAGCTGACAATAATAGAACGGTGTGCAGTCAGCACACCGCTCTATTTAAGCATATTTAAGCATAGGGCTCAGGTGCAGTGCATTAGCACTGATTTGAAAAGAAGCGCAGAGAGTTACGGCGAACTTCCGAGTTCCACGGTGGAACGCACGCGGTGCCGCGTGATGACGTCACCGTAATGTGTTCCAGCGTGGAACGCATTACAGAAGGAAGAGGGCACACACTGTTTTTGTTTTAGTGTTAAATTCAAACTTTAGGGACATCCAATGGAAATTAACTATTAAACATCCCATAATACATAGCATGTCATTGACCAAAGTCTTTCATCTGAAGCCTGGTGCAAGACTTTGGCCAATGTTAGTTTTTAACACATTTTCAGCCCACAAAAGGGTGTAACTGTTACTTGGGGTTAATTTTTAGTTATTTACTTTTTTGCCCTTTAACTCTATTTTATTTGTGTTGAATATTTTTAGTGATTATTTATTTATTTTTTGACAGGGTTAGCAGCAGCAACAACAATGTGAGGTTTTTGGTGGCACCACAAAAGCTTCTTTGTTTGCAGCAGAGCGCTTCATAATATTCTTTTGCAGTTTAGTCCACAAAATCATCACCATTTCCAGTGAATCCAAGCACCACATGCCCACATAAAGCTCTTCCCATAGCTGCTTATTAAAGTAGGGAATCACCCCCTACTTTAATAACTTCATGTCTAAGAGCCCCAAAAGGAGAGACATGGTTTCTGTGCAGCTATCTGGGGGCAAGCCTGTTATATAGATAGTTAGGTAAAAAAAAAAAAAGACACAAGTCTATCTAGTTCAATCAATACAATAAATAAATAAATAAATAAATAAGTTGAAACCTCCATATAAGAATCCCATACTTGTGGTTGATCCAGAGGATGGCAAATATACCATATGAACCCTGCTACAGCAGGGAAAAAATCCTTCTTAATCCCTAAGGCAATCAGATATTTCTTGGATCAACATTGTCTGGTGTTATTACCTATAAATGTTATTATCCAGCTACATTTTCTGCATTTAGGAATGCATCCAGTTCTTTTTTTAAAACAAGCTACTGTACTTAGCTGTCAGGAACTAGTTCCTGGGGGAGTCTATTCCCCTTTTTCACAGCTTTTAAGGTTAACACTCTTTTCCTCTAGATATAATAAGCACCTCCTTGCCCTTTGTAATTGCCTGAAGTGAATAATTCTGTACCAAGTGCACTGTATGGGCCAGTTATGTATTTGGGATCAGGCAGAATCTACGCAGAGGCAGGTCACGTATGCCTTTGTTCTCTGGCAGTGGGTATTCTTTGCACCCAGAGCATTCAGCTAAAGTAGTGGAGGGGCTAAGTAAGCCTTCATTATCCTTCTTCTCTGTCTCCCAAGAGTAGCTTGAAGTCTTCTGCAGCTGCAAAATCACCAGGCTACTGCCCAGCTCTCCGTGTCCTTTGTTTGACAAACTCTTGCCTATTAGCTGAGAAAATCCCTGGGTGTTTTCTAAGATTTGGTGCCTATTGACTTTAACTGCTTAAGGACTGCCCCATGTGCATACATTGGTATACTGCGGCAGGGCGGCCCTTAAGCGCGAAATCATGCACCTGTACATGATTCCTTCCTTTGGCTCTGGGGCCCAAGCGTGCACCGCCGGAGCCCGGCTCCCATTGTGATTGGACACAGAGGGAGCCAATCAGCAGGTCCGGCGAACCCGATATACGCTGGAAACCTGGCGATCATTCTGAGAATGCGGTCTGGTGTTTCTGCTAAGCAGAAAACATGGATCTCTGTCTTTCTTCAGTTAAACCATCCCCCACACAGTAAGAAAACATCCCAGAGAACATTGTTAACCCTTTGATTGCCCTTGATGTTTATGGATGGATACAATCAGCCTGCCTACACATAGATCAAATCTCAGCTGGTCGCTGCTGAACTGGCCAAATTTCAATCCATGTATGGCCGGCTTTAGGCACAATTAACATTTCTAAATTTTTCCTGTAAAGTAGCAAATCTTCACTTTTTGAGTTCAGTTCCACTTAATGTTGGATGTTACAGTATTTCTATTAGTGACTTAAATGGTGAAAAGGTTAACGGTTCCTGATGATTAAATGAAACCCTGAAGGAGAGAAGCCATTTCAAACTTTAAGCAAGTCTTAAAATCACATATTTTAGTGATTCTAAGTTGTGCCTGGTTCCTACTGTGGTAGCAGGGGATTTTTGTCCCAGATCTGAAATGACAAGGAACACTGTGGCAAGTACTTCAGTTGGAACTTATAGGGTACATAGCAAAAACAGCTATTGTTTCTAATTAGTGTCACAGCACCTCAACTACTGCTGCCTAGGGTGATAATTAAAATTAGTCATTGATCATAGTCTTCTCAGGAAGACAAATAAAAGAAGAGGGATAGCAAAGAAACTGGGTGGTTACTAGCTCTGCAGGCCTTTAAATACTCAGCTGAGCCTGCAGCTGATATGCTTTAAGGTTTTACAATCACTCTTACAACTTTTTTTAACTGATCTTTATTAAGAATGTTTAGAGTTATCAAAACAAAAAGTTACAGTTGTAAAATAATAATTTAAGATCACAATGAAACATACAGTACAGAGTTTATAGCTTACATGTTAGATAACAGAGTTACTCACATTTAGCAGGGGTTATGTCGTTTGACATTGAGATCACCCTGTGATGGCACAGTATGTTCACTCTTACAATTTTTCTTTTTTTTTTTAAATCTCGAAAACCTGTCAAGTGAAAAATAAGGAGGCTTCCGAGGTTGCTGAGTCTCTTCTCTAGTTGCTTGGCTAGGTCAGACTAGGTCATTACCTGCACCTGCCCTAATGCAGACTAAAGATTCTGTGCATACTCTGATGCCCTGAACACACGATCGGATATCTGATGGAATCTAATCCAATGGATTTTTTCGTCGGATATCTGATGAAGCTGACTTTCATCAGTCTTGCCTACACACCATCAGTCAAAAATCCGACCGTGTCCAACGCGGTGACGTAAAACACTACGACGTGCTGAGAAAAATGAAGTTTAATGCTTCCAAGCATGCGTCGACTTGATTCTGAGCATGCGTGGATTCGTTTTTTATCCATAGGAAAATTTTAAAACATGTTCTATTTTTTTCCACCGATGGGAAACAAACCGATTTCATCAGACAAACCGATCGTGTGTACAGGGCTTTACTTGTGGTTGGAACTCATGAAGGTTGATTTACTGCTGGCTGGGAATAGAAAGATCTGATCAGGCTACGCTGGAACTGGTATTGCAATCACTGTGCAACCCGAGAAGGATTTCTCATTGCATCGAGAGATAGTGCTTTCAGGCCACATTACATCTTCAGTTCGGTGAGTAGATCACCTAAGGCCCCATACACACGGTCGTTCCAAACCGATGAGAATGGTCCGATGGACTGTTTTCATTGGTTCACCGCTGAAGTGGCCTGATGGTCTGATGTGCGTACACACCATCGTTCCAAAAAACGATCGGGTCAGAACGCGGTGACGTCAAACACACGACGTGCTGAATAAAATGAAGTTCAATGCTTCCAAGCATGCATCGACTTGATTCTGAGCATACGCGGGTTTTGAACCAATGCTTTTCTGTACTAACCATTGGTTTGGACCGATTGGGCAGCAGTCCATCGGTTCGGTTTTGAAGCATGTTTTAAAATTTTGGACCGAAGGAAAACAGACCGATGGGCTATACACATTTCTTCAGCCGCTGAGATGCAATTCAACTTCTGATTTCTAGTTTCTATGGACTCTAGTATTCAGCAGTGAGCAATACACACAGCTGATCCCATGTCAATGGATCTAGCAATGTGAATGCTCTGTTTGGATTATTTTGGATTTTTACCTATTTTTCCCTGTATGTGTCTATTTAAGGAAAGTAGGTAAATCCATGTTGCAGGGTATGGTGACATATTGATTTGGGAATAATTATTCCAAATAAAGCGCTGTTAATATTTTATTTCATCAATTTTAAATTGCTGAATGAGGTATGTGCTTTTATTTAAGGTTGATTTTCTAGAGACAAATAGATTGTTCAGTTTGCAAGGGAAGTTGCCCTTTACAGAATGTTCCCCAGAGGTCAGTGAGGTCATGTGCAAGAAAAAATGCATTTTTGTTTTCATTTTAATTGCATTTGATTGAGTATTCTATGTAAAGGGCTATTCCACTGCATTCACTAAGCTCTGGGAATTTATTTTTTCCTGACTTTAACATGGCAGCATACATATGATATAGCTCAACCCCTATATCCACTCACAGGACCTGTTTAGCTCTATAAAAGTCTAACTGAGAGTTACCTCCCCATTCTCATTTTTTTCCTCAAAGATCAAGACCTACAGACTATTACACTCAGGATAAGCTCTTACCTGACAACTACATCGGAGTCAGTTTGGGTTCAGCCTCTCCCAAAGGCGGTCCTGCATCTTAGGCTGATTAATGCACCAACAAGGTGGGGAGCCCCTTCTGGTGGTCTTTTGGGGCCGATGTGTTCTCTAATTAAAGATGGCAATCCTCTTGTGGCATGCCAGCTGTGGAGTCCCAATCAAGCAGCTGGGACAGCATGGTGTTACTAAGAAGTTTTTCACAGGTTTGGCTTTCTATGTTAAGAGTTCTCTTGTATTTTAAAATGTCCTTAGTCTTTCTCTCGCTCTCTTTGCTCCAGTTCATGTCCAGGGCTGGTAGTGTGCCCCTAGCTCCCCTCTCCCTCCACACAGCTCCCACATGTTGTGTACTGGGCTCTCCTCTCGGACCGGATGCGTCAGCCTTGAGCAATCCTGCTCTTCCGGGCATGCACGGATGACATAGGCAAGGATAGGAGGATGGGTGACGGGGGCGGTGTTGCTCATAAGGCACCCTATTTAAAGGGCAGAAAGAGTCAATAATGGATGCCACTTGACTCAGACATCCAGACCAGCAGCAGCTCAAAGCGGAGGTTCCATTTAAAAAAAAAAAAAGTCAGCAACTACTAACACTGGAGCTGCTGACTTTTAATAAGGACACTTACCTGTCCTAGCCACCAGCGATGTCGGCCCCCGCCGAGGCCGATCCTCGATCCTGGCAGCTCCAAGCGCTGCCATCCACAGTAAGGGAAACAGGCAGTGAAGCCGTACGGCATCACTGCCCGTTTCCTACTGCGCGAGCAGTGCGGCGCTTTGTAAATGGGCCGGCTGCTTTCTGGGACACACACAGGGCCAGATCCACAGCCAGCCGCCGTAACTTAAATATTCCCATTTAAGTTACACTGCCGCAAAATTTCTACCTAAGTGCCCGATCCACAAAGCACTTACCTAGAAATTTTCGGCTGTGTAACTTAAATCCGGCCAGCGCAAGGCGTTCCTATTCAAATGGGGCGAGTCCCATTTAAATTAGGCGCGCTCCTGCGCCGGCCGTACTGCGCATGCTCACGACGTCATTTTCCCAACGTGCTTTGCGCGGTTTTACGTTGCGCCGGGTTTTGAGAATCGCGACGGGCGTAAAAAAAAAATATGAGTTGCGGCAAGAAAGTAAAAAATTGAAAAAAAAAAGACGGCGACGCGGGATAGAAGGGTCTACTTTTACAAGGCCTAAACAGTTTAGGCCTTGTAAAAGCAGCCCTAATATTGCGTTTGCAAACTAATACTTACGGAGAAAAAACGAAGCGTAAAAGCTTTGTGGATCTCCGTAAGTGCTAATTTGCATACCCGAAGCGGCATTTCAACGAGAAATGTCCCCAGCGGCGGCCGAGGTACTGCATCCTAAGATCCGACAGTGTAAGTCCCTTACACATGTCGGATCTTCTCCCTATCTTTTGGAAACTGATTCTGTGGATCAGTTCCAAAGATAGAAACAGGGATACGACGGCGTATCAGTAGATACGCCGTCGTATCCCTTTTGTGGATCTGGCCCACAGTTCCCAGAATGCAGAGCGCCCCATTCACAAGAAGACACCGAGTGTAGGAGGAGGAAGAGAATCCGCCACGGAGGATGAAGAGGCAGATTCGGCATTTCCGCATAGCAACAGCTATTTAGGGTAAATAAAAAAAAAAAAATCCATTTTTTTTTTTTTTTTTTTTTTTTTAGATTTCTGGTGGAAATTTTTTTTTCAGGTGGAACCTCCACTTTAAAGGAGCAGACAGCAGGTACTGTAAATATATAAATAAAATCTAATGCGCTACTGTGAGTATACAAATAAATTAACCAGAGTGTGTGACAAATGGATATGAGGCAGCTATATCTAAAGTGTTCACAGTACACAAAAATTGAATTGAAAATAAATAAATGATAAGCGCTTCAAATCTGTGAGAACCACAACTGAGGTGAACGTAATAGAAACAAAATACACAAATAAGTAAAGTGACTGCACTGATAACTGAAAAAAAATAAAAAAAAGTGAGTCCAGACTTCAAACAGATTCTTCTAGTAAGTGAAGCTCAATTCACCAAAGTGTATCACAGTGTTGAGTGATAAACAAACAAATCAAAAAATGGTGAACATAGACGGATCAGTCTATAGGGGTAATAAGTTAGAGTGTTGAATGGTTAAGATGCGATGGCGTGTTGGATGGTCAATATTTTCACTTTGACAGCTGTTGAGCGTTTCAATATCCTCACAGGTCTCGTAGTTCCCTTACCTTGAAGGTGCTATATATATGCATATAGTGGAAGTCCTCCAAGGTGCGGGTCTCACTTCTCCCAAACGTGTTCACTCCAGCTACTGTTTCTGCACGCCACTGGGCATATCCAGGCTCAGTGATCCAGTGGGGATGTAGTGAGGAGGATGCAAAAGAAAAAAGAGAGATGTCTCCAATAGTGTGATAAGTTGAAAACGGGGGGATTTATTAAACAAGAAGGGGATCATACATGAAGACGATCATACAAAGGTTGCGGGGACGGGGCGATCGTATTGCCGCCTTACGTCTGTAGGTCTCCGGTTTGTGTGGGTATCTTGCAGTCTCGACTCCCTACGACGTTACGTCACGTACCTTGTGACTTCATCTCCCCTGACACAGATTTGAAGCGCTTATCGTTTATTTCTTTTCAATTCAAAGCAGGTACTGTAAGTCAGATTATGGTGGGGACAGGGGAGGATTTTTTTTGGGCTCCTTTTTTATTTTGTTTTATATTTTATTTTAGGTATTTAAAAAAAATTATATCAGGTATTTTAGATAAAAAATTGTGTTATATATATATATATATATATATATATATATATATATATATATATATAGGTGCATGTATATACAGTATCTCACAAAAGTGAATACATTCCTCACATTGTTGTAAATATTTTATTATATCTTTTCATGTGACAACACTGAAGAAATTACACTTTGTTACAATGTAAAGTAGTAAGTGTACAGCTTGTATAACAGTGTAAATATGCTGTCCCCTCAAAATAACTCAACACTAATGTCTAAACCGCTGGCAACAAAAGTGAATACACCCCTAAGCAAATGTAAAATGCACCTGTAAATGGAAAGTTACCACACCCTCATCTTCTACTCATGCGGCACCATTACACTTCTTTTGACTAGATCCCGGTGAATACGGAGTAAATGAAATCTCATGAGAAGGTGCTTTTGGCTTATATATACACAGTATTTATCAGGGTATTGCACGTTACGGCGTATAGCGCGCACCCCTAAAGTGGACCCGCATTCCTGTAAAAAAAAAAATTTTAGTACTTACAGTTTTGGTGTCTTGCGCGGCGTCCATCGGCGGCCTCGTTGGGTCCGGCGTCCGTCTGCGGCTTCGGTGGTGTCCTCCTCGTCGGGTCCGGCGTTCTTCTGCGGTGTCCTCCCCGCTCGATCCCCGCTCCCCGCGCTGAGTTTGAACTACTGCGCCTGCATATACCGAGCGCAGTACACTCGTGTATAGTCGGGCAGGCTCGGCTCCTCTCGTGGTCGCAACTTGTGCGTCCTGTACGTCCAGGACGTGACTGCGAGAGGAGCCGAGCCTGCCCGACTATACACGAGTGTACTGCGCTTGGTATATGCCGGCGCAGTAGTTCAAACTCGGCGCGGGAAGCGGGTAACGGCGTATATCGTGCACCCACGATTTTCCCTGAATTTCAGGGCAAAAAAGTGCGCAGTATACGCCGATAAATACAGTATATATGTTTTTTATATTACTTTATTGATTTTTTTCATGAAAGACATCTTTACTTTAAACAAGTTTTTCTTCTCATCTAAAACATACATAATTGAAAAAAGGCAAACACAATATAAACCCAAACACCCTTCCCCCCACCACCCGTCCTAGAACCCCCAGGCCATTTTATTTTCTCGCATTGAGTCGGTCATGAAATATGCTTTCTTATGCTCCTATCATTTCTGCGAATTTCATTGTCTGCTTGTAGTCTACCCATTGCTTCCATTTCTCCTCGTACTCCTCTAAGCCCTCTAAGTCACTGAGCCTTAAATACTCTAGATTTTGTATTTCATTTATTTTATTACACCAATCCCCACCAATGGGCTTTCCCTTTCTTGCCCATGTTTGGGTATTAAACTCTTTGCGTCATTTAAGAGCTGTGGGAGCAATGTTTTCAGGTATCTCTTAGATCGGATTCTAATCCCATGATGTAAACATCCCCACGGGTCATCTGGGACTTTGATATTAGTTATTTCTATTATTAGATGTCTAATCATACTCCAATATTTTTTTTTATTTTCAGGCAAGTCTTGGC
This sequence comes from Rana temporaria, assembly GCF_905171775.1. Classification (NCBI taxonomy): domain Eukaryota; kingdom Metazoa; phylum Chordata; class Amphibia; order Anura; family Ranidae; genus Rana; species Rana temporaria. Next base: position 381,532,287 of record NC_053493.1, on the reverse strand, counting down.
TTATATAAAGAAAATTTCAGGTGCTTACATCAGATATTTTTAACCTTCCCCCAATACCCTGAGTACATCCCACTAGGTGAGATATTTACCTTCAGCTCCGATCCAACTATTTTCACTATGTGGCCCCTCTTGAAGCCACACAGCTTTTCTACTGAAAATTACTGCTTTAAACTGCATATGTGGACCATGGCCACATTTATTACTAAAGGAAAGAGATACTCCAAGCAGGGTTTCCTGGGTGTGGCTTCTCTAGTGCTGCACAGTGAAGAGTGGTAAATTAGAGACTGGAGATAGGTATTTTACCAAGTGGGATGCACTCAGTGGTTGGGAGAAGCTTATTAAACTGGCACTAAACAACATCCTTCTTCTCCAAATATAATCCATACATATCCACTACTTAATGGCCCTGTAATCTATTGTTCATGAAATTGTTTCATACTTTGTTTTTGTCTTTTTGCCTCTATGCCTAGTACACACCCTGGTGTCTAGAGTCCCTAGTCCATCTTGGAGGCAAAAAAGAGACGGTGGCTACATTCCTATCTACAGTGAGATCATAAAAAATAAATGTAGCCATCTTCCACTAGGAAGTCACATCACAGCAGGAAAAAAAAAAAGAAATTTGGAGATTTGGAGGAAGCTGGGAGCAATAGAAGGCACCTTTTGAGATAAGAATACATACATGCATATAACTTTTTTTTTTAAGCCAGAGTTAAGTGTCAGTTTATAGGTACAGTAGAATTTTAGATATAATATAAAATTATCTAATGTGAGGCCTCGTACACACGACCGTGAAACTCGACAGAATCCATCAAGAAACTTGGTGGGAGAGCTTTTTTGCCGAGGAAAACGGCCGTGTGTTCGTTTTTCATCGAGGAAACTGTCGAGGAACTCGACGAGAAAAAAAGAGAACAAGTTCTCATTTTCCTCGACGGGAGTCTCAATTTCCTCGTCGTGTTCCTCGTCGGGCTGGTTTTCGACGAGAAACTCGAGCGTGTGTATGCTAAGAAACCTGCGCATGCTCAGAATAATGTATGAGACGGGAGTAAAAGTAGCATTTGTAATGGAGATAACACATTTTTCACGCTGTAACAGACTGAAAAGTGCAAATCGTCTCTTACCAAACTTTTATTTAACACAAGTAACATGAGATTAGCAAAAGCAGCCCCCAGGGTTGTGCCAGTGAAATTCGAACTTATCCTGCCATTGTATGTGTTGTACGTCACCGTGTTTGAGAACGAGGAGATTTTGTCTTGACCGGTCGTGTGTACAAGGCCTAAGTTACTGAAATGTTTAATGTCAGTCTCTTGCCAACCCCTGCAGAGCTGCATTGGGAGAGGGAGGAGCAGCACTTGCTGCCAACCAGGTTCTGCTGTATTGCACATGTGCTGGCAGTCAACATGTTGACAGGAAGAGAGAGTGGGATAAGCATTGAGAAAGTGTAATGACCAGAGGATAACATTATTATGCTGTTTCTCTTCCATTTTTTAACCTGTTTACAACTGCAGTCTGTAAGTTGACACTCCTCAACATATATACAGTATATACATATAAAAATTGTAAACATGATTTGTATAGCGTTATTGATAATTAAACTGATCTGACAATGCTAATTTGGTCTGAGCCTCCAGGCTTTAATGAAGCATGGCTTTGAAAAGATTAATGATAAGCTGGTGGGTGTGTTCATGATTAGCGTGTGCCTCTGTACTGGAGAACCTGGCTGTGTTGTTTGGCAAAAGTACCTGGAACACAAGAATAAATTAACTAAATTGCAAATCCTTTGGCAAATTACCGTATATAATTTATTTGTGTAAATAACTCATATGGATTCATTGAACATGGAAGCTAATTTAAATTTTTGTTTAACATATTAACTGTGCATCAGTTTTGAAACTTTTCAATAGAAATCACAGGTGCACTGGATTTGAAAACAAAAAATTGGATCTAGTCTCCTTCTGGAAAGAGTACAATGGCAGATACAGATATATTGAACTGGAATGCATAAGGTTTGCTTTACCTTGGCTTCCCGTTCTAGAAGTTAAGCTCTATTACTCTATCTCCCAGTGCAAGGAACCAGTTTCTGGGTCCCCAGCTTATGGTAATTCAAACCAGGCTTTATTTTGTCTTGCTTTAAACAGACAAAGTCAAGCTCTATTTCTTTGGCCTGTGCTAAAGCAAGCCAGGCTGTTTCCCTCTGGCTTATGATACATGGTGTCAGGCTCCATTTTCCAGGCTTGCAATTAAAGAAGCCAGGCTTCCCATACTCCAATGTCCAATGCGCCAAGTATTGAAGGATGGTTTTTTCAGAATCTGATGTGAATACATTATTTAGTATAGACCTTTACTTTTGTAATTTATTTTACATATAACGTTGAACATCTTGCTTTTGGATGTCTGAACAAATGGTATCATCTGCAAAGAAAGGTTACTATAAAAATTACACTTATGTCCTTTCAAACTGGAATTTTTTTCTTATTTTATATTCTTTCACTTATAAAAATAATTGATACAAGTAAAGAAATGAATAAAAAGTGATTCCAAAAATATGAGGCTATCAGAACTGAAGGAGGGAATATCAATAATACAATATATATTTATATATAAGATATAACTTTATTAAAATTCTGGCTAACCAATGGGGTAGAGCTGCTTATGTAAACACAAATATCAACTGTTTCAGTAAAAGGGAAATGCTGATTTTTCCATAAAAGTCAACCATTTAGATATCGTTATCTTTTTTAACTGTTCTCCCACCCACAGACATCTCTGTTAAAGCGGGGTCAGGGCATCATTTTTTTTTCTTGCAAGCTAAAATTAATCACATTAAATAGTCCCTAAAACATATTAATAGCTCCCCAATTGTTCCAGAAATCATTGCAAACACTTGCCTTATATCCTCCAGCTCATGTTGTGGCCGTATCCATCATATGTGTGGGCATGTGAAGCCCAGTTCCTTTTTCTTCCTGGTTTTCAGGGATAGGTGCATGCTGGGCGATTTTTAGGCACAGTAATGCCCAGAGACTCCTGGGAAATGAGTGTCATAAAAAATGTATTTTTACATTAAAGGCAAGCTGTTAATAGAAAGGACATTTTTAGGGTGGAACTCTGTGTTAACCTTTATTAAAGTGGCAACAGGGTTGATTTACTAAAGGCAAATAGACTGCTCTCATTTTTCCAAGAGCTTAGAGAAAGTGGTGCAGCTTCACTTTGTAAAGAACACCCAATCAGGTACAAGAAAAAAACAAAACAAAAAAAAACTTAATTCTTGCTTACACATGATTGGATCATGGAAGTCAGCAGAGCTTCATTACATTCACTAAGCTCTGGGGAAAAGCACTTGCAAAGTCACAAGGCTTAAACACTGTCATTAGAGAGTAGGAGCGACATCTACAACCCTATGTAAACTCTTACATAATTTTGACACATACTTTAATGGTCAGCTGCAAGGGAGGAGCTGATCTGTGGGGGAATGCAGTGGAGGTAAGTTGAAATGGGTCAATGGGGGGCTAGCAAAGTGGTGGGCGGTGTAATTGATGACCTGAATGTGTAATGTGTCCGAATCTCTTAAGATTACAACATCAGCTGTGCACAGTGGAGGAGAGAATAGAAGAAAATGTCTCTAAGGCTGCTTTCACACTGAGGCACTTTGCCAGAGGGCTTTCACACTGGTGGAGTGCACTGGCAGAACGTTAAAAAAAGTCCTGCTAGTCGCATCTTTGAGGCTTTGTAGGAGAAGTGTATACACCTCTCTTACAGCACCCCTGCCCATTGAAATCAATGGGCAGCGCCGCTGAACCACAGGCAAAGCAGCGCTTTGTGGGTGGTTTTAACCTTTTATTGGCTGCTAGCGGGGGTCAAATGCGCCCCGCTAGTGCGCAAAAATGGTTGCAAAACTACCATAAATCGCCACAAAAAATAGTGGCACTTTACTGCCGCGGACGCCTCGGTGTGAAAGCGGCCTAAGGGACACACAAGCTGTTTGGCCTCTTTATTGTACAATACTCTTCTATAACAAACCACCAAAATAGAGCTCTCTATATTGTGGACATTCGAATATTGTGCTCTACCTTCATCTCATTCAGGTAAACTCTCTGATTATAGAAGGTCTTACAGAGCTGTCAATTATCCCTAGCAACTGGAATCCTACAATAAAGCAAGATTTGGGGACAGTTTCTCATTACTTAAAAAAAATGCAGCTTCCTTTTAAAGGGGTTGTACACCCTCCTGTTTTTTTTAACTTAATGCATCCTCTGCATTAAGGTGAAAAAACATCTGACGATTACTGGCCCCCCAGGCCCCCCACCCCATTTTACTTACCTGAGCCCTGGAAAGTCCTGCGTCGAGAACGCGCTGGATCTTTACCAAGGGTTCTTGGCTCTTCATTGAATAGATTGATAGCAGCGCAGCCATTGACTGCCGCTGATGACAATCAAATCCAATGATGCGGGCGCTGAGGGCGGGGCCGAGTCCTGCATTTGGCAGCTATGGACGCAAAATGCAGGACTCAAGAGTGTGCGCCCGCAAGGTAACCCCCTTGGGAGAGCGCTTCCTAGAGGGGGTTATCTGATGCAGGGAGGAGCCGAGAGCTGCTGCCGGACTCCAGAAAACGGTGTTCGGGGCCACACTGCAAAACGAGCTGCACAGTGGAGGTAAGTATGACATGTTTGTTATTTAAAAACAAAAAACCTATAGTGTCACTTTAAGTATCAGTCCTGGTTGCTATGGGTAATTATCAGCACTATTAGACTTCGGGAAGTGTGACCCAATATTGTATCTTGTATAGTACAACACTGAGTGAGGTGTCATTTCCTTGCTTGTCACCTATCACCTTGTGCCCAGTAACATGGCTGATGCAAGTTGGGGGTTGTTTTATTGCATTTGGGAGACTACATGCACATGCATCAGTCTTTGCCTGCATCAAATGACTTGTGCTTTAACCACTTAACCCCCGGACCATATTGCTGCCCAAAGACCAGAGTACTTTTTGCGATTCGGGACTGCGTCGCTTTAACAGACAATTGCGCGGTCTTGCGACGTGGCTCCCAAACAAAATTGGCGTCCTTTTTTTCCCACAAATAGAGCTTTCTTTTGGTGATATTTGATCACCTCTGCGGTTTTTAGTTTTTGCGTTATAAACAAAAATAGAGAGACAATTTTGAAAAAAATGAATATTTTTTACATTTTGCTATAATAAATATCCCCCAAAAATATATAAAAAAACATTTTTTTCCTCAGTTTAGGCCGATACGTTTTCTTCTACATATTTTTCGTAAAAAAAAATCGCAATAAGCGTTTATTGATTGGTTTGCGCAAAAGTTATAGCGTTTACAAAATAGGGGGTATTTTTATGTCATTTTTATTATATTTTTTTTACTAGTAATGGCGGCGATCAGCGATTTTTTTTTCGGTATTGCGACATTATGGCGGACACTTCGGACACTTTTGACACATTTTTGGGACCATTGGCATTTTTATAGCGATCAGTGCTATAAAAATGCATTGGATTACTATAAAAATGCCACTGGCAGTGAAGGGGTTAACACTAGGGGGCGGGGAAGGGGTTAAGTATGCCTGGGTGTGTTCTTACTGTGGGGGGGGGTGGCCTCACTAGGGGAAACACTGATCCTCGGTTCATACATTGTATGAACCGAAGATCAGCATTTCCCCTGCTGACAGGACCGGGAGCTGTGTGTTTACACACACAGCTCCCGGCCCCCGCTCTGTAACGAGCGATCGCGTGTGCCCGGCGGCGATCGCGCCCGCCGGGCACACGCACGGGAGTCGGGGGCAAGCGGGGGGGGCGCGCGCGCCCCTAGTGGCGGCTGGAAGAGAGGACGTCATACTACGTTACACTAAGGATATTTAAAAGCAAAATGGAAGGATGAGGTAAGTGAAGGAGGACTGCACTAAGGTAAAGGAAGCTATTTAGGGAAAATGTTTTACCTTTACAACCCCTTTAACATTTTCCAGTTTTGGCATTTTGTGGCCTTTTATAGCATACTTATCTTCAAAATAGCATACCCTACTCTTCTGTACATTCTCTTGCCTTATTTATGGTAACAGAAGTAAAAACGTGAGCTCTTATTTTGACTATAGGCTGCCTTATGCATCCTCTTTGACCTAAAAAACACACAGGAGCAGGGAAATAGGAAGATAATCGGCAGTCTTGCGTTGCTGATCCCTAGAAACAAGAAGATTTTTTGAGTTACAGAGAATGTGAATCTCTCTCTGTTAAAGCATTATGCAATTTATCTAGCAAATTTGATGGTGCTTATTTGTAGAGTGCACTTAACATCAGTGTTTTTGTGCCTTATATGCAGATAAAGTGAATTTAATAATGTTTATATTCCACAACGTACCTTAACCACTGCCAAATGACCGGGCGACTATTTGCGATTCGACACTTTGTCGGTTTAACTGACAATTGCACAATCGTGCGAAGTTGCACCCAAACAAAATTGATGTCCTTTTTTTCCCAAAAATAGAGCTTTCTTTTGGTGATATTTGATCACATCTGCGGTTTTAATTTTTTGCGCTATAATCAAAAATAGAGCGACAATTTTGAAAAAAAGCAATATTTTGTACTTTTTGCTATAATAAATATCCCCATTTTTTTTAAAAAAATGCTTTTTTTCCCCTCAATTTAGGCCGATACGTATTCTTCTACATATTTTTTGGAAAAAAAAATGCAATAAGCATATATTGATTGGTTTGCGCAAAAGTTATAGCGTCTACAAAATAGGGGGTCATTTCATGGCATTTTTTTTTTTTTATTAGTTATGGCAGATTTTTATCGTGACTGCAACATTATGGCGGACACATTGGACACTTTTGACACTATTTTGGGACCATTCACATTTATACAGCGATCAGTGCTATAAAAATGCACTGATTACTATACAAATGTGGCTGGCAGGGAAGGGGTTAACCAGTAGGGGGTAGGGAAGGGGTTAAGTGTGTCCTAGGGAGTGATTCTAACTGTGTGGGGGCGTGGCTTACTGTGACACGTCACTGATAGCTGCTCCCCATGAGAGGGAGCACACGATCAGTGTTGAGTCACTAGGCAGAAGAGGGAGATGCCTTGTTTACAAAGTTATCCCCCCGTTCTGCCGTTCCATGACCTGATTGCGGGACACCAGTGGACATCGAGTCCACGGGTCATGCAGGCATGGTCACGGAGACCATGGCGGGCGCGCATGCTAGGCAGCAGATTCAAAGCAACTGATATATACGTTGCTTTGCCTTCCCGTGCCATTCTGCCGACGTATAAGTGTGTGAGGCAGTCGGCAAATGGTTAAATTATAATAATCAGTCTCTCCCAATCCCAGTTCCATCCCATAAGTTGCAATCTTTGATCTATAAATTTATTTGGAAAAATTGTGGTAGCCGGGCGGCCCACTCCACTCTGTATATATCCAAATTGCAAGGCGGGCTGGGAGTCCCCCACTTTTTGTGATATTATAGAGCAGCCCAATTGGGCTGTATCAAATTTATGCTGAGAGTCGTACTAGTCTGACTGGGTCTGGCTGGAGGCACAGGCTAGCCCGACTCTCCCCCTGAACCTCTTAATGTGGCTCCCTGCAAAGGAGCATCAGGCAGTCTTAAGCCCCTCTCTATCACACTAGCTATGTTTTTGGGACATGGCATGCAAACTATACCCTTTAAAATCTCCCCAAACTTCAGTGGCCCCCTTTTTTAATAATCCTCACTTCCCCCCAGGGTAGCAAATTAACTGGGGGGTCAACACAGGCCTGTACAAGATAGCACACCTCATAGACCATAAGGGGTCTATTTTAAGGGACCTGTAAAGATGCCCCCATCAGAGACTTACCACCTGTGCAAAATAACACACTTCCTGCAGTCCCTAAACAAGGATCAGGTTGACATAACTACCAGGATACTATTTGAGAATAGGTGTACATGTGGCATTGATTCACAGGGAGGGATCACAGAGTTATACAACTTGTTCAATAGCCAAGGTAATAAGCCTTCCTAAGCCTTCCTACCGAACGGCATGGGAATCGGACATGGGCGAAACAATAGAAGAGGAGATGTGGATAAAGTAGTCGACCATGGTGCATAAGGGTATACTCACTACTTCCCTTGTGGAAGTAAATTACAAAGTGTTATCGCATTGGCACCTTGTCCCAAAAAGGTTGACAAAACTATACCCGGACACCTCGCCACCTTTGTTTTCGAGGATGCGGACAGGAGTACGATATGTTTCATATCTGGTGGTCCTGTCCGAAGTTCCGATGTTTCTAGATCAGAGTGTTCAGTCTTGTCTATTCAGTGACGGGACAGAATTTACCCAGAGGTGCCAAAACTGCACTATTCACTGACCCGTCGGAGGAGATCCCCAGACATATTCAAACTCTCATATTTTTTATTTTAGTAGCAGTCAAAATAACCATAGCGCGAGCATGGAAATCGCCCATGATCAATGTCACAATGGTGAATGGTAAGTGAAAAACTGACCAGTATCCGTAAAGATAAACAAGCTACTGTAAATTTCAAAAAGTATGGAACTCCAGGATTGTGTAGCTCCAAGCACCCTAGCTGCTGGACCACCCTCTTTCTTTCTCTCTTTCTTTTTTCTACCTACTTTCTTTTTTTATGGTTCCTGTTATGATCTAATGAATCTTTGTAAGATTGCTGATGAGAGACTATAAATTCTCCCTAACCCTCATACTTTCCCATGAGTAAGGTTGCGTGCTATGGGGCGTTAGGGTTACTTCCTGACAATGATACACCCCTACCTCTCTATGTACCTGTATGTCCCCTTTAAGAAGCCGCACGGCATGCGCCCTGTCATCGGGAGCAGTGATAAGTGTCTTGTCACTAGTAGCCCAGCCCCCACACTTACCCCCTTCCTCACCCCCTAGTGGTTAACCCCTTCCCTGCGTACAAAATATTGTTTTTTTTTCAAAATTGTCGCTCTATTTTTGTTTATAGCGCAAAAAATAAAAACCGCAGAGGTGATCAAATACCACCAAAAGAAAGCTCTATTTGTAGGGAAAAAGGACGGAAATTTTGTTTGGGTACAACGTCACAGGACCGTGCAATTGTCAGTTAAATCGATGAAGTGCCGAATCGCATAAAATGTCCCGGTCATTGGGCAGCCAAATCCTCTGAGGCTGAAGTGGTTAAACATGTGGTTGCTTTAATTGGTAGAACCTGAACGTTAGGCTAAGTTTTTCTTGATTTTTGCTGTTCCTCGGTTATCACATTATGGTCTATAATGGAGGATGCTTCGGCTCTTTGACATTTATTTGACAATGTTTATGCTTTTGTAAACTTTGAAATAAAAATAATTTGATAAAAATAAAAATAAAATATAATGTGAAAAGACCCACAGTTGCTTACTAAGGTATCAAAAGTAAAGTATGCACCAGCAAAAAATTGGCTCTAATATACAGTAACTCCTATTTTTTGCAAATAACGCAGAATACATTTGGGTTTTTATCTTTACAACATGTGTGACAAGCAGCAATGTGTGTGCTTCTGTAAAACAGCTATCCCTGGTCAAAGTCTGCTACTATGTGCAGTATTGTGTCTGCATGAAATGCTTAAATGCAAAATATACAAAATAGATGTAAAATATCTCCAAACATATTAGATAAATCCAATTTTTAGTGTATTTGTGCTGCCACTTTATCATATTTGCACTGTACCTGATGTGGACATCTCAGGGCATGCAAAAATACTTTGAAGATACGGTTGGGTAGTTTAGCCTAGTTGACAGATACATCAATATGAGTGTTCAAGCTTAGTCTTCTTTAGTAAATCAGGTCAAATAATCAAATCCATAGTATGCTACACAAAAATGCAGGTAAATTCAAAATGTATAGTACATTAGGAATGGCAGAATAGGGCACAGCACTTTTTTCTTTTACTTTGAAAGAAGTGCTACATTGTTAATACTCATAAAAAGTTAATACTACACAGTTGAATTTACAGTTTTTATTTGTTTTCAAACACTACAGAAAACAATTGAAATTTTAGAAAGGAAAAAAAAAATAAAAAAAAATAACTGAAGCTAGGGATTTTCAGGTATTGATTCATTGGAGCTCTTGCTAACGGAGTATCACAGACATGTCTAAGGGAAAAATGGACTGTGACTAGACTTAAGAGACCTATGTAATGAGCAATGCCTAGGGAAAATTTGGCATTCTCCTTCATGTTAGGGGCAGTGGTGCTGGGAATAACTGGCTCTGAAGTTTAGGATGCTTGCTCAACTATTCTTTTTACGCAGTTCTCTTGTAGCCTACTGGCTTAAAGATCTAAATGTATTATTTATTTACTTTAAAATTCTATTGGATTTTACAAAGACAGGTGGCTGGATAGGCAGGTAGATAGATAGATAGATATATAGATAGATAGATAGATAGATAGATAGATAGATAGATAGATAGATAGATAGATAGATAGATAGCTAGATAGATAGATAGATGGATGGATAGATGGATGGATAGATAGATAGATAGATAGATAGATAGATAGATAGATAGATAGATAGATAGATAGATAGATAGATAGATAGATAGATAGATAGATAGATAGATAGATAGATAGATGGATAGATAGATAGATAGAACTGATAGGTGTATAGGTGTATAGACATGTTGATGGATATTTAAATGGCTGATTGTATTGTCGGAAGGATGATTACGTATAGAAAAATGGATGCATAGACAGAATAGCAAACAGATGGACTGATTTATGGATGGTTAAATGAAAGAACGGATTTAAAGGGGTTGTAAAGCTTCGTGTTTTTTCACCTTAATGCATCCTAGGCATTAAGGTGAAAAAACACCTTGCACTCTCGGGTCCCCCAGCCCCCCCGTTTTACTTACCTAAGCCACAAAGCTCCGTGGGCTCGTTCCTGCGATGGTTTCCCCCAGCTTGAGGTGGCTCGTCATTGGAGATTGATAGCAGCCATTGGCTCCCGCTGCTGTCAATCAAATCAATGACGCGGCATGCCGGGAGGCAGGGCAGAGTGATACAGTCGACAGCTATAGACGCCGTATCACGGGAACGCGCCCGCAAGCTAACCCCCTTGGGAGAGCGCTTCCCAAGAAGAGGGTTAGCTCTTGCGGGGAGGAGCTGAGACAGCCGTCGAGGGACCCCAGAAGACCAGGATCGGGGCCACTCTGTGCAAAACGAAATGCACAGTGGAGGTAAGTATGACATGTTTGTTATTTAAAAAAATATATATATATACCTTTATAACCCCTTTAAGATAACAATGTTTTATGTAGGTAGATAGATAAATAGATAGATAGAATAAATTAATGGATACATATATGTTCATTGATGGATTTAACAGACTGATTTATAGGTACGAAAAATTGGGAGGAGGGCCCCTATAAATAACTCTCGAAAAATGGACAGTGTGTACACTGAAGTAGGGGATGAAAGATGTGCTGTTGTTTTGATGCAGTTGTGTTTTATGGGGCTTAGCCTGCTTCTTCAGGAAAATTGCAACCAAACACTAATACAAATATTGTAAACATAAATTTACATCACAATTTGTTAGTGGCTATAATGGCTCAATTATTGTTGCCGCATACCTCAGAGTTTGTAAAAATATTTATAAATGTAGTCACAGTTCATGGTCTTGCCAGCCGCTGCCAACCTCTACCAACCCTTCAGTAATATGGGATAGTCCTCAGAAGAGACTATCCCACTATTCACAAATGTAAATAAATGTCTGCAAAAATATATCAAATAAAGATCCTAATACCATATATAACTGATAAAGCACCAATGCCACATGTGTGTCAAGTTGATAACATTTTCATCTCTTTCTTTTTTCCCTGTATAAAAATTTCTACTACATAGTTACATAGGAGGTGAGGTTAAAAAGAGACACAAGTCCATCAAGCCCAACCTACGTATGTGTGTGATTATATGTCAGTATTACATTGTATATCCCTGTATGTTGTGGTGGTTCAGGTGCTTATCTAATAGTTTTTTAAAACTATCGATGCTCCCTGCTGATACCACCGCCTGCGGAAGGGGATTCCACATCTCTTACAGTAAAAAAAAAAAAACCTCTACGTAGATTAAACCTCTTGTCTTCTAATTTAAATGAGTGGTCACATGTCTTGTTAAACTCCCTTCCATGAAAAAATGTTTTCCCTTTTGTGGGGTCACCAGTACGGTATTTGTAAATTGAAATCATATCCCCTCTCAAGCGTCTCTTCTCCAGATAGGATAAAGAATAAAGTTCAGTGCTCGCAATCTTTCTTCATAACTAACATCCTCCAGACCCTTTATTAGCTTTGTTGCCCTTCTTTGTACTCGCTCCATTTCCAGTACATCCTTCCTGAGGACTAATGCCCAGAACTGGACAGCATACTCTAGGTGCGGCCGGATGAGAGTCTTGTACAGAATTATAGTTTTATGTTTGGAGTTGATCCCCTTTTTAATGCATGACAATATTCTATTTGCTTTGTTAGCATCAGCTTTGCATTGCATGCCATTGCTGAGCATCTACTAGGACCCCAAAGTTCCTTTTCCATCCTTGATTGCCCCAGAGGTTCTCCCCCCAGTGTATTGATTGAATTCATATTTATGCCACCCAAATGCATTATTTTAAATTTTTTCTACTTTAAACCTAATTTGCCATGTAGTTGCCCAACCCAATTAATTTGTTCAGATCTTTTTTCAAGGTTTCCACATCCTGCGGAGAATTTATTGTCTTGCTTAGCTTAGTATCGCCCACAAATACAGAGATTGAACTGTTTACCCCGTCCTCCAGGTCATTTATGAACAAATTAAACAAGATTGGTCCCAGCACAGAACCCAGGGGCATCCCACTATCCACCCCTGACTATTGCGAGTACTCCCCTTTTATCTCCACCCTCTGAACTTGCCCTTGTAGCCAGATTTCAATCCATGTACTCACCCTATGGTCCATGCCAATGGACCTTATTTTATACAGTAAATGTTTACGGGGAACTTTGTCGAATTTGTGTCGATTGCTTTTGCAAAATCCAGATACACCACATCTACAGGCCTTCCTTTATCTAGATGTTAACTCACCTCCTCATAGAAAGTTAATAGATTGGTTTGGCAAGAACGATTCTTCATGAATCCATGCACTAAAATCATGCATATAGTCCCCTATCATCCCCTCCAAGAGCTTGCATACTATTGATGTGAGGCTAACTGGTCTGTAATTCCCAGGGATGTATTTTGGGCCCTTTTTAAATATTGGTGCTACATTGGCTTTTCTCCAATCAGCTGGTACCATTCCAGTCAGTAGACTGTCAGTAAAAAATAGGAACAATGGTCTGGCAATTACTTAACTGAGTTCCCTAAGTACCCTCGGGTGAAAGCCATCCGGTCCCGGTGATTTATTAATGTTAAGTTTCCCAAGTCTAATTTTAATTCTGTTCTTTGTTAACCATGGAGGTGCTTCCTGTGATGTGTCATGAGGATAAACACTGCAGTTTTGGTTACTGAAGCTCCCCCATTTCCTTGTGAAATTGATTGAGGAGAAGAATACATTCAATACCTTTGCCATCTCCCCATCCTCTGTAACCAGATGTCCTGCCTCATTCTTTATGGGGCCAATATGATCTGTCCTCCCTTTTTTACTGTTTACATACTTAAAGAATTACTTGGATTTTTTTTTTGCTTTCCTCCGCTATGTGTCTTTCATGTCTTATCTTAGCCACCTTAATTGCACCTTTACATTTCTTTTTGCATTCCTTATAAAGTCTTATAAAGTCTGAATGCTGATGATGATCCCTAAACCTTGTATTTTTTGAAGGCCTTCTCCTTTGCTTTTATATGCATTTTTTCATTGAAGTTAAGCTATCTAGGACTTTTGTTTGCTCTTTAAAATGTATTTTCCAAAGGGATGCATTGGCTAATGCCATTATTTAATATGCTCTTAAAGCAAACCCATCTCTCCTCTGTGTTCTTTGTTCCTAAGATTTTTTCCCAGTTTATGCCTTCTAGCAAGGTTCGCAGTTTAGGGAAGTTGGCAACCTAAACTACTCCTTAAACTACAAAACATTGTCAGCCTTTTTTGATTAACAATAGTATTTTCGCAAGTTTTTTTTTTTTTTTTTAAAGAGGAACTTTACCTTAAAAATAAAATAAAAGTCAGCAGCTACAAATACTTTAGCTGCGGACATTTAGGAATCAGACACTTACCAACCCATGGAGTCAGCGCTGTTTTCCTTGGAGCCGATTCTTCAGCACCTCTCTCCGTTACCACCATCTTGCATATGGGAGCTGGCTGAGACTTGTACATGCCTGAGGCAGGGCAGCACTAAGGGACTGGACCTGAAGCCACCTGGAATGTATGACATATGCCATGAGGCTGAAGGCAGGAGGGGATGGTTACTGGCCTCGGTGAGAATTGTGCCTCTCATAAAATGGTACCAGCTGAAAGAAAAAAAAAACACTGAATTTGCTGATAGGAGGAGAGGAGGATGAGTGGTACCTTCACTTTTGTAAGTCAGCTTTAACTATCTCATTGCCTCCAACGACACCTAAGGAAGCACTTCAGCCTTACACTATCTAAAGCCTATCAAGGACTAGACTCCAAGACTGTTTGGAAAAATATATATTAAAGCCCAATAAGCTTTCAGTTTAAATTATCTAAATACATCCCAGGTGCATCCACACAAGAGGTTTTCAGTCACATTTACAGAGTAAAAAAGCCTGTCTCTTGCCAGCATGCTGTACAGAAGGACCCTTGCTCGCTTCAGGGAGCAGTGATCTTTTTGCAGATATCCAACACACCCCCTATTGAGTCAGTAGTTCTGACTGTAAATATGTCTGATTTAGAAAGAAAATGAGCCGTAAGACACTGAACACCTTTGTTTGATGCACCTGGAATGTATTTAGCTCATTAAAACTGAAGGTTCAATTAAGCTTCAATAAAATTGCAAAACATCCATGAATTGTTTATATAGAAAAAAAACACATGATTTTGTGTGCAAGTTTATAGTTTAAAAAGATCTTCTATTAGTGCTTTGGCTCCAACGGTATGAAAGGTGCTTGTCTCTGTACTTGAATTGGGTCCATACAGTCAGGAGTCTACCTGAACTATTTCTAAGTACATTTATATTGTAGTACAAGTTCATCTAAGGTCACCAAACATACAATATAAGTTCCACGTAAGCTTGCAGCTGTGCAAAAATTGTAACGGATAACAGAGATTTGTTGTTGAGAACATTCAATTAGCATAAAGGTGCCTTGGAAAGGTCAATAAAATAATTATTAAACAATAGGAAGGCCCTGCATGTTGTCTTTGTACTCAAACTGTTCAGTTTTCAATGCCAAAAATGAAACAAATAAAAAAAGAAAAATGCAAATAAATTAGGTCTACACAAATTGCTCAGTCTACTGTCCTTTTTTCCTTTCTAATTTCCACTGTACAGAAAATAGCTAAAAAAACATTTAAAGCAATAATTTCTATGGAAACAAAAGTAAATATGGCGTACAGTAAAAGGGAATCATCTCAAACATGATAAATAAGTAGACCCAATTCCAATGGGTTTTATACTAAGAGTTTTTGGGATGTTGGGCAAGCGGCTGTTTAGTAAAACTCCAACCAAAACATATTTCTTTATTTTTGATAAGAAAGCTGTAACCTCTGTAAGATTTTCATTGCTGTCCGGATTCTCCTATTGAGGGGATGTCACCTCACTTCCAGTCTTGATGACCACACAAGAAGTCAAAAGTCCAACCCAATTGGAACAGAGATGGCAATTAAAGACTAGGTGCATTTAAAATAAAAATAATAAATAAAACATTATTAGAAAATAATTATTATAATTAGAATGTATTTAATTCATAGAATGAAAGACTCCTAATAAGTGCCTGACACTGCTCCCACAGTTCTAGTAACGCCCACCACACCGGAAGCTTACAGTGGTGGGAGGGTCAATGGAGGAGGATTTCAGCTACAAGATAATGCATCAACAGAAAGGAAACATCCTATTGTCCCTTATGCTGATTTTTTACATTTTGATCAAGTTATAATGGATGTAACCCTTCCCCCGCTTCACTTCAAGAAAAGGTCTTACTACTGCCTGTGCTCCATTGGAGAGATTTTACTTACTTCCTTTTTCAGTGAGCACTAAGAATGGGTCTAGCCTATCTGACTTGCGGGTGCAGTAAAAAAGTTGGGAGGGCATCATGTCAACACTGTGTGTAAGTCACTGACCATCTGTCACAGACTGTCAGGTACCATGAATCAGACTGAGACAGAAATGCTGTAAAAAATCACACCTTTTAATGTAATGGTAAAAATGGTACAGGTCAGTAAATGTGGACAAAGCATAAGCCAAAACTGGTAGTCAGACAAGCCGGTAATCAGGAAACCAGAAATCAGCATAGTCGGAGGCAGAAGAACAGGATCAAAGCCCACCCCTGACACAGATGCACTCAATAAGTATTTCCTGTTTAGTCAGCATGCTTCTATACCATGAGTCATGACCCATAAGTAACATTTTGCAGATTGAAGTAGACAGGAATGAACATTGAATCTAGTTGTCCTCATCAGAGTGCCCCCTTACATCATTTGTCACCATTAGCATTCCCCTTTACACAGTAGTGTATTTAGGTTTTGTGCTTCCCTAATTTAAATATAACCCACCGCTTCCTGTCAAGGCCACACCCCTTGCTGTTTAACCTCCCTGGCGGTATGATTATTTCAGATTTTAGGTGCTGAAAGTGGTACCATTATTTTGCATGAAAATTTGGCGTTTTAAATTGTAGGCCTGTAATTATTAGGAATAACTCATTTAAATCTGTCCAAACAAGAGTCTAGTAGACATTCCGGGTATGATAAAGTTTGAAAAACAAAATCATAAATTATAATATAATAAATATCTATAAATAATTATAACAAATAATAATGTAAATAATAGAGTTGAGCGGACACCTGGATGTTCGGGTTCGGGAACGAAGGAACACTTTTGTTTGCTATGGACAATCTACAGTTTGCAGGCAGAAAGAACAGTTTTTATTTTATAAAAGTACATGCAGAACACTGGGCAGACCACTAGGGACAAGGGGGTGTGTATTTTTTACATACAGTACTGTAATCTATAAGATTAAAGTATACTGTATGTAATGTGTTTATTTACTTTTTTGAATTTGGCGCCGTTCTCCGCCCCCGTGCGTCATAACGTCACAGGGAACGGAGATCGGCGGCACACAGGGACACTGTGTGAATCAAGCGAGGACGCCGCTCGCTCACACAGCAGGTAGGCATCGCAGGATCCAGGGACAAGGTAAGTAACTTTGTCTGTGGCTGCTGCGAGGCGAGCCCGAGTCTGGCTCGGGGATACCGCTTTTGGTAAAGAAATCTTACCTGGAGCCAGACTCGGGAATACCGCCAGGGGGTTAAGACTCGCCCTGAAAATTTCAAGTGGGGACACTAGTTATGAGGGCTTGGGGGGCAATGGAGTCCCTTCATTAGCATATATTTCCTCTCACTTCCTGTTAGGCTATGGGGCAGGAGGGGAAATCTCTGCAATGGGCCAGGGATGGTAAAAAAATAAATTGACCGGAACTATAACCTTGTTGCCTATAGTTCTACTTTAAGCACAAATTTCTGATAATTTTATGGAGAGGGTTAAAGTCGTGTACGCACGATCAGTTTGTCCGATGAAAAAAGACCGATAGACTGTTTTCATTGGACAAACCGATCGTGTGTGGGCCCCATCTGTCTTTTTTCCATCGGTGTAAAAAAATAGAACATGAACCGATAGGAAATGCCAATCATCTGTGTGGAACTCCATCGCAGAAAAATCCATGCATGCTCAGAATCAAGTCGATGCATGCTTGGAAGCATTAAACTCCATTTGTTTTGGCTCATTGTAGTGTTTTACATCACCGCATTTTGGCACAGTCGGAATTTAGTCTGATAGTGTCGGATATCCGACGAAAAAATCCATCGGATTTGATTCCATCAGAAATCCGATCGTGTGTACACGGCTTAAGAAGATATAACCATGCCAATGGTGCAGCAGAAAACATATAGCACAGTGAGGAAGGTTTGTGGTCCAGGATGATAGGACAGTCAAAATACCGGAAGCAGTGCAGCCACTTTTTGGGGGCGCTAGACTAATTTGCCTCTCAGCCCAGTCCACCCTATGAGACTGGCACTACACTAACAGTGTAGCACAATCTGGTGGGGACTCTTTCTGTGCTGCCCCCTGCAAAGTGCTGCCCTAGCATGGGCCTTGTTGACCTAGGCCAGGATATAGCATTGCCCTTACATCAACAGTCTACATCAAAGTGCCCCCTTACATCAGTGGTCCTCATCAGAGTGCCCCATTTACGTCAACTATACTCATAAGACTAATTCTGCACTTTCAGAAACCTGAGGTGGAGGAGGGAGTGCAACTAAAATATGGAGGGCCACAGCCTTCCCCAGCTTTCTGCTAGATCCAGGCCTAATGACCACACAGGATGTGCAGGAAAATCTCCACAATGGGTTCAGTAACAGCGATAAAAAGCTGATAAAGCTTCTTATCCCTCCCTCCCTCCTGAGTGAGTGAAAAACGTATATAGTGCAAAACATGCGAACTGAATCGCCTCTGGGCGCTGTATACATTCCGTGAGTGAAACCCTTTGACCTCAGAAGAGATGGGTTTTAATCTTTCTCCTGAAGGCCAAGTGGTCCAACTCCAATCGAATGGTGGTTGGTAGAGCTCCTAATGCTGTCTAACAAATTAAAACATTTGATTGGTGTTTGCTGCTTTCAAGATGTGGCAGTTGCATTTGTATTCTTTGTTCAGGCTTTTTCATCTTTATTTTTAGCTGGTTATCCAGCAGATACCACAATTCCTGTCCTAGGGTGGCTATGCTCACTTCACTGTATCTATGGAGGGATCTATAGTTGTCAAACTGGGCTGCTCATCAGATCTGGAATACAAACATGTGCTCCTCTCCTCACTTCCATTACATGTGGGGTGGAGTAATTTGTGGTTTACAGAAGACTGGCTGAAGTGGCTGATGTCATGTCACAGGTTCATGACTATGTAGTGGCCACTCCCTACAATGCAGTTTACATTCTGGTAACTAGTATATTATTTCCAGCATTGAACTTACATTCCAGTGATACTAAATATGATACCATGTACCCCTCCGATAGGTCAGTCATTTAGGAGGTGGGAGACAGGCATCTTGCCTTCTGTATTTGATAGCCTAGTCATATGTGATCTTGATCTGTTCAGTATTTTCTTCCACATTCAAATATATAATCAATAGTAATGTAGCTTGGTAATGTTTTATTTTATAAAGTATGTGTATGTTTAGAAACTGTGAGTTGGAGAGGGGTTGTTTGCAGGTCAATTCAGGTCTAAATGACTTTTATGATATTAATTAGCCCTGGGTGAGACATTTTATTGGTTGCCTTTTTCTCCTAATGGGTATAATTACTATGTAAACCATGCACGGCAAAATTAAAATGTTTTACAGCTTTACGATGGCTAATCCTAATTCCCTCAGTGGGAAGTGCTGATAATCTTAGGAGATGTTTATTGTTAGCAGATATGGAGATAATTGACTGATACTGGAGTGTTCTGTTACAGACATCCTGCTGAAACATTGAATTCGCTATTTACTGCCTAGCAATCCCTGTTCATTAGTTATCTGCTAAGTAATGGTCAGCAAAATGGTGTATGTTACCCCTGAATTGAAATAACAAATGTGAAATGTGACTTAAGCTGGGTATACACGAGCCAAATGTTGGGGAACATTTGCTGGTTCAAAATAAACCTGCCGACATTCAGCCCCTGTGTATGTTGGTCTGTCTGACAGAAGCCGACCATTTGCCGGCCATCTGTCAGATGAGCATGCTGAAAAACCAGCATCCGACCGAATCTTGATCAGCACTCTTAGTCAATGGCGGAGAGCACTAATAGGAGTGTTCTGACGTCCCCCTATCAGAACACGGCAGCTCAACGCGGGGGGGGGGGGGGGGGGGGGGGGTCAATGTACTTACTTTATATAGTTAGTATAGTGGACCCAACCAGAGCTGACAGTGTTTTTTGTTCAACCCTCTTGGTTGAACGGAAAAAAAAACTAATAGTGTTTACCAGGCTTTAGGTTAAAAGGCTATGGAGGTGCAATCCTGGGATTATGGAAAGAAATTAATTGCTGTTATGTCTCCCTTTTCTATAAAAATGCCATGGCCCACCTAGGACTTCTAAACAACATGGTTGCCCTGGCCCTCTCACGCAACTTTTTGCCTTTTGGTTCCCAGTACCCATTATCATCACACTCAGTCTTCCAGGCTCTTTTTTAACACCTCCAGGGGTACTTTAGAAAAAATATATAATTAAAAACATTATTGATATTAGGTAAAGTAATTTTTAAGCATCATCGTTCTTGACCAAAAGTGTGGGCAGATATAAAGACCACACATTTATATGCAATTAACATCTTATAGAATCACTTTCTTGGGAACCGATAAACAAAAGCATTCTTTTTTTCTGTGCCATTTCAACTTTCATCTCATTTTTTTAACATTTACACATGGCTTAGAGAAGCTTGTCATAAAATAATGTTTCTATAACTCCACTATCACTGTGCAAACAGATACTGCATTAAGCCATAATTGATATACGGCGAGGGGTTAGGCGCTATCAGAGTAATAACTATCTAATGCATCAACACAGCCTCATGTTCTGCAGTCTGTCTGGGAACCAAAGTGAATAAATTATTCCCACTGTCAAACAAATAATGTCTCTATGTCCTAATGACAAGATTTTTTTCCCCTGAGTTGTGTTTGAAAAATGAAACTTCTCTGATTCCGTATTTACTGCTAGGTTGCTGTAAAATGTAAATATTAAATGGTTTTCAGTTTAATTTATTTGCCATTAATTCTGTATCATGCTATAAAAGGCCATGTTATAAAATGTCAAAAACAGTTATTGTGAGTTGTATTCAATACATTTTTATTTTTTCCTTCCTTATTTTTATATTCATTTTATTTTAAGGTTTACATTTTTCTTGAGTCACTGTATCTTTGAATGTGTTCAGAGATAGATATTACTAAACCAGAAGGTAACAAATGGGAGATGCATGGAATCTATTGTCCTGCAAAATGTTATGTTGCAACTGTAGAAACTATTGGTATGCTGATAGGGGCAACCAATTTTTTTATGCATCAGTCCCCATCTCCCCATTAGCCATTTTCATCACTGTTAAACGCATGAGAGATTGTAAAACTTATATTCAAAATGGGGATAATTATGTCACCCCTGTGTTCCCTGTTTCAATATACCCTGAAATAAATTTAGGACATTTTTGCCCAAAAACAGCATAGTCTATCTTTTACACAAGTATTTCCTTGCTCAGTTGGATTTGGGACTTTTTTCTGTTAGACGAACACATGTTTCTGTGGGATTTTTCTTGATTTTATTAAAAATAATCAATACCTTGCTAGGAGTGGAATTGAGAGTTTTCACCTGAAAATCCATCAAAAATAGGCAAAAGTGCCTATTTTACAGAATATCATTTTATCCATATTGGAATAGATCTTGTACCAAGAAAAAAAAATGTGTCTTTAGCTTGATTATTTTATGTTTTCTTTGCAGGATAAAGAAAAGACAAAAGAAATAAAAATAAAACTCAAAGCAACTGTACACAAATAGTTATCAATACATGAAACCAAAAAACACAAATGCAAAGGAAAGTAAACTAAAACTACTTTAAAAGCATAAAAAAAACAATACCCCTTCTATAAAATAAAAATAAAATGTTTCTAGCATAAGCAGTTTGGTCACAAAAAAAAAATATTTTGCTAATACTGAGATTGGTAATTTTTTGCTAATTAGTTTGATCAGTTTGATCATCCCTATTCATTGACCACTTTAAAATGTCATGTATCATGTTTTTCATTCCAAAATAAGCAATTAAAAGACCAAGCATTCAACTTAAACTATTCCTTATTTAGTTTGAATATATTGCAATTAGTGAATAAAATACATTTATGCAATGTACTGTATATTTTAAAAAAACATGTTCATTGTTAAGGACAACAACATTTTAAGTGTATGTAAATCCCAATCTTCAGAAGCCTGTTCTGAAATGCCTGCAGGTGTAGCTTGATTTAGGTCTATGCATAAGTATGCTATAGGTACGCATTTCATCTGTCTCTGCCTTCACCTGCATACAGTGGGCATCCAACAATTAATTATACCGTTCTTCAAGCTGCAATTTGGTTGAAACCTCAAATTGTTTCCGAAATGAGATCTCCCAATGCTGTTGGACGTTATTGCATCAGCTGCCTTCAATCACCCTGTGGTACCTCTCACTGAAAACTGCTGTACTGGTGGCAATTACATGAGCCAGAAGAGAGTCAGCATTGGTGGCCTTGTGGTTTAAAGAACCCATACTCTCATACTTCCCAGACAGGGTGGTAGTCATGCCAATGCTCGAATTTGTGCCTGAACTGACCTTCAGAGTCCATATCACACAAGATATTGTCTTCCTACATTTATTTTTGGGAGTACTCAAGAAATTACTCATTTGGATGTGGGCCAAGCTTTAAAATGTTTAATCAAGGCAAAATCTGCCTTAAGGAAGTCAGAGCATCTGTTTGTAATTTCAGGTGGAACACATAATGATTTTACAGCTTCCAGCAAGATTATTGCCTCTTGGTTGGTAAAGCTCATCTCCTTGGCCTGCAATTTGAAAGGGTTGGCTGTGCCAGGAGAATCACGGCACTCTTCACTAGAAGGGTTTGGACCTTGAGATTGGCAGCAGGCCAAGTGTCTGAAACTATCTGCAAGGCAGCTACGTGGGCACCAAAGTATTCATATTCTTGGCTTAATGACGATTGAGTTTGGCAGAGGAATCCTGGCTTCTGTTATTTTTTTAGTCAGAATTGAGGAGTGTGTAGCATTATCCCTCCCCTGTTTTAGCTAGTTTTGGCTAGTTAGTTCCCAGCTGTGCTGATGTGGAGCCATCAGGAAAACGGAAAATGTAATTAAAATACTTATCGTAATTTTCCTTTCCTGACGAGCTCCATGGCAGCCCAGATCCCACCCAGCTTGGTAGGACTAGTTACAGAACGCCAAGGCTGTAGGTGGGCTCAAATTTATAGTTATGTCCTGGAGGCATGGGGGTGGAGCCTATACCCAGCTGTGCTGCCATGGAGCTCCTCAGCAAAGGAAAATTATGGTAAGTATTTGAATTCAATTTTACGTTTTCCTGATGGCTCCACATCAGCACAGCTGGGAACTAACTAGCCAAAACAGGGGAGGGATAATGCTACACACTCCTCAATTCTGACAAAAACAAATAACAGAAGCCAGGATTCCTTTGCCAAACTCAATTGCCATTAAGCCAAGAATATGAATACTTTGGTGCCCACGTAGCTGCCTTGCAGATAGTTTCAGACACTAGGCCTGCTGCCAATCTCAAGGTCCAAACCCTTCTAGTGAAGAGTGCCGTGATTCTCCTGGCACAGCCAACCCTTTCAAATTGCAGGCCAAGGAGATGAGCTTTACCAACCAAGAGGCAATAATCTTGCTGGAAGCTGTAAAATCATTATGTGTTCCACCTGAAATGACAAACAGATGCTCCGACTGTTGTATAGTTGCCATTGATGACTTCAAAATGATTCCATTTACATATATATATTTAGCCAACAAATTAGAAACACATATAAATGGTTATATCAGGTAATATTACCAACTTACAACCTGAGATCTCCTTTAATTTTATTGTAAATTCTTGTGACAGAGCACTTTTTTCAATTCAGTTTAAAGTCTTTCTTTGATCAAAGCTTAGCTCCACCTCTCCCTCCTGCCCCTATCTCTCTGTTTCTTCTAATCATTTAGCAAGCTATTTTATACTTGCCTAACTCCACCATTTGTGTCCCCCACCCCCGCCACATCCAGGAGTGATGACCAGTGAATTCAGTCCTGCTGTAGATATCCTTCCTGATGTCATCTATCTGCTTCTGTATGTCAAGAGGACCCTGACAATAGAAAGCCAATAGAAAGTGTCCACGTCACCCAAGCAGTGATGCGGTCACTCAAAGGAGGACCCTCATCTTCCTCTGAGGCCCCGTACACACGACCGAACATGTCTGCTGAAACTGGTCCGCAGACCAGTTTCAGCAGACATGTTCGGTCGTGTGTACGGCCGACCGGACTGGTTTCCAGCGGACATTTGTCCAGCTGACCGTTTTCCAGCGGACAAATGTTTCTTAGCATGCTAAGAAACATGTCCGCTGGAAGCCTGTCCGTCGGACATGTTCGGTCGTCTGTACAGACTCACCGTACATGTCCGCTCGGCCGCCATCCCTCGCATGCGTCGAAGTGATTCGACGCATGCGTGGAAGCATTGACCTTCCAGGGCCGTGCACGTCGCCGCGTAATAGTCACGGCGATGGCACGGCCACGTCACCGCGTATCGTGTACGCGCGGATTTCTGTCTGATGGTGTGTACAACCATCAGACAGAAATCTCCGGGCGGACATGTCCGCTGAAAACGGTCCGTGTGTACGAGGCCTAAGAAGAAGAAGAAGAAGATAGAAGACTGGCTACACACTATACATTTTTTATACAATTTTTATGTACAACTTTCCATTAGATTTACCAAAACCATATAATATGAGGTCAAACCTAAAAACTTTCAATTTGCATGCAATCAGGCAGGCCCTTGCACTACATAGTTGAAGGTAAATTTAAAGGAAATTTAAAACAAAAATTGTATAATCTGTATGCAGCTTTATTACCCATCATATGACCACAGAATAATTCAAATATTTTGGACATCTAGTTGAATTGATGGGGAGCAAGAGGTGGTTGATAATGGGAGTGTTTTCAGCTTTAATTCAAATGTTGCTGTTTAATATAGGAATAAAATATTGAAATATTTCAATGTAATTTGACTGTTTAGGCAGCAAAATGCACCTGGAAATTGTATACATTTTCAAAGTTCCTCTAAAATGCTCCCTCAGGATATAGGATATCCAGCTTGATTTCTAGAACAGCACTTTAGTAAGCAACATTGTTATGAGTAATTAGAAAATGAAGTGTAGAATATTGCAGCTAAGCCTTATTCCTGTGGGATTACAGCGGCTTCTAACTATTTAACAGTATGGATAGCAACATTTAAATACTTTCTTTTCAAGACATGATGTTGCACTACAATGTCTTTTTGGGAGAGTTTTGTTATTTTGGTTACCTTACCATATTCTTTATATAAGGTATGGTGTTCATATCTTACATGCTATAATGTTAAAAACATCTCTGTGCAAGTTGTATAAATGTGGTGCTACATAATAAACTGTATGCATTATATAAACCAGTGTGGCAGAGTGCCCATTTACTCACCAAGCTCAGATGCAGAACCCTTTAACTCCTTTCCCTGTAACCCCCTGGGTTCCAGGACATGCCCATGGTATAGTAGATACTGTAAGTTCCTCAGCTTCCCTCACCCAGCTCAGAAAGGCCACTCTTGTTGATGAGTTAGCAGAGCAAGTGAGCCGCAGCCAAGTAAGTGACTCACCACCATCAGATTCCATGTGTGGACAGTCAGGCAGAAGCCAAATAGCATGCAGCTTCATTCGGAGACCCAGCTACTCTGGTGATCTGCTCCACAATTGAGTGTTCTACATCCACTGCAATGGCCTTTTGTTCGTGTGCCTTGGATCCTTCCAGCTGTTCCTCTGTGTAAGGCCTCTTACACACGGACAGACTGTCCGCTGAAATCGGTCCGCCGGACCGTTTTCAGCGGACATGTCCGCCCGGAGATTATTGTCTGATGGTTGTACACACCATCAGACAGAAATCCACGCGTACACGATACGCGGTGACGTGGCCGCGCTGTCGCCGCGACGATTACGCAGCGACGTGTGCGTCCCTGGAAGGTCAATGCTTTTACGCATGCGTCGAATCACCTCGACGCATGCGAGGGATGGCGACCGAGCAGACATGTACGGTCAGTCTGTACAGACGACTGAACATGTCCGACGGACAGGCTTCCAGCGGACATGTTTCTTAGCATGCTAAGAAACATTTGTCCTCTGGAAAACGATCGGCTGGACAAATGTCCGCTGGAAACCTGTCCGGTCGGCCGTACACACGACCGAACATGTCTGCTGAAACTGGTCCACGGACCAGTTTCAGCAGACATGTTCGGTCGTGTGTACGGGGCCTTACCGGACGTACCCTGAAATTCACAAGGGGGTATGCTGTTTTGAACTGTTTTATCGTAGTAATTCTCAGCTAGACTCTCTGTTATAGAGCATTATAGAGGCTATGCAGTCACATCATACGCTGACTGAGACATTCCTGTGAAGGGTCCATTTTTGTGCAGCATTCACAATTATGGATGAGCCGAACACCCCCCTGTTCGGTTCGCACCAGAACTTGCGAACACACCAAATGTTCGTGTGAACTTTAGAACCCCGTTACAGTCTATGGGACTCGAACATTTGAAATCTAAAGTGCTAATTTTAAAGGCTAATATGTTAGTTATTGTCCTAAAAAGTGTTTGGGGGACCTGGGTCCTGCCCCAGGGGACATGTATCAATGCACATTTTTCTTTAAAACGGACGTTTTTTCGGGAGCAGTGAATTTAATAATGCTAAAAGTGGAACAATAAAAGTGAAATATTCCTTTAAATTTCGTACCTAGGGGGGGTGTAAAGTTAGCATGTGAAATAGCGCATGTTTCCAGTACTTAGAACTGTCCCTGCACAAAGTGTCATTTCTGAAAGAAAAAAAATTATTTAAAACCGGACTTGCGGCTATAATGAATTGTCGGCTCCCGGCAATTCAGAGAGAATTCATTCATAAAAAAAAGCGTGGGGGTCCCCCCCAAATTCAATTACCAGGCCCTTCAGGTCTGGTATGGATATTAAAGGGAACCCCGCCGTCAATTAAAAAAAAATGACGTGTGGTTCCACCCAAATATCCATTCCAGACCCTTCAGGTCTGGTGTGGATTTTAAGGGGAACTCCACCCCTACCATTTCACGAAGGAAGTGTAAATAGTTGTAAAAAACACACACACAGACACCGTAGAAAATAAATCTAGCAATGGTAATCCACTCGGTCCCGGCTCCCTGCTCCAACTTTGTCTGTATCCAGCGACGGGTGATCTCCTCTCCGGTCCAGCATCGCCCGCCTCCTCTCTCCGCCGGACACAGTCTGGCAAATGACGCTGCTGAAGCTGTGACATTTCTTTTATTGGTGAGGCGGGGCCACCCGTCACGTGACCCCGTCCCCCTCTGATGCACCCTCTGCTACGTCACTGGGGAAGCCTGGCTTCCCCCTTGCATCAGAGGGGACGGGGTCACGTGACAGCTGGCCCCGCCTCACCTAAGGCCCTGTACACACGGTCGGACAAAACCGATGAGAATGGACCGAGGTTCAGTTTCATCGGTCCAAACCGACAGTGTGTATAGCCCATCGGTCTGTTTTCCTTTGGTCCAAAATGTTAAAACAGGCTTCAAAACCAAACCGATGGACCGCTGCCCGATCGGACCAAAACGATGGTTAGTAAAGAAAAGCATCAGTTCAAAACCCGCACATGCTCAGAATCAAGTCGACGCATGCTTGGAAGCATTGAATTTCATTTTATTCAGCACGTTGTGTGTTTGACGTCACCGCGTTCTGACCCGATCGGTTTTTGGAACAATGGTGTGTATGCATCATCAGACCATCAGGCCACTTCAGTGGTGAACCGATGAAAACAGTCCATCGGACCATTCTCATCGGTTTTGTCCGACCGTGTGTATGGGCCTGAAAAATAAATGTCACAACTTCAGCAGCGTCATTCGTGGGGCTGTGTCTAGCGGAGAGAGGAGGCCGGCGATGCTGTGCTTTGAAGATCTTCTCATCGCTGGACAGGAGAGGAGATCACCCATCGCTGGATACAGACAACGTTGGAGCAGGGAGCCAGACCGAGTGGATTACCACCACTGGATTTATTTTTATTTTTTTATTAATAAAGGACTTTTTTTTACGGTGTGTGTTTTTTACAACTATTTACACTTTCTTCGTGAAATGGTAGGGGTACAATGTACCCCCATTACCAATTCACATAGGGGGGGCCAGGATCTGGGGGTCCCCTTTGTTAAAGGGGTCTTCAAGATTCTGATATGCCCCCCACCCGCAGACCCCCACAACCACCAAGGGTTGTGGGGATGAGGCCCTTGTCCCCATTTTTCGGGGAACTCCACGCCACTTTTTTAAAAAAATTGGGGTGGAGTTCCCCTTAAAATCCACACCAGACCTGAAGGGTCTGGAATGGATATTTGGGGGGAACCCCACGTCATTTTTTTTAAATTGACCGCAGGGTTCCCCTTAATATCCATACCAGACCTGAAGGGCCTGGTAATTGAATTTGGGGGAACCCAATGCTTTTTTTTTTTTATGAATGAATCCTCTCTGAATTGCCGGTTTTAAATGACTTTTTTCTTTCAGAAATGACACTTTGTGCAAGGACAGTTCTAAGTACTGGAAACATGCGCTATTTCACATGCTAACTTTACACCCCCCCCTAGGTACAAAATTTAAAGGAATATTTCACTTTTATTGTTTCACTCTAAGGCCCCATACTCACGACCAAACATGTTTGCTGAAACTGGCCCGCGGACCAGTTTCAGCATACATGTTTGGTCGTGTGTAGTTACGAGCGTACAGAATTTCACCGTACATTTGCCCGCCGGGCCGTTTTTCAGCAGACATTTATTTCCAAACTTGTTTTAAAACCGTCCGCTCAAATCCTGTCCGAACGTACATGTTTGGTGGTGAGTACACAAAACCAACGTACAAAAACCCCGCGCATGCTCAGACTAAATGAGGCCACGGGAGCGCTCGTTCAGGTAAAACTCACGTTTCTTTGGGATATGGCACATTCGTCAATAGAAAGATTAATTCTAGCAATAGAACACTGAAGCAAAACACACAATAACCAATGCTTGATGCCGTCGTTTTCTTCATTCTTCTCTTGCTATAACTAATCAGTTATTTAGCTCATGTTATTTCAACTGAGTTGTTCCATACTCAAAAGTGACATTTGTTAGCTGTGATGTAGTAAGATTTTTGCAAACTTTTATTGGCCCGACGTATCATATTTTTAGTGGTCCTCCACATTTCAATTTTTTTGCTTTTAATGTTTAATGGTTATCTTTCCCACTTTCTTTAGGTGTTTATAGTTATGTCACCATTTAGAATATTTTAATAGGAAATAGTTTTGATTTAGCTTTTGTTTGTATATTTAACATGATTTTGTTGAAGGTTGTTTAAATTGTCTACCATGTTGGCACACCAAATGACCCCCCCCCCCCCCACATGAGTTAGTGAATATTTTAGATTAATCATTTTATTTATTTGTAATGTTTGATGCCTAAAATAATACCCACAGTATTACAAACAATAGGCACGTTTTTCAAATCAACAAAAAGGCTTTTATTTGAGCAAATTATAAAAAGGATCAAAAACAGAATGGCAGCACTTGAACAGCTAGCAACATACATGCAAACTTGCATTTCAAACATGGTGAAGGATAAACTAGCCAACCTCAGGAAGCACACAAAATAAAATCTGAAGCAGCAGCACATAACCAAAGGAACCCAAGCTGTGGTAGTCCAAACAAGATGCCATTTGTGGGGGATCAAATGGAAGGCAGGGCATCAACGTCTCCTCTTCCTTGCAACCTTCCTTCCAGGCTGCCTTCCAGCGGGTCTTCCCTGGGCCCTTGCAGGTGGGGATGATGTGGCAGCAGGAGAATGGTGTTCAGCAAGCCGGGCCGGGTCACATAGCCCAGTGTCTGGGGTCAGCAGCTCCCTCTGCATCCACCAAAGGGCCTGGTTGATCACGCCCTTTGCCAGTTGCCTCTGCTCCTCCGTGCCTTGATTCAGGTCATGTGCCACGGAGGCACTGTAGGCCTCAGTGGGGTTGAGGGGGGCCCTCATGATGGCACTCGCCTCCTGAATCATTTTCAGGCTGGCTTCCTCCACTGCCCCCAATTTCTTCTTACGGCCTGGTGGCCTAATATAAAGTGGAGGAGCCTGGCTGGTGGTGGTTGTCCTGGGGAGCTGCTGAACGCCACTGGGCCCGGCCTCCTCCTGGCTGCCACTGACCCCTTCGGCCTGGCTGTCAGTGAGGAGAGGATCTGCCACCTCCTGGCTGGTCTCTTCTTCCTGTGTAAAAAAAAGGGACATGTTGTAATATATTTAGGAATATACTCACTCACATTTTCATGCTTGAATCTTATTTTTTGCCTTGAATTTAAACTTGAAAACAGACTCACCCTCTGACCCCTGCAGTTGTCATCCCTGACACCTATTTGTTTGCCCACGATTTTAGATTTTTACTTCCCAGCTTGTATTTTATTAACCAATATCAAGTCAAGAATCAAACAATAATTAATATTATTACATAAATAGTTATGAAACTACTATACCTCATCATCGTAGAGGCGCAGATCTGCCTCTCTGTCAGCCAGGCCCTCTTCATCCGACTCTGCAGGGCTGTGGTGATCTGGGGAAGTCCCGCTGGGAGGTAGCGTGGAGGAAAGGTTGGGATTCAGACTCGACATTGATGGCCTGCCTTCCAGTTGATCCCGCAAAAATGACATCTGGTTGTAATACCACAGCTTGGGTTCCTTTGGTGGTCTTGCTGCTGCTCCAGATCTTAGCTGCTTTTGGTGAGCTTTGTACGCTCTCCTATATGTGCCCCTGAGGTTGGCAAGTTTATCCTTCACCATGTTGGCACTGCATTCTGGCACCCATGTCCTCATGTATGCTGCTAGCTGTTCAAGTGCTGCCGCTCGTACGTCCTTATTGTGGTAATGGTCCTGCTTTGAATCCCACAGGATGGGCATTTCCCGAAATTTATCCAGCAAATGCTGGATAATGTCTTGGCTCTGCAGGAGATCCATTGTGAATTTATTTTTTTATTTTTTTTATTCTAGATAGAAAAAATGAAAAGAAACCAAAAACACAATTAAAAAAAGCCTCAGCATTTACATTGATAGAATATGTTGTTAAAAAAGTAGTACCTATATAGAAATACAAACACAGTGTCTCTTGTTTTGAAAATGCTGGCCAGCTCTGCCCCATTGGTTGGTTTTAGCTAACATTTTTTTTTAACATGCCGCCCCTTTGGTTACATTGCAGGAAATAATATAAATCTACAACCATACACAATTCTTACAAATGACAGCATTCATCAAGGCACTATTGCATGTGTAGATATCCTGCCCCTCAGCATTGATTACATGAAAGAAACTTCCTAATGACCTCTGTCCAACCAACACAGAACAATACTTGGCCTGATCTGAATACACCCTACATAATTACTAATGAGTCACAGCATTTTTGATCTCTCTATTTTGTGATGTCTACAAAAGCATTTGGGTATGAAAATCACATTCTGGTATCCAAGAGACATAATAGCTTAATAAAACTGTGCAACCAACAGACCAAACCCCCATCCCATTGCTCTACATTTTAGAGCCCGCTGCTGATCCCATGTTTAAATTTCTTACCTGCCTCTCTCACAATCCTCGTTTCTTCCGCTCGCTGAATTAACACGTAACCTACGTAATCACGTCAAGCGCCTTTTATCCACTCCGCGTATGTATGAAACGCCGCCCTCGTCACCTTTGCCATGCCCCTAATCAATTGAAAAAGTAAATATGGCGTTAACTGTGTAGGTTCTGGAATCGCGCGAATATTCTCCGCGTAACCTACGTCAATACGTTGTTGGCATTCGCGACACTCCGCATATGCAATAATCCCCGCCCTCATCTCCGCCCCTGACGGGACATTTCCTCGTTTCCACGCCCCTAATCTCTGTGGGAAGGAAAGATGGCGATGTCACACGAGCGGGCACGGAGCTCTCATGGCGCAAGTGAAGGGACAGAGGCTGGACCGTCCCGATCCAGGCCTAAAAGATATAAAGCCACTAATATGGCGTTCGAAGAAATGGTGGAGTTGGTTTACATCATGAGGAGGAAGGATTATGATGGTGAATGTGGGCCCTACAAAACACCGAACCGTAGGAAGTCACACATAATGGACAAGGTGGCAAGGAGAATGAGGAGAATGTTTGGTGTCACCAGGTCAAAGGAGCAACTACGGAAGCGTTGGTCCGATTTAAAATTGAGGGAGCCACATCACATGAAGAAGATCCTCAAAATTCTGCGTAAAAGTAAGTCCATATTATTTAAGGGGGGGGGGGAATGTCTGCAATAATGTGTTGACATGTATTTTTTCACATCTGCCTCCTTGGCCTGCTTTTACTTTTGAACACGTGTAGATACTGTATTGTGTTTATGTCAAATAACAACCTTAAACAAATTTTGTGAAATAGTAAACACGCGTAATATGACATTGTTTAGCAAAAATGTGACGTTACTCCAGGAACAACACACCTGGACATGGCTGACTGGCCCCAAACTTGGTTTTCCAACATTGTTGAATAGCAAAATCACAGAAATTAAATTGAGTGAATGTGACAGGCAAACAAGATTCATTCTCCAAAATGCAAATAAAGCTGATGTTTTAACATCTTGAAATGCAAAGCACCTGTGTCTCAAAAATCAAAGTATATTTATTTGGAGGGTCGAGGAGAATTAATGTTTTGGGGGGACATCCATTTGTGTCACTTCTTTGCAAAAAAGGGGCAGGATCAGAGCTTGGCCTAGAACTACGCCAAAAATGGAGGATTGCTGAAAGAATAAACAACCAAAAATCATCATAAATGTATCGTCTATGCAATGTGTGCGATTTATGATATCCAATATCAGTGTGCTGATGAGTATACCTTTTGTTTTTTATTATTTCTTATAGGGGAAAGAAGACGCCAGCAATTGGAGGAGGCAGAGAGGGCCAGACACCCGGAAAATCAAACACCTCCACATGTTGAGCAGGAGGAGGCTGGGGAAGGAAGAGAGGAGGATGTGGAAGGAGAAGAGGATGTGGAAGGAGAAGAGGATGTGGAAGGAGAAGAGGATGTGGAAGGAGAAGAGGATGTGGAAGGAGAAGAGGATGTGGAAGGAGAAGAGGATGTAGAAGGAGAAGAGGATGTGGAAGGAGAAGAGGAAGGAAGAAAGGAGGAAGGAAGAGAGGAGGAAGAAGTTATTTTGGACTTAGAATTTATATCAGATGAAGGGCAAGTGGCGGAAGAACAATTTGGCAAATTGCAAGAAGGTGGATTGATGGATGAAGGAGGAGTCGAAGATGATGGGGAGGTGGTGGAAGAAGGAGGAGTGATAGAAGATGATGGGGAGGTGGTGGAAGAAGGAGGAGTGATAGAAGATGAAGAAATTGGGGATGTGGAAATTATCAGGCCATCAGGTCAGTGTCACCCCTATATTAATAGGGCCAAACATATGCAGATAGGCTGGAAATTATTTACATATTTTGAATGCCAATTTGTTTCTTTTTAGGGGATCAAGATGGAGTAGCACATTTTTCACGTGCAAGTGCTTCTATCATTATACAGCAACTAATGGAGTGCAGCACGGAAATGGACATTATGCAGGAAAGGATGCTAGTCATGGAGCAGAATGTGCGAAATGTCATTTCAGAGTGTAGCACGGAAATGGAGAACATGCGACAAAGGATGCTAGTCATCAACCAAAATTACAAAAATATCATGGACATGATGGGCCGTGTCAAAGACTGAACCACAGAATCCCATCCCCCGCCCATCCCCCGCCCACAAAACCCTTTTTAATTTTTGTACTTTATAATACGCCAAAATTTCTAAATGCACACACAGTGTGCCAATATGTGCTATCTGCCATCACAGACTATCTATTGTCTGTGCTTTGTGGGTACAAACCCCTCCTCGATCCTCAAGTAGTTGAGAGGAAGGGTTTGCTCCCACAAAACACAGACATTGATCACCCATGATGTCAGATAGCACATGTGGCCATTTGTCTGTTTAACCAATGACATTTGGCGAGTTTTCACTGAATGTGTGCATTTAGAAATTTTGGCGTGTTCCAGTGTGAAAGCACACCATCCATATGACTGACTGCTGTTCATTTTTTAAATTTTTGTTTGGTGTTGATCTTTTTTGGTTTGTAAATGTTTCCATTTTCAGATCACAAAACGAACAATAAATCTCACCTAAAGAAAGAAGTTAACTAATTTTTGTAAAAAAAAAAAAAAAATTTTGTGTTGTGTTAAAATCTTGTTAAAAAAATTAGACACAAACAAATGACAAGCCCAAAAATTCTTGCGTATAGTTTCAGTGAAATTATTCTTACATTGTGTTTCGATCATTATTATTGATAATCACTGTCAATAAAGACAAAAAAATAAATAATTAAAAGCCAATATTTTGTCTCAAGAATTTGCAGGAAATGTTTTCTGCCTAAAAATACACATTTCTTGTTAAAAAATGACTAAAATAAAAAAAAAAAATGAGACATCAAAAGCAGAAAAAAGAGTGGCTTCTTATTTCTAGACTGAATACCCAGTTAGTAGATGAGTGAATAATGTGCAAATGTGGTTAGTTAATACATCTGAGTAAGTAAATCTGGCACTAGAAGTGCACTATTTTTGGAGATAACCTGGAAGACAGAAAAATAGAGAAAAAGCAGTAATGACAAACAACTGTATAAAGTCCAATGGTCTAATTATTTATTAGTTGTGAGAATATTCCTTTCTTTGGGGGCCGAATTAGAAAGAAATATGATCTGGCATAGCAATGGCCCCCCGACCCATGAAGTACTCAACATATTTGTCGCGTACCTCACGAGCAGATTGGGGGGCCAAGCCAGCGCGACCAGTGTCCAGGCCAGGAATGTTCTCTGAGGGTAGTCCTGCCTCAGAGCCCATGGAGGCTAGGTACGTCTGGGAGTGCCTGCGTAGAAAATTGTGCAAAATGCAGCAGGCAAATATAACGGTGTTCAATTTATATTCCGCCAAATGTATCGATGTCAGGAACAGGCGGAACCGGTTGCTGAGGATCCCAAAGGCATTCTCGACTACCCTCCGAGCCCTGGACAACCGAAAATTGAACACACTCCTCTCTGAGGTGAGGGTCCTCTGGGGAAAAGGCCGCATTAGGTGAGGTCCAAGGCCAAAAGCCTCGTCCGCTAGGAACACAAACGGAAGTCCTTCCACATTATCTTCATCTGGTGGCAATGCCAGACCACCAGTTTGGAGACGATCATAGAAATCAGTCCGTGCGAACACTCCCCCATCTGACATCCGGCCGTTCTTCCCCACGTCCACATATAGAAACTCATACTGTGCCGACACCACCGCCATCAACACGATACTATGATAACCCTTGTAATTATAATAGTAGGACCCCGAGTGGGGTGGGGGCACAATGCGGACGTGTTTCCCATCTATTGCTCCACCGCAGTTAGGAAAATCCCACCGCTCGGCAAATTGGGAAGCCACAGACTGCCATTCCTGTGGTGTGGAGGGTAGCTGTGGGGACAAACAAAAAAAGAGATTTAGTACTTTGGCACATAAACATTGCAAACATAATCATACAAGCATCCTTGTGCAACTTTACATTTTTTAAATAGCATTTGCAAATTATGAAGGGAGAATTTCGGGGCACAAATATATAGGGCCAATTAATTAATAAGAGACTCCACAGCCCTCTGATGGGGACAAAAACACTTTGAAGGGGGGGTGGGGGGTGTTTAAACTGTTTTTAGAAAACCAAAAAAATAAAAAAATAGTGGCATGGTGGGGGTTGGCCCGAAGATAGCATGCTGGACAGGTTAATATTGGGTAAGATCAAAATATGCAGGTAGGCCAAAATAAAAAGAACATGTAAAAGCTGATATCAACATGCATAGTGAGAAAAGGGAACGTTAGTTAAACACACAGCATATCTGGGAAATAAAATAAAAAGTTAGTTTGCCACATTATTAAAGACACATTGTGAGGTTAAAATGAGGAAACTTACCTTCATATACTCCTCGTGCATAACTTTAATGATGGCAGCACACGTGTCCGGTATGATGACCCCAAGCGCCTGCGGAGAGATGCCTGTTGAGAACTTGAGGTCCTGCAGGCTCCTCCCAGTCGCCAGGTACCGCAACGTGGCAATAAGCCTCTGCTCGGCCGTGATGGCTTGGCGCATCACAGTGTCCTGCCTCGTGATATAGGGGGACAGAAGATCCAGCAGACTGTTGAATACGGGGTCCGTCATGCGGAGAAAATTCCTATAGTCATTAGGATTATTCTCCTGGATTTCCCTAAGCAGAGGCATATGTGAGAACTGGTCACGCTGGCGCAACCAATTCTTGGTCCAGAAACGCCTCCGCCCCCTGTTTCTGGCCAAAGTACTGGAATAATGAACATATCCAGCAGCCATCCCATAAACAGCACCAACTCGCGAAAATTGACGCTGCTGCTCCATCATGGCTTCAAACCGGCCGGCTGGTCAGTCAAGAACACACTCCAACAGAAAGCACAATCAAATCCAGTGGTACCTGCAAAGAACGCACGACACACAGATACGAACGCACAGTACGAATCTGCTAAGCAGAACGAACTGCACGCCTGTACCCGAATGCCAACTACGTACCCACAAGCACACGCACTGAACGAGAAAATACTACCTGCTAAAGCCTGGAGACCGAGAAGCGCGAATCAGCTCTAACCAAACCTTCACTAACACGAGCAAAGCCGTAACTAGCAAAAGCGGAACAGAGGGCGTCGCCATTGACTTTGGCCTTTCCCTTTATAGTGACGTCAA
Source organism: Rana temporaria (assembly GCF_905171775.1). Taxonomy (NCBI): domain Eukaryota; kingdom Metazoa; phylum Chordata; class Amphibia; order Anura; family Ranidae; genus Rana; species Rana temporaria. The sequence continues at coordinate 381,495,591 of NC_053493.1, read as the reverse complement.
ACGTGGATTACGTGCACGCGTTCAGGTCCGCAGGGAAATATCGTCCGCTGGTGTGTACAAGCCAGCGGGCCAAATGAAAAAACAGCCTTGTACGCCGGAAACAGCCCGTCGGACATTTCGAACGGACATGTTTGCTCGTGAGTACTCGGCCTTAGCATTATTAAAATCACTGCTCCCGAAAAAACTTCAGTTTTTAAAACTTTTTTTTTGCATTGATACATGTCCCCTGGGACAGGACCCAGGTCCCCAAACACTTTTTAGGACAATAAATTGCATATTAGCCTTTAAAATGTGTACTTTAGATTTCTCCCATAGACTTTAACAGGGTGTTCCGCGGCTTTTCGAATTTGCCGCAAACACCTCAAATTGTTCGTTGTTCGCCGAACAGGCAAACAGGCAATGTTCGAGTCGAACATGAGTTTGACTCGAACTAAAAACTCATCCGTATTCACAATTAGTTTGTAATATTCAGCATTGTATACATGTTGTTTGCCTCCCAGAACATGTGATGAATTATAACGTTGCACCTGTTTAGTAATCTGTACGTTGGAGTTATTCCCTGTGTGATCAATTTGCAGATTACCTATTATGTTGAACCAGTAGCTTTGGATGCACAACTGGCCACAGGGGGATAAAGAATTTTTTTTTATGGACCAGCACCCTCTCTGAAAGTAAATAAATTCCTTGATTGTATTTTCACCTTTTGTTTTTTTCTTTAAGAAAACAAAAAGATCCTCTCTAGATCACATTCAGTAGTTTGAAGAACAGATAAAGAAATTAAACTTTTACTGGGATTCCAAATTTAATAAGCAAAAAGTAATAAAAAAGAAAACCTTAAAAAAAGATTAAATAATACATTGGATACAATTATCCAAAGTATGGAATTCTTATGATGGTTTCTCCACTACGGATAACTCAGGTTTTTTTCAATGTAGATCGAAATGCAAGCACTAAAATGTCATATATTCTTTAACATATTAAAGTAATTTCAAAAGTAATTTTCAATCTTTTTAATTCTGTAACTTTTATTAGAATATTATAATATGCAATTCGTATAGTTCACCTAGAGTGGATGTTTTTTTTACGCTCAATGAAAATGAAGTTAAACTTTAACTTGGCAGCAAGCAAATTTAAAATATAAAACTAAAAGTCCATCCTTAAAGCAGCCAACACAAGGACAGAATTATGATTTATGAATTATGCTGTGTCCCTATGTACAAGGGACACAGATCGGTCTCCTCTCCTCTGACAGCACGTGGAGCTCTGTGTTTACACACAGAGCTCCACGTCCCTGCTGTGTACCCAGCGATCGCGTGTACCCCGGCGGACATCGCGGCCGCCAGGTACACGCATCGGCTTCCCAGCGATGCACCGGGACAGTGTTTACCAGCTGCGCGCCCCTCAGAGGCGCGCGCAGGCAATGCACTTTAAATGACGTCCAAAGACGTCCAGTTGGCACCTGAGAGCCGCGCTGTTGAGGTCTTTTGTCAATAGCGCAGGTCTCAAGTGGTTAAACACTGTTGATTGCTAAGTTCTTCTCCTGCTCTGAGCAGACAGTGCTGACTGTCTGTCACTGACTCTCTGCTCTGCCACTCCAGCACTCACTGGAGCACTGGGCTGTGGAGGGGGCAAAAGGGTCTGGCAGTCCAAACATCAGGGTGGTTTCTGACTGTAATATTGGGATCTTTCCTGACCCTTGACCAGTTGGATGATGCCAGCTGATGCCCCCTGTCAGCTGTCAGCTGATAACAGGTCAAAGAACTGCACATGGATTTTTTTCCTGTTTCTTTTTTTGTGTGGTGTTCCTCCTTATAATCCGTACCAGACCCTCATCTAGGACAAGGGTCTGGTATGGAGTTTGAGTGGGGAACCCAACACCATTTTTTTATATGTTGTCCCTTTTTACATTTTATACTAGACCCTCATCTAGGATGAGGGCCTTTTATGATTATTGAGGGGAATCCTGGCTGCTCTGTTTACAAACAGAATGAATTGGCTGGAAAATGTCATTAAGTGGAAATTTAATTAGCATTTTTTTTTTCAAATGTCACTTTTACATTGGTGAATTGTGGAGGTGTATCACTTCATATGAAGATATAAGGCACCCTCCAAGCATGTTACATATGTAAATTGTGTATTTTCAGCATTATTAAGAAAAATCAGATCCACGCCGAACAGTATTAAAAAAATGTTTTTGCATTAGTATATGTCCCCCAGATCAGTGCCCAACTCCCAATGCCCTTTGTTTGACAATCCCTTGCCTATTATTCTGTTTACAATCAGAACAAAGCTGTCCCAGAAATGGCATTTTGGACAAATATTTTTTTTATTTTTGTCACTGTTAAGGCTCACACACACGATAGGTTAAACCGATGAAAACGGTCTGATGGACTGCTTTCATCTGTCCAAACCGATCGTGTGGGGGCGCCATAGGTTATTTAACCTTCGGTTAAAAAAAAGCAAACTTGCGTTAAAATTTAACCGATGGATTGCTAACCGATAGGTCAAAACTGATCGTTAGTATGCAAAACCATCGGTTAAAAATCCACGCATGCTCAGAATCAAGTCGACGCATGCTTGGAAGCATTGAACTTCGTTTTTTTCAGCACGTTGTTGTGTTTTACGTCACTGCGTTCTGACATGATCGTTTTTTTAACTGATGGTGTGTACGCACGACGGACCATCAGTCAGCTTCATCGGTTAACCTAGGACAACTGTCCTTCAGACCATTTCATCTGATGGACCGATCGTGTGTACGAGGTTTAAAAGGTTTAAAGTGATATTAAAGGTTCCTTTTTTTCTAATAAAATAATAACATGTCATACTTGCCTGCTATGTGCAATGGTTTTGCAATAGTTTTGCACAGAACACCCCCAATCCTCTTCTTCTGGGGTCCCGTGCTGCTTTCTCTTCGGCTAGTGCCCCCATAGGAAGCAGCTTCACTCGTGCTGGCTTGCTTCCGAGTGCTCTCATGCACAGCGCTGGATTGGGAATGGGTTAAGGTAAGTATAATGGGGCAGGGGGATTTTGTTATGCAGAAGGTTTTTTACCTTAATGCATAAATAGCATAAAGTTAAAACATCTTTAAGCTTTAGAACCACTTTAAGGCACCCCATAAGCATGCATGTTAAAGGAATTGTGCTTTTGTAACATTTCACTTCAAAAGTTTTAAATTTTTGTATTAAAATGACAAGAATGTTATACGTTCCCGCTCTGTGCAGTGCTTTTGCACAGAGCAGCCCTAATCCTCTTCTTCCGGGGTCCACCACCGGAGCTCCAGGCCCCTTCTATTCAGTGGGTGCCCCCATGGAAAGCTGCTTTCCATGGTGGCACACGTGAATGCTCACTCTTGAGTCTACACTGACACAGACAGCGGGACTCGTCCCTGTCCCTTTGCACTCCCGTGTCACAGCATCTTATTGACAGCAGCGGGAGCCAGTGACTTCCACTGCTATCAAGCTGCCCAATAAGGAGGGAGACAGTGGTAAACACATTGCTGGATCGGATCAAGCTCAGGTAAGAAAAGAAGGGGGCTGGAGGGGGGGGGGGAGCTGCAGCATAGAAGGTTTTTTACCCCAACCTTATTAAAAATAACAAAGATGTTATACTTACCTGCTCTGTGCAGTGGTTTTTGCACAGAGCATCCCAGATTCTTCTCTTCACAGGTTTCTCTTCAGCACTTCTGGCCCCTCTCTCCTGCTGAGTGGCCCCACAGCAAGCAGCTTGCTATGGGGTCACCCGAGCCACAGCTCTGTGTGTCCATTGAGACACGTAGCCGCAGTTAGGCACTGCCTCCTCTCTCTCCTCATTGACTTGACACTGCTAGTGGTGCTCCTCTGCTGTCTCAGCCAATCTGGAGGGAGAGTCCTGGACAGCCTAGTCTCTCCTGCAACATCGCTGGAATGAGATGAGGCTCAGGTAAGTATTAGGTGGTTCTGGGGGAGCTGTTGCACATAGAAGGTTTTTTATCTTAATGCATAGAATGCAAAAAACTTTTGCCTTTACAATCACTTTAAGTCTTATTAAAAAAGCTGTTTCTTGCATTGGTACATGTTCTTTCTGACAGTGCCCAGCTCCCTATGCCCTTAACTTCTCCTTTCTTTGACTTCAGTGGGGTTTGCATTAAAGTTCACAAATTGTGATTTTTTTTTGCCATGTTCATCAAATGTGGCTACAAATTTAACCACTTGCCCTATTACAAATTGATGGCGGTAAAGTGGTTTCAATATCCTGACTGGACGTCATATGACGTCCTCAGAATATTGAGCCGCTGCGCGCCCCCGGGGGTGCGCATCGCGGCGATCGTTGTTGCAGGGTGTCAGTCTGACACCCCGCAACACCGATCTAGGTAAAGAGTCTCTGACGGAGACTCTTTACCACGTGATCAGCCATGTCCAATCACGGCTGATCACAAGGAGAGCCGTTTATTGACTTTTCCTCACTCGTGTCTGTCAGAAGAGCTGATCTGTCCTGTGGGGGGTTGTGATGATCAATTATCAGCACAGCCCCCCAGAGGATGCCCCACACTAGACCACCAGGGATTCCACTAGACCACCATGGATGCCACCAGACCACCAGGGATGCCCACCACCAGGTATGCCATCCTAGACCACCAGTGCCCACAATGGATGCCAAGCAGTGCCCACAATGGGCATCACTGATTGGCAGGCACTGTTGTTTGGCACTGATTGGCATCCATAAGTAAAATATAATACAGTACATCTGTGCCACCTATCAGTGCCCATTCATGCCAATCCGTGTCACCTATCAGTGCCCATCCATGCCCATCCATGCCACATATCAGTGCCCATCCATTCCGCCTATCTGTGCCCATTCATGTCACCTATCCGTGCCCATCCATGCCACCTATCTGTGCCCATCCGTGCCACCTATCAGTGCCAATCTGTGACGCCTATCAGTGCCCATCCATGCTGCCTATCAGTGCCCACCCGTGCTGCCTATCAGTGCCCCATCAGTGCTGCATATTAGTGCCCATCAATTCCACCTCAACAGTGCCACCTCATTGGTGCCCATCAGTGCCGCCTTATCAGTGCCCGTCAGTGCAGCCCCATCAGTGCCCATCAGTGAAGGAGAAAACATACTTATTTAAAACATTTTGTAACGGAAACAAAAAAAAGCATTTGTTTTTCAAAATTTTCGGTCTTTTTTTTTTTTGCAGAAAATAAAAATCCCAGAGGTGATCAAATACCACCAAAAGAAAGCTCTATTTGTGGGAACAAAATTATACAAATTTAGTTTGGGTACAGTGTAGCATGACCGCGCAATTGTCATTCAAAGTGCAACAGCGCTGAAAGCTGAAAATTGGTCTGGGCAGGAAGGTGTATAAGTGCCCTGTATGGAAGTGGTTAACAATTTAACTCAAGCAGATCTTTCTAATATCTATCTATCTATCTATCTATCTATCTATCTATCTATCTATCTGTCTGTCTGTCTGTCTGTCTGTCTGTCTGTCTGTCTGTCTGTCTGTCTATCTATCTATCTATCTATCTATCTATCTATCTATCTATCTATCTATCTATCTATCTATCTATCTATCTATCTATCTATCTATCTACCTACCTACCTATCTATCTATCTATCTATCTATCTATCTATCTATCTATCTATCTATCTATCTATCTATCTATCTATCTACCTATCTATCTATCTATCTATCTATCTATCTATCTATCTATCTATCTATCTATCTATCTACCTACCTACCTATCTATCTATCTATCTATCTATCTATCTATCTATCTATCTATCTATCTATCTATCTATCTATCTACCTATCTATCTATCTATCTATCTATCTATCTATCTATCTATCTATCTATTATCTTTTGAAGTTTGATGAACTTTCTCCAAAGATATGTTCATTCTAATTAATGTATATAATTATTACAAGCAACATTGTCAGGTCTTTCTCTTCACATAATGTTCAAGTACAAAATGTTTCCCATAATGTTTCTCTTTTCACTTAAACTGAGTGGGAGTATGTGTGAGCAATTTCACGCTAATATGTCATCATTTATAGCTTGGCAGGTATCAAATACACCCACACTTTACTCGAAAGATTTCAAAAGGGAAGGAGAAATGATTTGCTTGGCTACTTTAGGACCACCTAGAACGATCAAACATAAAGATTACATTCCAGCAATAACATATTACTCCAAAAGTCTTTTGAATGGCCATAACTTTGTGACTCATTATTTGGACTACCAGTAAACTCTTAGTAAGCGTTCCATGGGCAAAGCCACAAGAGTTTTTTTGTTTTTTTTTCGAGTGAATATTTACTTTAGAATATAAAACTAAAGACGTGCCAAATCAATTCACAGGATCAGCGAGAAGAAGTGATATTTGAAAGGAAAATATCTAAAAAACAAACCTTTTGGATAAAATGATTGAATAATGTAAGAATACACCCATGCAAAGGACAGTAAATTTGAACTGATTCTTTTAAAGCGGTGTTTAGCCTTTTATGGTGTAACACTATTTTATGGCACTGTAAATCTAATGATCTTATAGCAGTATTAAAAAGTCAGATGTTTGGAATAAACTGAGTTATATATCAGAGAAAAGTCTTGCATAAAGCAAGAGGTCTTGCACACAAAGGTTATATTAGTCAGGTATCCTCTTATGAACAATAAATGATTTTCCTAACTATTGCCAAGTCTAGAATGCCGTTATGGACATAAGATTTGCACCTCGAAGTTGCAAAGGTTAAGAGGTGTTTTTTTTACTCCATAGGTTTGAATGTTGAAAATCTATGAGTATATAAACACTATTGTATTTGTATGTAATGTATCTCTCTAAACTATCTTTTGGGATAATATTAGCAAGAAAATGTTCTATTTAAAGTGACCCTTTCTCTACTTTAATCTCTTCAGCCCCGGAAGGTTCACCCTCCTTCATGACCAGGCAATTTTTTGTGATACGGCACTGTATTACTTTAAAGGGGAGTTCCAGGCTTTTTTACTGTTTATTAACAGTCAGCAGCTACAAAAAGTGTAGCTGCTGGCTTTTACTGTAATAAACAGACACTCACCTGCTCCACGGTCCAGCGACGTGCCGGCCGGAACTCTGCTCTTCTCCCCTCTCTCCGGCCGGCATCTTCATTCTTAGTGTGGGCACACGGCTGTGACAGCTTTCGGCTTCATGGCCAGGAACTCACTGCGCATGCGCAAGGGGCGCTGCACTGTGATTGGTCAGGCGATCACCTGGAACCTGTCACGTGTCCCAGGTGATCGCATACAGGGAGGGGCCGCTGTAGGTGATATGACGTATCGCCTAAGCGGTCCCTGGGCAGATGGAGGAAGTGGGACAGGAAGTCCCACTCCTCCTGAAGCCCCCCCCCAAAAAAAATTACATGCCAAATGTGGCATGTAAGGGGTAAGGAGTGGATTAAGCGGAAGTTCCACTTCTAGGTGGAACTCCGCTTTAGCTGACAATTGTGTGGTCATGTTCAATCCCCTCTGCAGTTTTTATTTTGTGTGCTATAAACCTAAAAAGACCAATAATTAAAAAAAAATATATATATAAATATATATATATATATATATATAAATATATATATATATATATATATATAATATATATATATATATATATATATATATATATATATATATATATATATATATATATATATATATATATATATATATATATATATATATATTACTTTCTGCTATAAAACACATTCAACAAACAAATGTTAAAAAAATCTAACTTCTTTCAATATGTATTATGCTACATATTTCTGCATGTTTTTTTGTGCGTCGGAATTGCATACAGACGATCGGAATTTCTGATAAGAATTTTTCCTGTCTGAAAATTTGAGAACCAGCTCTTAATTTTTTGCTGTCAGGAATTCCGACAGAAAATGATGTTCGATGGAGCCTACACACGGTCGGAATTTCCAACCAAAAGCTCACATAGAACTTTTCTTGTCGGAAATTCCGATTGTGTGTACGCGGCATTAGACATGTGCAGTTTTTTTTCATTTCGAATCAAAAAAATTTGTTATTTGGAAATTCAGATTACAAATTACAAATTTATGAATTACAATAGTAACACATGTAAATGAATTCTACATAACCAAACTAAATTTGGCCCCAATTCAAATCCAAATTGAATTCAAATCAAATTGGAAAAAACTAATTTGAATTCAAAATCAAATTAGAAAACAAGAATAGAATACAATAGAATAAAAAAATAAGAGACTAGAATAGAAAATACTAAAAATAGAAAATAACAGAAAACAGAATAAAATAGAGTAAAATAGAATAGGATAGAAAATAAAATAATATAATAAATTGTAATAGAAAATAAAGGAATAAAATATAGAATAAAAAAAATGAAAATATAATAATGCAAAACAGAACAAAACAGAACAGAAAAAAAACGTAAAATAGAATAGAATAGAAAATGATAGAATAGAATAGGAAAAAAATATTGAAAATAAAATAGAATGGAATAAAATAGAAACAATATAACCATCTTCCAAAATTCAAACGCAAATAGAATAGATTAGAATATATTAGAATATAATAGAATGAAAGAGAATAAAAAAATAAGAATAGGAACGAATAGAATAGAATAGTCAACAGAATAGAATAAAATAAAATAGAAAGAATATAACTGTCTTCCAAAATTTGAATTTCGAATAGATTAAATTCAAATTTCCATTGAATAGATTAGAATGGAATATCAAAGAATTGAATAGAAAATAAGAGAATATAAAAAACAATAGAATTGAATAAAATAGAAATAATATAACCGTCTTCCGAAATTTAGAATGTAGAATTGAATACATTTAAATTCAAATGCCAATTTTAATGAATATGTTGTTTCAAATTTTCCGAATTTGGATGAATTGAATTACATTTGACTGAATCTGGAAAATTTTACTAAAAATCGAAAACAAATAAATTAAATGAAACTAAACAAAATCTGAAAATTAATGAAAGGAATTTAACAAATTTAACTACATGAAATTATTAATAAAAATAAAAACATTTTTATTTTTCATTCTGCACATGTCTACACACTCTATAGTCCCGTATCCCCTAGACTATCTTTGGAGTGAGCAAGAGAAGGTGGCTATATTCCAACATACAGTGGGACCATGGAGAGTGAACGCAGCCACCCTCTAACAGCAAGTCCGGTCACAGCAGCAAAAAACAAACTTTTTTTAAACATAGTTAGTCACATGAGGGTCAATGTTCAGTACTACATCCATGTAGTAATTCAACAAACCATAAATCAAATTAAACAAACATCGAATGGACTTTACAAGTACCACATGGGAAAAATAAATTTAAAATATAAAAACATATGAAGTTTTATTTACATCAATACTGTACATAAAATTAAGTTACTGCTTTTAGAAAAATAGTACATAGCATTGATTGTTTGTCTGCACATTCCCATCCCACATGGTATGTCTGAACAGCATTGAAAAATGGAGTCTATATTTGCCAGGGTCATAATCAATGGTGGAATGGCATCACATCTCAACACGTTTCACAGACTTAGTCAGTGTCTTCAGGATGGAGTGGTGATTTAATTCTAAACATATATAATTAAAAGAAATTATTTAAAATGTAGTCAAATAAACAGAGTTTAATGTCACTCTGAGGGTATATTTTTTAAATGCAAGCATTGTAAGTACTGAGAAAAAAAACAACCACCTTAGTGCTAATTTGCACAGTACTCCCCTCAAGAACTTTACAGACAGACCAATGTATATAGTAAAAATATCATTTTATTAAATATCACATTAAAAAAGTATATTATCTAGCAATGTTGAACAATATACAGCAAAAACTATAACATTGTATACCCTTTACAACACATAACACATGGCGAACAGAGGCTACCCATTGAGGGTTGTCGGGCTAGCTGCCATGTCTGCTACCGTGAACACCTGACATGTTTCGGACTTTTTTATTAATTTTTAATTCAATTCATTATATAGAAGCCCGGTGATACATAACAAGTACCTATACTTCTGAAGTCTTATCTGCTATATTTGTGGAATACAACTATTCGCCCCCATTGGTACTGGGATATTTCAGTGAGTATAATATAGCTTATTAGGCTGAGTGGCCGAGTATTTTGGTATATTGTAAAGTGCTTCCTTATTATTTAAAGGCTATATCGGTAAACTATTTCTATTATTTAAGGGCCTGATCTGGGCACACGATCCATACCACTTCTCCCTCTTTTGAGGGCACACCGCTTTTGGCTACTTGGGTTGGTCTACAACAATGTAAGTTGTGATTCATTTTAAATGATTAATAAGTCTATGTATAGATATTCCATTAAATGAGACAATGATGTTGTGTCCTTATTGGTCTAATATATCCATTATAATTGACCTTTTTTCTCTTCCTATTCTCTAATTAGGGTTCTTCTGTTAGGAATATTTGGTTCAGAAGAAGCAGAAATGCGAAATGCATCAACAATTCCTTTCACATATACTGTAACCTGCATGTGACGCCAGAGGGAGCGGTGACATGTTTCGGAGCATGCGTTGTGGCTCCTTCTTCATAACCTCGCGCTAGATGTCCTATACATATTGATGAGCCTGTATACTTTTTATGTCTTGTAAGTGTTTTTAATCTTCCTTGGCCAATTAATAGTCTTGCTTCTGTAGCGCCCTGTTCCTAAGGAACTGGGACTATGTTGTAAATTTAGTATTGTCTGAGCTGTAAATAGCTCAGATTGATTGTATAAAGTTCAATTAGCTTCTGTTCTAACTTGGTTGTGTTGTGCGCATTTCCCACTGTTGCCAGTAGGTGTCACTGTTACCACAGGCCGGTGTGAGAAATACAGCAAGCTGAAGTGCATTGACTATTTTTTCCCCAGAAACAGCCCAGTGTTCTTGCTACTGTGCATTCTGGGAGAGGATATTTAAGAGGCAGAAGCCATGTGATTTTTCTCTTTCCTCATGGCCCTCCTGGCCAGAGGCTGTATTGCTCGCTCTCTGACCTCATGGCCCTGCTGGCCTGAGGATGTACTAATTCTCTCTTTACCTCGGGGGCCTGCTGTGTTACTGTGAGTAGGCCCAGAAGCCTGTCTGGGGCCTACTAATCTGGAGGTGGTCCTGGCTATCATCCCTGCACGGAAGAAGCCATCAAAATAAGAATATTTAGGGGAGGACTCTTGCTGGAGAGAACCGGACTGAAGGTTGGTTTCTCAGGAAGGGGCCATGGTGACTCATTTGGAGGACGCACTTAAACCGATCTACTCTCACAGTACTGCCGGATGGCTTAAAGGTTCTGGTACTTTGCAGCTGTTCTGCAACCAACTAACTGCTGGTTACAAAATCCTGTGGCAGAGGATTAACCAGGAGTTCCACTGATCGCTAAGTCTTTGACAGAGACTTGTCCGTGCGTCATACCAGCTGCTAGGTCGGTATCCGTGTGTTGCAAAGATCCACTGACAGAAAAGCTGTTTGTCTCCTGGATCTAAGAAATTCTTCAGTGATCTGCAATAAGGTATCTGAATCTCCCCTAATCCTCCATCCCTCTACTACTGCAAGTTTGTTTATTAAAGCATTAGAAAAAAGACTAAGGCCGCGTACACACGATCTGTCCATCCAATGAGAACGGTCCAAAGGACCGTTCTCATCGGTTAATCGATGAAGCTGACTGATGGTCTGATGTGCCTACACACCATCAGTTAAAAAACCAATCAAGTCCAACGCGGTGACGTAAAACACAACGACGTGCTGAATGCGTCGACTTGATTCTGAGCATGCACGGGTTTTTAACAGATGCTTTTTTATACTAACCGTCGGTTTTGACCTATCGGTTAGATGTCCATCGGTTCAATTTTAAAGCAAGTTCTAAAATTTTTGACCGAAAGATAACTGACTGATGGGGCCCACACACCATCGGTTTGGACCGATGAAACGTTTCAGTCCGTTTCCATTGGTTTTGACCGACCGTGTGTATGCGGCCTAAGTGATTGACACTCACATCTGTCTGACATTTCTTATCATAGACTCTTAGTACTGGGACGGTGAAAGGTGGGATAACGACAGGGTCCGAAAAAAATATGGCAGTAATGGCGAACCTTTTTGAGCCCGAGTGCCCAAACCGCGATGCAAAACCAACTTATTTCTTTTGAGGTGCCAACACAGAATTAAACCTGCCAACGTCTCTGTACAGAAGATGGGACTGATCATCCCTCTTAATTCACCCCAAAAGGACCTAAAATGTACGTTTCAGCCAAATTTGTTCAGAATGCAGGTTTCAGAATTACATTAGGTTACTGCACAATAAAAACTTACTGCACAATGAAAACATACTGCACAATGAAAAATGACTGCACAATGAAAAATGACTGCATAATGAAAACATACTGCACACTGAAAAATGACTGCATAATGAAAACATACTGCACAATGAAAACATACTGCACAATGAAAAATGACTGCACACTGAAAAATGACTGCATAATGAAAACATACTGCACACTGAAAAATGTTTGCATAATGAAAAGTTACTGCACAATGATTACCTGCAATTCAGTCCCCTTCTGCAAATCGCTCAGTCCTGCCGAGGAAGAATGCACACAGCCCTGTCTGTGTGTCTTTGGTCTCTCTGCTGGTAGTGCTGACTGGAGAAGGGGGGGGGGGGGGCATCACAGAAAGCCTGCTCTGCCTCACTCCTTGTCAGAGTCACAGCAGCTCCGGTCCTGACAGAGGAGAAACAGGCTCTCTACAACACGGCAAGTGCAGGGAACAGAGCCGAGCAGAGCACACTCCCGCCCACCTCAATACAGCACAGCCACGCTTTCATCTCTGCCTGCATCTTCTTGTCAAATGTGGCGGGCTGCAGGAGGAGGGCGGGTTACAGCAATACTGATTGGCTAAGAGGTGGTGGTGGGCGGAGCAAATATTAGAAGCGCAGATCTGATTATTTCAGCAGCTAGCCGCTGATTGGTGGGTGCAGTGTGGATTGGATTAGCGTGCGCACGTCACCCCCCCCCCCCGGCGCTTATTCTTTGTCACTCCCATTTAGGTACTTCACCGCTAGCCAATAGATAGAACTATGGGGGATGTAGTTTGCAGTGCAGTGTGCACAATTAGATTTTTCACTGTATGCTTTCATTTCACGGCGTGCCCACCGAAACAACTTGCCGTGCCGGCATCACTGCTCTAGGGGGTAACGCTACACTTCTTTTGCACTTAGAAGTACATTCTTTTTGTTTTGTTTTCATCAAAGCTACTTCCATGTGTCTATTCCTTCTGTGTATTCACATGTTGGACTGTAATTCAGGCTTAAGGTAATGAAAGTTGTTTTGTGTAGAATTAATCTGATTAATAAGTGGTGTCTTTGCTATTCTAACATTGAAGTAGCGTGCAAACTTTTAACCATTGGCATCAGAAGGGACCAATGAGTAAGGTAGTCCGTTGGTACCCGCTAGTCCCTAGCCTGATGCACATCACTAAAAGAAACTTCCTATCTATGACTCATTGTGAAACCCACAGTAAAGCAAAGAACAGGCTATAGCTATCATTATACTATAATCTAATTTTAAACAGATTGTAATTTCTCCATCCAGTAATACAATAGCTTCATCTCTGTATCTCAGTACAAGACTTTAATGCTAATTTTGCTCCCCATTTGACATTGGAATGATTATATACTGTAACTTAAGAGGCATTGCGTAATTACTCCTCCACTGCGATCAAAGGTTACTCATTTCCACATTCCGCAACCTGACAACCAACGCAAGAATGCGATCTTTGTAGATGAACATGATAATTAGTTGCCACTCAATATTATTCATATAATTTTTTTGTTTACATTAGTTACTTTCTAAGTATATTGTGTTGTGAAAACTGTAATGAAGTGACAAAAGTGCAATTAGATTTTTAATTGAATTGTAATAATGCTGATAAGTAATTCATATCGCTATTTTACAGAAGACATTGTTGAATTGGTTATTATATTTGGATATAAAAAAAAACACACTCACAGGATGCCCGGATTTACGTTTTTATTTATGCCTCATTAAGTAAAGTGGTTAATTTCTTGACTGTTCTCATAACTTATCTAGATTTCGGTTATGAGCTTTTTGTTTCAATGAAAGGGAATCACAGCCAATAAACATATATTAGGGAAGGAAATAAAAACTTGTACTGTTTCGCAAAATTAGGATACTTACATAAGACTCCATCCAAAAAGGAAAAACCTGATTTTAAAGCAAATCTGAAAAACAAAGGTTTGCTTTAATACTCAACGCCTCCCCCAGAAGAATATTCTCACCTCTTTTGTGCTCCCCTGATGCGCTAACAGTAGTAACTTTCGAACTTGGAGGGGGCTTGAATGCTGAATCAATCTAGTTGGAGCTTACACTGGGCTGGTGACTCTCCCCCTGTCTCATGTGACAATTATTAACCAATCACTAAGCACCAGCGCCATTACACAACAAGCTGGGGTTTAAGTCTCATATTCCACTATCCAAAATAAAAGTTTTTTTTTCTTCACTCTCAGCTGCTGAATATAGAAAATAAATGGTATATGCTGCTTTTAACATAAACAGATATGTTAGGATGCATGGATTTTGATTAAATACATTTTGCTGAGAAATTATCTATTTTTATCATTGGAGAGATTTAACCAAACCAAAGTCTCTCATTTTTTTTTTATTTACTTACATTTTTTCATTAACTTAACTTTTTCTATTTTGTCTGCATTTGTTAACTATTTTTTTTTACCCTTTTTCACCATCTTTTTTTGTGGGGCACAGGAATCGTCAAGATGGTCAAGATTTTAACGTTTATTGCTCCCCTTTAAATCCACCAAAAATCACCTTAATGTTTGTCTTCAACGATGAATGTAATTAATCAGATTCTTATTTCTAGTAGCGATAGTAGCCACCTTGTTTTTCCGTGTAAGGAGCTACAAAAATGAAAGAGAGACACACTTTCCATTTGGTTAACTATTATCTAGAATTTATATTGAATTGTCCAGCTCCCTGTGGATGCTGCACACTAAACATGCATAGCATATGCAGTATATAGCATGCACTATAGAATGTATCATAGATGCTTTCTAATTAAATTAGAACTTTCCAAAAAGAATTATTGAGGCTGCCATTTCTGACCTCTCTCTGAAACCAAAGACTATTGTGCTAACTATTTGGCTTCAATTATTTCTAGATCACTGACTTTCAAATATTGAGTATGTCAAAAAAGTCAAAGTAAAGTCAATAGTCCTTACCTACATACCTTGTTAACCACTTTAAGTACCATAGAAAGGGGGTTAACATGGTGGTTAGGCAAATAGTAGAGGTGAGCTCAATGTACCTGGGTTTGGTCCTTGTACTGAAATTATGAACGTTGATCTGAATCCCATTGAGGTCAAACATAGGGAGCTGGGCACTGGCAGAAGTTACCAGCCCCCTAACAACCAGCCTAAGGGGAAGCAGAAGTAGTAATAAACCTCTTTCTGCTACAGCAGAGGCTTAACATTTGGAAAGTGGACAAACACCCCATTTAGTAAAAAAAATAAAAATTGTAAAACATATATATTAATACTATAGTAAAAAGTCTAGGTCAGAACATATTGGCCCCATAAAAGATGGTCAGGAGAAGTTGGTCACACGTGGCAGGAGTAATTTTTTTAAAACATTATTTTCCTCCGTTCAAATGAAAAGGAGTGGTTCAACAAATAAGACAGTAAAGTGCCAAATGTGAAGATTTTGCTGTATGTCAGAGCTCTGAAGAAGAGTGAAGATCAGAAGAATGGGTGGTAGGACAGGTATAAACACTCTTCTATCACAAGTTGTATTTTTGCTGCTAGTTTATTTTCTTAATGACCAAATGTCATTCAAACATTTTAAGTATGTACTCTTCTATCCATTGGCTTCATGTTTTGGAGATGTCTCCTCAACTGCAGCATTCCCCTCCAGAAATTTATTGGTGGCTATATAACTCCATAACCAGACTAAATAACTTTCAAGATAACGCTCCCTACATTTCCTTTGAGAAACCTAAATTTATTCTAAAGGTTTAGGTTAATTTGAGCATTTTTGGATCTGTAGAGTTCTCTATCCCTTATGGCAAGGGGTCACATTTCTAATATCTCACCTGATAGGTCAACTGAGAATCTTTATGATGTCCACGTGCCTATTCTTTGCCTTTATCCATAATATACCCTACAACATTGAAAAACTATTGCATGTGCTATTTACAACAATGCAATGAGTTATAGCTCTCAATGGGCATACCAATTCAGTTCTATTTTTCCAGGTTCTTACCAAAATTAACTCTATGATGCTTATTAAAAAAAATGTCCACACAAATCTGTGCCACATTTTCACAATAAATTGAATATTTGGCTTTCCTCAAACTATAAAGCCAAGTGATACATCTCATTCTATTGTATCTATGCATAACAATGATACTGGATTTAAGCCTTGTACACACTACTATTTTTTTTTTGCTCAACCCAGCTCAGGTTGGAGCCACTGTACTAAAAATCCAATGTTTGTACAGGGATTTTCTCTGCTGTTCGATTGTGGTCTGACTGGGGGACAGTCGCCGGAACACTCCGGTCAGTGCTTTCAGCCATTTGCTGAGAGCGCTGATCAGGAGGCTGATCGCAGACCTTTTTCAGTCCTGACCCTTAGACAGAAGCTGGCTGAACAGCTGGCTTTTGCCAGCCCGGCTTCCGTACACACGGGCCGAATGTAGACTGTTTTTTATTGAAACAGCCGATGCTGCCTAATATTCAGGCCTTTTTAGCTTAACTGTTGATTTTTATGACATTACCTTTGTCATTCTATGTCATTCATTGATTTTTGTCAATTTCATATGCTGTTTTTTGTGGATTCTGTGATACATGTTTTTAATTATTTTAAAGCCACCTAATTGCAAAGTTCCTCATTGCCATAAAAATTAACCTTATCACATAAAAAAACATTTCCACTGATTTGTGAAGAAGTGCCAGGACTGTCTCCTACAGTTGATTCAGCTGTGGGATCTGGGAACAACCAGTGCAGAGCTTCTCAGGAATGGCAGCAGGCAGTTGTGAGTGCATCTGTAGGCCCAGTGAGGAGAACATTTTTGGGGGATGGCCTGGTGTCAAGAAAGGAAACAAAAAGGGTCAGACTAATATTCTACAAAAGGTACAGGGATTAGACTGCTGAGGACTGGGGAAAAGTAATTTTCTCTGATGAATTCCCTTTGGGATTGTCTGGAGCATCCAGAAAAAATACTTGCCCGGAGAAGAAAAGGAGAATGTTACTGTCAGTCCTGTGTCATGCCAACAGTAAAGCATCCTGAGACCATTCATGTATGCTGTTGCTTCTCAGCCAAGGGAGTGGGCTCACCCACAATTTTGTCTAAGATCACAGCCATGAATAAAGAATAGTACAAAAACATCCTCCGAGAGAAACGTCTCCCAACCATCCAAGAACAGTTTGGTGACAAACAATGCATTTTCCAGCATGATGGAGCACCTTGCCATAAGGCAAAAGTGATTACTAAGTGGCTTGGTGAATAAAACATCATCATTTTGGGTCCATGGCCAGGAAACTCCCCAGACCTTAAAGGGGTTGTAAAGCTCTGTTTTTTTTCACCTTAATGCATCCTATGTATTAAGGGGAACAACACCTTGCACTCTTGGGCCCCCCAGCCCCCCGTTTTACTTACCTGGGCCACAAAACCCCTGGGCACGATCCTGCAATGGTTTCCCCCAGCTTGGAAAAAGAGAATCGGGGCCACTCTGTGGAAAACAAACTGCACAGTGGAGGTAAATATGGTATGTTTGTTATTTAACTGGTTCCCGATCGTCTCCTGTACATATACATTGGCAGAATGGCACGGCTGGGCAAAGTAACGTGTATATATACATCACTTTGAAATTTCCGCCCCTGCGGTGAGCTCCGTGAACGGGCCCATGGGACCCGCGGACTCGGTGTCCGCCGGTGTCCCACGATCAGGTCACAGAGCTACAGAACGGGGAGAGGCAAGTGTAAACATGCATCTCCCTGTTCTGCCTAGTGACGCTGTCACTGATCGCCTGTTCCCTTTCATCGGGAACAGCGATTAGTGGCGTGTCACTCATAGCCATGCCCCCTAACAGTTAGAAGCACTCCCTAGGGCACACTTAACCCCTTTAGTGCCACCTAGTGGTTAACCCCTTCAGTGCCAGTGTCATTTTCACAGTAACAGTGCATATTTATAGCACTGATCACTGTAAAAATGACAATGGTCCCAAAAGTGTCCAATGTGTCCGTCATAAAGTCGCAGTCACAATAAAAATCGCCATAAAACTATCCCCTATTTTGTAGGCACTATAACTTTTGCGCAAACCAATCAATATACGCTTATTGCATTTTTTTTACCAAAAATATGTAGAAGAATACGTATCGGCCTAAACTGTGGAAACTTTTTTTTATACATTTTTTTGGGGGATATTTATTATAGTATAATTGTCGATCTATTATTGTTTATAGCGCAAAAAATAAAAACCGCAGAGGTGATCAAATACCACCAAAAGAAAGCTCTATTTGTAGGAAAAAACAACATAAATGTTGTTTGGGAGCCACATCGCATGACCGTGCAATTGTCAGTTAAAGCGAAGCAGTGCCAAATCGCAAAAAAATTATCTGGTCTGGGGCTTAAGTGGTTAAAAAATACCTTTACAACCCCTCTTAATCCCATTGGGAACTTGTGGTTAATCCTCAAGAGGCAGGTGAACAAAAACAAAATCCACACATTCTGACAAACACCAAGCATTGATTATGCAAGAATGGGCTGCCATCAGTCAGGATGTGGCCCATAAGTTGATTGACAGCATGCCTGGAAGAATTGCAGAGGTCTTGAAAAGAAGGGTCAGCACTGCAAATATTGTCTCTTGGCATAAACTTCATTGTCAATAAAAGCATTTGACACATATGAAATGCTTGTAATTATACTTCAGTATTCCATAGTAACATCTGAAAAAAAGACCTAAAAACACTGAAGAAGCAGACTTTGTGAAAATTATTATTTGTGTCATTCTTAAAACTTTTGCCCACAACTCCACATATATATATATATTGCAGGAGTGTGATGAGCAGGGCTTTTTTCAGATGGAACTTGGTGCAACTCAGTTCCACTACCCCTGGCTCAGACCCTTTAGTGCCTGTTTACTACAATCACTTGTAAACACAGAAGTCGGGTTTCTGTGTTTACAAGTGACAGCTCTGCACTCTGTGTGTAACTCCCCCTGAACTCTGCACTCCGTATATAATGTAATCCTGGTATTTATTTCCCCTTTAAGACCCTCCCACTGTTTGTGAAATCTGACCACACCCACTATTTGATGTGATTTGGAGGGTGTGTAGGGAGGGGTTTTGGTGGGTCATGGTTGAGTTCCAGCACTTATAGTTTGAGAAAAAAAGCCCTGGTGCTAAGAGTGTACATTGCGCTCTCTAGGGACCACACTCAGCGTAAACAATAACAAAATTGATAGGAGAAGGGGAAAACAGATTTTGGCAGAAGGGACATGTAAAGCATTTTCTTCTAAAATACCAAAACAATTATTTTAGACCATAATTCCACTTCAACAACTTTTGTGATAACATACCTGCCACATAAGCAGAGCATTGTTTTCTATGAGCTGCTCAGCTATTAGATGTGTGGAGAAAAGGGCCTCAGCCATTGTGCAGCAGTATGTAATGAGCTAATATGGCTGCCTCCATGGTGTATATCATTTTCATATTCGGGAAACAACATTTTTTTTATTACACATTGACAATATTTAACTCAATCGGATCTTTTATGCACAGTATATTTAAAACAAAAAACCAAAAACAAAGCATTAAAAGCACATTCCCATTAATATTGTTTTCAACTGCTATGACATTTAAGTAAATCTGGAAGTAAGTGAGACACAGTATATTTTGAATTGATTGATTTTTTTTAAATAACATTACTATAACATTTTTATAACATTATACAATTTTATAACATTTATAACATTTTAACATTCATTCCCAGGTCTTATTTTTTTATTTATACTTTTGGATAAGTTTTCTAAAGTTATTTAGAAAGAATGTTGAATTGATGTGGTCTAGATAAGCATCTGGCAGATCAATATAAATTAAATCACAACAAAAAATGCAGACAGTGAATTTAAAAATGAACTATTTTTTCCAAAAAAAAAGTGAGGTTGGTTAGGAGCAGACACCCAAGATACAACTGATAAGCTGTTTGCAATTTTATTTTACAAAAGCAAAGTTGCAAGTATTTTATGGATTAGGATGGATTTATGAACGGGATAGAATGAACATTCTTGACACATTGCCTTGACAAAGTTTTGCCCTTACTGATGATTTTAGAAAACATCAATTTTGCATACTACATGCCCTGTAGCACACAAATCTAATGAAGACTGTCTGTTGGGATTTCCTTAACATTGTTAAAAAACTGGGTCTGAGAAGTGGTCTGTGGCGAGAATCTATTTTAGTTTTATAAGGTGTAAGAGCTGTCAGAACTTTTTTATGTTGTAAAAAAATATGGAACTGCAGTAGTTAGAGCCTCTGTCAGATTTTATTATTCTTGTGTCCTCATGTAAGATCTGTCCCTCACTTCCTGTCCTGGGTGACAGCTTAGCATTTACGTGAACCAGACCTATTTCCACTGTCTGGAGTGCATTATGAGTATTCTCCTTTGATTAAACCATCTGGAGTTAGTGACAATGTCCTTGCTCCCATTGTGACAGTAACTTGTTCTCTTTGAAAAATCAGTGCTCCCCGGGCCGTAGGTCTCCCGGACAACAAACTTTGCACACTTTTAGAGAAAGAAGGGCTATAAGTTTGGGGTCCAGGGGAGCTACGGCTGGCCGGTAATGGGTCCCCAAAGTCTGGGAGATCAGGTACAAAAAGGTGACTCGAGTATAAGCCAAGGGGGGCATTTTCAGCACAAAAAAATTTGCTGAAAAACTCGGCTTATACTTG
Organism: Rana temporaria; assembly: GCF_905171775.1. NCBI lineage: Eukaryota > Metazoa > Chordata > Amphibia > Anura > Ranidae > Rana > Rana temporaria. Next base: position 381,474,615 of record NC_053493.1, on the reverse strand, counting down.
AGTATATACGGTACTTGCACCTCAAGAACAAAAACTCTGAACTTTGGTTCTTGATTTCCCAACTTACTCCTGATTGCTCATCACTCCTTTAAAGTAGAACTATGACCAGACTTTGGACATTTACATATTTACATATTCTTAACAAGATGTAAATTAGTTTTACCTTACTGATCTTTAAAGCTGCAAGTACATTGAAGTAATTCTTCATACAAGTTCTAAAGAGATCAATAAAGTTGTTTTTGTTGGATTGCATAAATTTGCTCTCCCCTCTCCTATGTGTTTACCTTGAAGATTAGAAGGCTAGCAGGCTTTGGATTTACTGCAGACAGGGAGGAGCAAAATCAAGTAAAATAAAATAAAATGTGTTTTTGTTGTACATTTTGGGAATTAATTACTTATCAGTATCCGTAGTTAAAGAGGTTGCAGAATGATTGTTTTAAAGCTTGTTATATATATATATTAGGGCTGTTACTGATTAAATTTTTTGTGTTCGATTAATCAATTTTTTTTTATCGATTAATCAACTAATTTCGATTAATTATAACGCACATACAGATCAAACTGCTTTTAGCTGATCTCCTTGCAGGCTGATTCCCAGTGCAGCTACAGTACCAACCACTGGAAAAATGGATAGCAGGATGGAAGGCAGCGCTCGATGGAAATAGCATTAAAACTTGTATAATCTTCAAGTACAGTAACAAAATAAATATTGCACTGGAGATAAAATCGATGTAGCTACATAAACTATAAAAATGGTGCCAGTAATACCAAGCGGTAGCACAAGCAGTCATAAAAGGGGTTAACATCAGTCCGTCGGCATGTAGATGTCCCGTGAAGGGTGCTATCACAACTCCCAGTGGATGGCTGTAGAATCCCAGGTTGATAGAGGGAAATGATAGAGGGAAGTGTAACAGCCCTTGCTTGTGGCAGATAGTAAGGTCCCGCCGGCATGCAGATATGAAGGCACAGCAAAAGAGCCCTTCAGATGGACACAGCAAGCCCTGCCAGTGCTGTGACCTCACCGGATCTCCGACGAAACTCCCTGAAGACCCGGAAGCTGGCGGAGAGGTGAGAACTGATCAAAATAATTTTGATCGATCAAAAAAATTAACGATTAATCGAGAAATTAATAGTTAATTCCCGCAGCCCTAATATATATATATATATATATATATATATATTTGTAAATATTTATAAGCCCATAGACTGGCCACAGTTGTACTTTAAAATGGAGTTCCACACAGTTTTGAGAGGTGGTCCTAAATTAAAAAGACCACCCCTCGTTTTTAGATATAGTTTTTTTTTTTCCTTCCTAGTTTTTTTTATAGAAAATTACTTAAAACCCCCAAACATTATATATATATTTTTTTCTAACACCCTAGAGAATAAAATGGCAGTCATTGCAATACTTTTTGTCACAACGTATTTGCGCAGCGGTCTTACAAGCGCACTTTTTTTTGGAAAAAATTCACTTTTTTGAATTAAAAAATAAGACAACAATAAATTTGGCCCAATTTTTTTATATATTGTGAAAGATAATGTTACGCAGAGTAAAATGATACCCAACATGTCATGCTTAAAAATTGCGTCCCCTCGTGGCATGGCGTCAAACGTTTACCCTTAAAAATCTTCAAAGGCGACGTTTAAAAAATTCTATAGGTTTCATTTTTTGAGCTACAGAGGAGGTCTAGGGCTAGAATTATTGCTTGTGTGGTTTGAACACCGTTTTCATATGCGGGCGCTACTCGCGTATGAATACTCGGGTATTGCACGCTCCGGCGTATAGCGCGCACCCCTAAAGTGGACCCGCATTCCTGTAAAAAAATTTTTTTAGTACTTACAGTTTTGGTGTCTTGCGCGGCGTCCATCGGCGGCCTCGTCGGGTCCGGCGTCCTTCTCCGGCTTCGGTGCTGTCCTCCCCGTTCGATCCCCGCTTCCCGCGCTGAGTTTGAACCACTGTGCCGGCATATACCGATCGCAGTACACTCGAGTATAGTCGGGCAGGTTCGGCTCCTCTCGCGGTCACATCCTGTGCATCCTGTACGTCCAGGACGTGACCGCGAGAGAAGCCGAGCCTGCCCGACTATACCCGAGTGTACTGCGCTCGGTATATGCCGGCGCAGTGGTTCAAACTCAGCGCGGGAAGCGGGTATCGGCGTATATCACGCACCCACGATTTTGCCCTGATATTCAGGGCAAAAAAGTGCGCGGCATAGGCCGATAAATACGGTATATATCAACAGTGCTGCCAGAAAAATATATTAATCTAAACAGTTCATATTGGCTGATGCCATATAAATTTACAAACATAGAATACACACAATAAAGTGCTTGGTGCTCATATAATACATGAAATAAAGTGCAACAGTGCTCCAAACTTCCAAGGTGTGAAGTGCCACACTTCCCCTTCGGTGATCTCATCAGCTTTGCAGTCTGGGGTCAATATGGGCTTTGATCTAATGATCTGAAGTGTAAGAGATGGTTGCTCAGAGGGATTTCTTTATATCAGAGAGGATTCGCCACACTCCACACATGGGGAAACAGAGGGGAAACTCATAGTGAAATACCGCTAAAATAAAGAGCAAAGCACAACCTGGACGCCACTTACGGAATAGCTGGCAAAACTGGCATTAGTTGGAAATTATTTCTTGTACGCCGCTGGTTGGCGTGCATTCCATTTTTTTTTATCTTTATTAAAATCTATTTCCATTATCAATATTTTTCATTTATCTTATTTCCTTTTCTTCTGTCCTTTTTTTTTTTCGTTTTTTTAATAAGCATGTATTGTAAATTAAAATTATTGTGACATTTTAGTAACATTTTACTTCTTGTAACATATTACAAGAAGTTTGTTAAATAACATTGTTTTGTTATGGCTTTTATTCATATTAAAGATTTTCAATATATTTGGCAACAGGAAGTGATATTATTGAGTAGGACGTTGGTGTATTTCACACTGATCGTAATTGGTAATTTTCTTCTCCCCATGTGGGAGAAGTGACTTCTCCTTGGGTATAAATTAATTGTATGGAACTGGAAGTGATGTCCTTTAATGATGCCCTGGAGGAGGGGTGAAACGTGTCAATGTACTTCCGGTTCACGCTAAACCATTGACACATTTTCCACCTTCGTGGAATGCACACCAACCAGCGACGTACTTGGATGATTTCCAACTGATGCCTGTTTTTGACAGCTATCCTAAGTGCTAGCCCAGGTTGCACTTTTCTTTATATTTTAGCGGTTATTCACTATGAGTTTCCACTCTGTTTTCCCATGTATGGAGTGTGGCGAAGCCTCTCTGATATAAAACAATCCTTCTGGAAGAGTCTCTGAGCAACCATCCCTTACACCCCACATCATTAGATTACAGCCTATTTTAACCCCAGACTGCAAAGCTGAGGGTCCAATATTTTTGGTGAGTGGGGTCACCGAAGGGGGAGTGTGGCACCTCACACCTTGGAAGTTTGGAGCACTGTTGCACTTTATTTTATGTATCATATGAGCACCAATCACTTTTTTGTGTGTATTCTAAGTTCTGCAGTTGGACTTTTATTTTTAAAGTTTAAAATCTTTTACAGGTTTGCATTAAGCATTTCATCAGTATACTTTTTTAGCAGCATTTAAATTTTTACACCGACATAACATTTTTACACATTTATCTCCCTATTTCCTGAACGTTCTTGTATTTTTCAACTTTGGTATTATTAGATATGACCCAAAGAAGACAATTTCTTTTAAGACACTTGAGGATAAAAGGGCATGTTAATTTAAGAATGCTTGAAGATAACATTGAATGATCACAATAATTCCAGAAGTATGATTATTTCAATGATGGATTATTTAACAGATGAGTGCCAAATGTCTCCTGGATGTATAATACATGAAAAGTCCCTTAGTATACCTTCACCTAAGTGGTAGGTACAATTTTGTTCTGTATTAAATATTTTAATTTCAATATAAATTTATAGCATTTTTTAAAGTTACAATAAGCTTCAACTAAAACTTGGTTTATATAATAGAGGAGGGAATAATTTTGAAGATAACTTAGCTTAGTAGAAATTAAGGGAGTGTATTTAATTCTGACCCCTAAACATCTGAATAGGTTCAAATTTGTATTTAATTTTTTCTGTTCCATTTAGTGGAATGTTTGCAAATTTGCAATAATCAAAAGTCTGACGGTGTGCATGGAGGTGAACTTATAGTGCAGTATGATGGCTAAATGGGCTGTGTGAAACTCATCTGCTGACCAATGTGTCATATCGTTGTTCTTACAGAGGCAAAATAAATAAGTGATTTTATTCCTGGAAGTACCGCCAGCCTCTTCTTCCTTCCACATGTTTCTTTGGCCGTGGACCAGGCAGACACCCGGGCTTACACAGCAGCCAGGTATCTCTACAAGCTGCCTTGGAGCGGTGTCACTCCTCACAGTTTTGCATCCTTCAACCTAATCTCCCCAAGGACACTATGGGCATGGATTTTGTATATTTATTTCATGATTGTCCATCGAGTGCTTTGGTTTCCTTCTTGGCTTGGAAAATACACTGATAAGTGAATTTTGATAACTGACCATAGAGTGTAGTAAAGACACTAGACTGCATGTCCCTGTACATGTACATGGCAGAGACTGGGTGGTCCCCATATATACTGTAAAAGCGTAATAATGTTGGTGTTCTTTGACTATGGGAAATAAATTATGTCAGCTTTCAAATTATACACAGATCAGGCATAACTTTATGACCACCCACCTAATATTAAGTAGGTACCCCTTTTGCCACCAAAACAGCCTTGACCCATAGAGGCATGGATGCCACTGGACCTCTGAAGGTATGTTGTTGTTTCTGGGGGGGCTTCACAAACACTCTCAGCCTCACTCTGCACAAAGATTTTCCAGCTCACAACCACAGGTTCCAGCAGACTGAGAGCAATCCGTCACTGGGTTTGGTTAGCTATGCAATTAACCTGTTAAGCCCCAAATCAGCGGCCACCATTTCATTGTAAATATCAACATTCACAACAGCAAATATGCTTTTTAATAAATGTCTGTAATACACAGACAGAGATATTTTAGAGATTACCATATAGTAGTGCTCTTCAAATAGACGGGGATACTTTAAAGTCTGGCCTGATGCATTAGAGACAATAAAATAAAATAAAAACCAATTCAAATGGTGCAAACTGAATTTTTACAGAACAAAAATGTGTTACAACAGAAAAGAGACAATAATGCAACAGAAAAACAAAATATTGAAAATACTTAAAGTGGAGTTCCACACAAAAGTGGAACTTTCACTTAATTGCTTCCTCCCCAAGGTGTAAAAGGTGTCACATTTGGCACCTTTCATGGGGGAGGGGGGAACTGGGGCCTGTTTTTGACAGGACACCTTCCACACTTCTGGGAGACTGGGCCATGGGTTTGAACCCCTCCTCCTTCCTCCGCCGCTAGGCCAATCAGAAAGCGCAGCACGCTTTACACATGTGCAGTAGTGAGCTGGGCGTGAAGCCAAAATACTTTACGGCTTACGGGTTCCCTTACATGGAATGGCACGGCTGCACCTTACAGTCGATCCAAAGATTGGCTGGAGTGCCGACATCACAGGCTCCCTGAACATGTAATTGTACATTTAGTAAAAGTCAGCAAATACAGTATTTGCACCTGCACCGAGTCACAGCTCTCTGTGGTAATTCAGACACGGAGCCCCAATTCAGCCCCACTCTCTCTCTCTCCTCTACTTGGCTAACTAACTTTGATTGACAGCAGCAGGAACCAATTGCGCCACTGCTGTGTCTGAGCCAATCAGAAGGAGAGTCCTGGATGGCTGAGGCACTCATGGACATCGCTGGAGAGAGATGAGGCTCAGGTAAGTATGAGGGGGTGCTGGGGTGGCTGCTGCACACAGAAGTTTTTTTTATCTTAATGCATGGATAAAAAAAAAAGAGATAAAAAAACTTTTGACTTTACAACCACTTTACAACATAGTCCTGGTTCTGTGAGTTCGGCAAAGTCCACTCATTCATTCATAAATCTGATGCTCTCTGTTTGATTGTAAAGGAGAGCTCTAGACTGCTAAGTCAGTCTTTTTTTTCTGGTCCCGAGGTGGATGTTGACAGAAATTATCTGACCAATGAGATAGTCTGAGGAGTGGCCAATGGGATGTCACAGTCTTTATGATCCTTTAGCTGGACCTCCCTTAGATACAGTTTTCTAAATGTAACCCAGATATTATTGTGCAGCACACCATTGCCATTTCAGAGATACTAAAAATTATATTTGTCAGATAGGCAGGTCAACCAGGAGATGGAAGATATATATTCCGCCATTCACCAATCATGTGTGACCTTGATCGGTTCAGTATTTTGTTCCATATTTAAATATATAATTAGTAGTAATGTAGCTTTACTACGTCTAATTTTATGAATTATGTATAGATTTTAAAACTGTATGTGGGTCAAGAAGGATAGCTATCAGTATAGATCAGACTTAAATGGCTTTTACAATATAAATTAGCCCTGGGTAAGCTACAGTATGCACTCCTAATGGATTACCTTGAGATCTATAACGTCACAGAACTGAAATGTTTTACACGTTTACGATGCCTGATCTCAATGCCCTCAATGTCCTTAATGGAAGGTGCTGATAACCTTTCTAGAGACATTAAGATAACCCCTGACAATTTTCTGCTCTATATCCCCTGCTAAAGCATTCAATTAGTTCATTACAGCTTTAGCAAATTCCTGTTTATTAGTTATTTGCTAAATAGTGGTATAGCAGAATGGTTATAGTTGAAATAGTGGTTGAATACAAGAGGGTTGGAAAGGCTCTGCTCCTGCAAGCTTACAATCTAAGGGCCAGATCCACAGACGAAGTACGCCGGTGTATCTACTGATACGCCAGCGTACTTTCAAATTCCCCGTGTCGTATCGTTGTTTTGAATCCTCAAAACAAGATACGACGGCTTCTGGGTTAGATACGACAGGTGTACGTCTTCGTACGCCTTCGGATCTAAGATGCAATACTTCGGCGCCCGCTGGGTGGCGTTCACGTCGTTTTCTGTGTCGGGTATGCAAATTAGCGATTTACGACGATCCACGAACGTACGCGCGGCCGTTGCATTTTCTAACGTCGTCTGTAGTCGGCTTTTTCCGGCGTATAGTTAAAGCTGGTATTTTGCGGCATATAGATAGACTTGCCATGTTCCCGCGTCGAAATTTGAATTTTTTTTTTGCGTAAGTCATCCGTGAATAGGGATGGACGTAACTCACGTCTCAGTTAAAAAAATTAAGTCGTTGCGACATCATTTAGCGCAATGCACGGCGGGAAATTTAGGAACGACACATGCGCATTTCATTCATCGCGGGGACGCGCTTCATTTAAATGAAACCCGCCCCCAACCCGCCCAATTTGAAATAGACCGCCAGAAATACACTACGCCGCCGTAACTTACGGCGCAATCTCTCTGAGGATTCGAAAATGCGCCAGGTAAGGTACGGCGGCGTAGTGTATCTCTGATACGCTGCGCCAATGTATTTCTTTCTGGATCTGCCCCTAAGAGTAACTTCATATTCTAAAAAAATATGGTGAATTGAGAATTTTGAACAACATGGCTGTCCTTTGTCTTCTCACACAGTGGGGTGCCCAGTTCGCATTATCACATCTGTCAGAAAGCCATTAGTAGCAGAGTCTTTAAGTCCTGTAGGTTGTGAGCTGGGACCTCCATGGATCTGACTTGTTTTTTCAGCACATCCTACAGCTGCTCAAATGAATAAGGCTGCATTCACACCTGAGCGTTTTTGTAGCCTGAAGCTATAAAACGCTAGAAGGGAAAAAATACATTATTCTCAATGGAGATGGTTCACATCTCCACTCCAAAACGCCCGAAGCCGAACGCCTGAAGCTCAAACAAGTTCTGGACCCTTTTTTGTCGTGCGAATCTGGCTGATTTGGGCGTTTTTGAACATTTGTATTCCCATAGAAACTAATGAAAACAATCGATTCAAGCGTCTAGCGTGACAACGAGCGTTTCTACGGGCATTTTATTGCTTTAATCTGTTCTGTGAAATAGAACATTCACCCAGGAAGAAGATAAAAAAAATCTACAAACATAGCAACAAGTGATGAAAGAGATGATCATTTTTCCTATTGGCTAAAATAAAAAACGACGAAGTTCAAAAACGTCGGACAACGCTGTATGCAAACGCGCGAATACGTGTGAATACGCGTGACAAAACGTGCGACAAAATGCTAGAAAAAACGACTGAAAACGATACACTCAGGTGTGAATGCGGCCTTAAAATCTGCAGAATTTGGAGGCAAGACCTACAACTTGTTGTTGTGTTCCTCAAACCATTCTTGAACCACTTATGCAGTGTGGCAGGGTGCATTATCCTGCTGAAAGAGTCAGAGGCATCAGGGAATACCGTTTACAGAAAGGGATGTACTTTGTCAGCAACAATGCTTAGGTATGTAGCTGGTACATGTCAAGTAAAATCCACATGAATGGCAAGACCCAAGATTTCCCAGCAGAACATTGGCTAAAGCATCAAAGTGCCTCTGTTGGCTTGCCTTCTTCTTATAATGCCTCCTGGTGCCCTCTCTTTCCCAAGTAAATGACACACATGCACCCGGCCTACCGCATTATGTAAATGAAAACTTGATTCATTAGACCAAGGCACCTTTTTTCATTGCTCCGTCCAGTTCTGATGCACATGTGCAAATTCGCCGCACTCTTTGCTGTGGACATGGGTCAGTATAGGCATCGGTCTGTGGCTACGTAGCCCCATAAACAACCAACTACATTGCCCTTTTTTCTACTTTCAAGACATTAACTTCATGGATAACATGTTTACTTGCTGCCTAATATATCCAACCAATTTTCAGCTGTCATTGTAATAAGATAATCAGTGTTATTCACTTAATCATGGGCTGCGTTGCCAACCTACAAGATCGAAATTTACTGACACGCCCAAAATTTACTGGCACAGCCAGGTTTTTACTGGCATTTTTAAAAGTTACAAATTACAGTTTTAATTTCATATTTCAGTATTTAGGCTTCAAACAAGTAAATATGCAATTAACAATGTGATTTAACCACTTAAAGACTGCCCACCACATATATACTGCAGCAGGGCGTCTCTATCGCGTGAAATCACGTACCTGTCTGTAATTTTTTGCAATAGATACTGGGGGCACATGCATCCATTGGACAGATGTAAAAAAGGCAGCCTGTGTAAAAAAGGCAGATCAACGTTCTGACAGAGGAGGACACAAAGATATTTTGTTCCTGCTAAGCAGGAACACAGATCTCTGTGTTCACCCAGTCAGTTCATTCCCCACACAGTAAGCAAGAACCTCCTAGGGACACACTTAACCCTTTGATCGCCCCTGGTGTTAACCCCTTCCCTGACAGTGTCATTCATACAGTAACAGTGCATATTTTTAGCACTGATCACTGTAATAATGCCACTTGTTCCCCAAAATGTGTCAAAAGTGTCAGTTAGGTGTCCGATTTGTCCGCCACAATGTCACAGTCCTGCTAAAAATCACTTATTGCTGCCATTACTAGTAAAAAAAAATTAAAATGTCATAAAAATATCCCATACTTTGTAGATGCTATAACTTTTGCGCAAAACAATCAATAAACACTTATTGGAATTTTTTTAACAAAAATATTAGCAGAATACAAATTGGCCAAAACTAATGAAGGAATTAGATTTTTTTAAAATGTTATTGGATATGTTTTAAAGCACAAAGTAAGAAATATATATATATTTTTTCCAAATTTCACTCTTTTTTGGTTTAAAGTAACGCAGTGCCATATCGCTAAAAATGGCCTGGTCATTAAGGAGGAAAAACCTTTCGGGGCTGCAATGGTTATAGTAGATATTTAGACATCAAGGGATACAATTCCCCACTAATACCACTATACGACACAAATTATTTTGCACCGGGGAAAGTAAGCTCGTCTGGGAGCTGGATAAAGAAAACTGACGTAAAACTAAGGGATATACTGAAAGATGGCAAAATCTGTACTTATCAGGAACTTGGGGAACACAAAGAAATGTTTGAGCTGAATTGGCTGAGATACCTACAGTTGAAACATTTTGTGGACTCCCTTCCTCGTCCGATCAGGCTGGAGGGAAATTTGCTCCCACTAGAGCGTATGTGCCTAGCCCCGAGCGGACGAGGTGGGATCTCACGGATTTATAAAATACTGTCGGGGCTTAAAAAAAGGGGCTACCTCTGTATATTAAAAAATGGGATGAGGAGTTGGCAACAGGGGATATTGAGAAAGATTTGGGGAAAATATTGAAGATGGTGCACATCACTTCAACTAACTGTGGGTTGATAGAAATTAATTTTAAATGTATATAAAGATGGTATATCACCCCAGATATTGCACATCGATTCCAAGGGGAGACTTACAGATTCTGTTGGAGGGGTTGTATGGAACCCGGAACCATGTCACACCTTTGGTGGACGTGCCCTAAAATCAATAGATATTGGCATAAAGTTGTATCAGTAATCAAGGAAATTACTGGAATTAAAATAGCAGTCGACCCGTGGGTGTGTTTTTTCCACGGGACAAACATGACTAGTAAACAATACATGAGAACCTTGCTCCCCATATCCTGAATGCAGCAAAGAGCCTGATCCCTAAACAGTGGAAAGATCCAGAGAGCCCAACAATGAGGAATTGTCTTGATAAAATAAATGATATTTATTATATTGAACAGCTTAAGTTTATGGGGGAGGAAGGTGAAGGGGGATTTAAACTGAAATGGCAGGACTGGGTCGATTATAAGTCATCACAGAGTTATCTAGTCAAGATGGTATAGGGTTGGAAGTGTAGTGTAGTAAAAGCTGACAAGTTAAGAGACTGAGGTTCGGAGAGAAAGGGGAGGGTTCGGTATGGGGGGAGGGGAGGGGTTGGGTCAGTCGACTTGGGTAGGGGCACTTTGGTTTTATGTTGTAATTCTTTGCATTTTTTGTACTTTGCCATACCGTGGCCACTCTGGCTTAATATAAACACATAATGACATCGCAAACAAAGTAAAAAAATTAGAAAATAAAATAAATTTCCCACCATGATGCGAACCAGGATGGAGACAGCGTATGAACGCAAAATTGATTAGGTCTCCGGTAAGTGTTCTCTGAGTCGAAAAAAAAAGGCATCATTTTCGATATTGTAAGTAAGTAGCTCAGAGACAGGATTCAGGAGGGCAAGAAATTAGAATGGACAGGCATACACATATGAAATTGACTCTCACAGTGACACTGACAGCAGTGTGCAGCAGCACAGGTGATGATGACACCTCACCGACATGGCACGTCCCCTTTTGAGTCACAGTCTCTCTCTATGCTAGGTGGTCCCTTCAGTCCACTCCAGTCCTAACAGCACTGACCGTCCCGCTCCCAGATTGCTCCCGTCCTGCAGACCAGCACACAAAGCTCCGCTCGGCTTTCTTGCACCATGACATAACACAACACACTCAGGCACTGCCTCTGCCAGACACGTCCCCTGTCAGCACCGCCAAACTCACTGTAGCAGGCACTTGGATAGTCTCAGCCGCTCCGGATTGGAATTGCATGCGCAGTTCCAAACCAAAAAACACAGCCATATTTTTACTGGCAACCTTCTCCTGTCACTGACATTTACTGGCAGGAGAAAGTGCCCATTTTTTACTGGCTGCCAGTATGAATACTGACTGTTAGCGACACTGATCATGGTTTAGAAAGTTATGGCTGGTTGGTGAAGGTTCACAAGTTTTCCAATAAAGCTGATGGGATACTGTTAAAAAAGAACAATATATTGGTGAATATATATATATATATATATATATATATATATATATATATATATATTCATATATATTTATTTATACAGTACTAACTAATTGGGAAAGGAGGGATAATGTCATTGTATGAATTCTGGCTAAGGACTAGTGATTTGTGGACTTTGAGGGCACACGATAAGTATGATAAGAAACTAGATAATTTATTTTATAGAAATGTCATAAAAAACAGTTACAAATATAAAATCAAAGAAATTAAATCAATAACTGGTCCACACAGGTTGTCACAATCATAATACAGTTCTATCATAAAAGACTCAGAAAGGAGTACGATCAAAGGTTAGCTGTGTGATGTGTAACCAGGCGGTGGGTCCAAAGGAAAAGGAGGGCTCCCTCTACATCTTACGTGTTTGAAAATTATGCTTCCTCAGGAGCATAGACATATCGATCTATTAAAAATTATACAAACAAAGAAACAATAAATTATTTGTATAAATAAATCAAATAAAAACTAACAATACATTCTTTATACATATACATTGGCACTTATCACTGTGTGACAGGACAGCCAGGGAGCAGGACCCTAGAAGTGCTCAGGGAAAGAAAATAAAAAGCGAGGGTGGGGAAGAAGAGGAGGAATTGAAAAGAGGGGGAAGAAGAGGTGTTGGAGGGAAAAGAAAAAGGGGGAATTGAAAAGAATGAAAGGGGAGGAAAGAAGCAGAAACGAACATACCAAACAGGGGGAGGGGGGGAAATAAAGGGGGGGGGAGAGAAGAAACACAAATGGGAACAAAGGAGAAACCACAAACGTGGAGCAGCATGTTAGGGCATATAAAAGTGCATATGCCTACACACATATGTGTACGCACCCATACGGGCATAATGTCATTGTAACCAATCAGACTTCACTCTTCAGTGATAAACTTTTTGAACCGATATATGGCATTAGAGATGTAAATTCAACAGCTGAACAATGCACAAAGAAGACTGGGTGCACAAAATCACATTGCCTACTACTTATGAAGTCTGTGCATGAAGCTAGCAGGAGAATTTCATTGTAAGTGTCATATTTTTGTTTACTAGAATTGTCTTTGCACTAAGAAATAAAACATTCAAAAAGGAATGTGAAAATATGAAAATAGTTACAATGTGACAAACTTGGGGAGGGGAGTGCTTGTTTAAAACACTTTACAAAACTCCCTATTTACACTTATGTGTGCTGTTCTTATGTAATTGGGCCGTACAAATAAATTATCTGCTAAAGAAAGAATTCAGGACAACACTGTGATCAGTAACAAAACATGCTTCCATGCATCACCAGCGATATAAATTTATAATGCTTTTAAAAACTCTTTAGACCAAAGAGAAGACACTTACATTTTTCACACTAGAGGTTTTTTTCCACTACATAAATCATAGCAAATGCACAGCTCCCTCAAGTACAGAGAGAAAGGTTTAAGAAAAAAAAAGTCATAATGAAAGTGCAGAAGTTGAGCCAAGAAGTGACTGAAATAATAAAGAAGAACTTGGGTCTAATCAAACACTTCTACAGTTTTCAAGGGTAAAGCTGTTTAAATTTCCAAATGTAATGTATTTAGGGAATGTATAGTATTTTTGCAAGTATTTTCTTTATTTGTGTTTTTTGTTTATGATTAAAAAAAATAATAATAATTTACATATCTTTTTAACTTGGTAAATATGTACAATTACCTACGAATGCTGATAATGTACCCATATATAACCCATATATAACCATAAGGTAGTGACCAATGTGCCATACCACATTGATGCAGTAATTCATGCAAAAGGAGCCCCAACCAAGTATTGAGTGCATACTATACTGTACATGGACATACTTTTCAGTAGTCCAACACTTCTGTATTAAAAATCATTTTTTTGTTATTATTTTTTAATTGGATTACTGAAAATTACTTTTTGATGATATTCTGATTTTATGAGATACACCTGTATACAGTATATGTAAGGCTGGTGATGGGTTTTCTATCTTGGTCAGCAAATATATATATAAAAAAAATAATAATAATACATAAAGTTTGTGAACTTTACCTATAACAAATTCATAAAAATAATGTTTTTTAGCAAGAAACATGTAAACTATTCTATGTCACCTAGCCATATTGGGAGGCAGAGTGGCAGTGATGCCCCAAACTCATATCATGTGTTCTCCATTGAGCTGTTAACCACTTAAGGACCGCCTCGTGCACATTTACGTCGGCAGAATGGCACGGCTGGGCACAGGCACGTACCTGTACGTCCCCTTTAGGTGCCCAGCCGTTGGTTGGTGAGCACGCGCCCGCGACTCGGTCCGAAGCTCCGTGACCGCGGGACCCACGGACCCGATCGCCGCCGGTGTCCCACGATCGGTCACAGGAGCTGAAGAACGGTGAGAGGTGTGTGTAAACACACCTTCCCCGTTCTTCACAGTGGCAATGTCACTGATCGTCTGTTTCCAGATATAGGGAAAGGCGATCAGTGACGTCACACGTCCAGCCCCGCCCCCTACAGTTAGAAACACATATGAGGTCACACATAACCCCTACCGCGCCCCCTAGTGGTTAACTCCTAAACTGCAATTGTAATTTTCACAGTAAACAATGCATTTTTATAGTAATTTTTGCTGTTAAAATAACAATGGTCTCGAAAAAAAAACGCTGATCGCCGCCATTAGTAGTAAAACAAAAGTATTAATAAAAATGCCATAAAACTATCCCCTATTTTGTAAATGCTATAAATTTTGCGCAAACCAATCATTAGGCGCTTATTTTGATTTTTTTTACCAAAAATATGTACAAGAATATGTATCGGCCTAAACTGAGAAAAAAAAAGTTTTTTTAGATCTTTTTTGGGGGTATTTATTATAGCAAAAATTAAAAAATATTGTTTTTTTTTTCAAAATTGTTGCTATATTTTTGTTTATAGTGCAAAAAATAAAAACTGCAGAGGTGATCAAATACCACCAAAAGAAAGCTCTATTTGTGGGAAAAAAAGGATGCCAATTTTGTTTGGGAGCCACATCGCACGAACGCGCAATTGTCAGTTAAAGTGACGCAGTGCCGAATCGCAAAAACTGGCCAGGTCCTTTACCTGGGTAATGGTCCGGGTCTTAAGTGGTTAAATAGACAGAAGCAAAGTTACTTACGCTGGTCTGCTCCCCAACAATGGGATCTCCAGTGAACATTACAAATCTGGATCACACAATGTAATAATGTAATAAAGTTCTTTCCTCAACTTAGGACACCAATTTATGTTCATCTAGGTAAACTTATACAGCTTACCTTACTGTCTTTCGCAAACCAGAAGCTCTCCTTGTAGTCACTCTGGCTGTTACACTCAAGTGGAAGCTTTCTCCTCAACAGTGACAAGGAAAATGTATCTCTGCCACCTGTGTCCTCCCATGCAGAACGCAGCCCACAACACATTGACAGGACAATGTTTCCTCTGTCGGAATGACGAAACATGTCGGGGCTTGGCTGTATGGCAACCGTTTGTGACGCATGACGTTCTGTTGTTACCTGTTGTGACGTGACATTTTCGATACAGATGAATGAGTGAGTGAAGGGGGAGAGATAAAAGCTGCATCCTAGGTCCGCCGTGACCACAATAGACAGATACAGCTCAGTTACAGGAGTTTTACCGTTGAATGCTTTTACATGATTAAAGTGATGTGAGTGTAATGGTTGAAGATTTTTTGTGTCTATTTTGCAATAAATGGTTTTACGATATTACACTATTGGAAGCACTTTTCATTTTACATGTGGATTTATTCTCTTCTGTTGAGCATCGTTAAAAGTCGAAAAGTTTGATTAACCCTGGTGGGTTTAAAACAGCATTTTTGCCGAGCATGAGAGTGCAAGGCAGATCTATCTGGTGAGTGTGTTTCTTTAACTGCTTGCCAACTGCCCACCATCATTTTACGGCGGCAAGTCGGCTCCCCTGCGTGAGAGCCAGTAGCTCTACGTCGGGCACCCGCGATTGCTCGTTACAGAGCGGGGACCGGGAGCTGTGTGTGTAAACACACAGCTCCCGGTCCTGTCAGGGGGGGAAATGCTGATCTTCTGTTCATACAATGTATGAACAGAAGATCAGTCATTTCCCCTAGTGAGGCCACCCCCCTACAGTAAGAACACACCCAGGGACATACTTAACCCCTTCCCCGCCCCCTAGTGTTAACCCCTTCACTGCCAGTGGCATTTTTATAGTAATCCAATGCATTTTTATAGCACTGATCGCTATAAAAATGCCAATGGTCCCAAAAATGTGTCAGAAGTGTCCGCCATAATGTGGCAGTACCGGAAAAAAAAAACACTGATCGCCACCATTACTAGTAAAAAAAATAAAATAATAAAAATGCCATAAAAATACCCCCTATTTTGTAAACACTATAACATTTGGGCAAACCAATCAATAGACGCTTATTGCAATTTTTTTCCGAAATATATGTAGAAGAATACATATCAGCCTAAACTGAGGAAAAAAATTTTTTTTTATATATTTTTGAGGGATATTTATTATAGCAAAAAGTAAAAAATATTCATTTTTTTCAAAATTGTCACTCTATTTTTGTTTATATCGCAAAAACTAAAAACCGCAGAGGTGATCAAATACCACCAAAAGAAAGCTCTATTTGTGGGAAAAAAAGGACGCAAATTTTGTTTGCGAGCCATGTCGCACGACCGCGCAATTGTCAGTTAAAGTGACGCAGTGCCGAATGGCAAAAAGTGCTCTGGTCTTTGGGCAGCAATATGGTCCGGGGGTTAAGTGGTTAAGGGAGTGGAATCACAGTCACAAGGGGTGTTGTGGAATGAAGTTTATTAGTGTATAAGAAGATTGTTCACCAAGCTAACTACTTGAAACATATCACTTTTTATGGACTTTGGGCCATATCCTCAAAAGAGTCCTATTTGACTAAGCCCTATTAAGTATGGCTGTCGTTCCCGCGTCGAAAATTCAAACTCTACGTCGTTTGCGTAAGACGTCCGTGAATGGCGCTGGATGCCATTTACGTTACCGCCTAAGCAAATGACGTCGGAGCGACGTCAGTTAGCGCAATGCACGTCGGGTAAGTTACCCGACTGAGCATGCGCAGTACGTCCGGCGCGGGAGCGCGCCTAATTTAAATGGGACTCACCCCATTAGATTCGGCATGCCTTGTGCCGGACGGATTTGAGTTACACCGCCGCAAATTTCCAGGTAAGTGTGTTGTGGATCGATACCTAACTTAGGAAATTTGCGGCAGTGTAACTTAAATCACTTAAGTTACGTTGCGCTGCGAGGCTGTGGATTTGGCCCTTTGTTTGGACTTCTTTTTCATCATAAATTTGTTTTTATGTGTGTTGTGAATATACAGCTTTAAAAGAGATAATTTCAGTTTCACTATCACGTGGTGTTACTTGAATCACGTTAGGTTTGTGTTAATTTATTTTGTGAACACAGCGCCACTATGTTTCCATTTAAAGTGGTTGTAAAGGAAAAAAAATGTTTTCATCATAAGCATCCTTTACCTGCAGACATTCCTCTTTTCACTTCCTCATTGTTCGTTTTTGCTCAGAAGTTGCTCTATTTCTTCTCTGTTCTGTTCACTTCCTGCTTGTCTGATTTTACTGACCACCGTGATGGGAGGCTTTACTGTGGTGGTCAGTGATGTGCTCACCCCCTCCTGGGAACTACATCTGTGTGGCAGGACGCTCTCTACATTCTTACATGAACAAACGATGCAAACCAGGAAGTGAATGAGAGAACTGAAACTAGAACGCCGGAGGTGATATAGATGAAAGAATTTAATAGGTATTTACTAGTTTTTTAACAGAATCATTACACTATTCTGTCTGTCTACCTTGCAGACATTGGGGCAGATTCACAAAGATCTGCACCCGCGCAGCGTATCTGAGATACGTTACGCCGCCGTAACTTACCTGGCTTTGGTTTGAATCCTGAAAGAATTGTGCCGTAAGTTACGGCGGCGTAGTGTATCTCTCGCGGCTTAAGGGCGCGGAATTCAAATGCGGCGAGTAGGGGGCGTGTTTCATTTAAATTAAGTGCGTCCCTGCGCCGAACGAACTGCGCATGCGCCGTCCCTAAATTTCCCGCCGTGTATTGCGCTAAAGGACGTCGCAAGGACGTCATTGGTTTTGACGTGGACGTAAATTACATCCAGCCCCATTCACGGACGACTTACGCAAACGAAATAAAAAAAAATTTAATTCGACGCGGGAACGACGGCCATACTTAACATTGCGTACGCCACCAAATAGCAGCTTTAACTATACGCCAAAAAAAGCCGAACGGAAACGACGTAAAAGAATGCGACGGCAGCTCGTACGTTCGTGGATTGTCGGAAATAGCTAATTTGCATACTCGACGTGGAATACGACAGGAACGCCACCCAGCGGACGCCGAAGAATTGCATCTAAGATCCGAAGGCATACGAAGACGTACGCCTGTCGGATCTAACCCAGATGCCGTCGTATCTTGTTTTGAAGATTCAAAACAAAGATACAGCGCAGGAAATTTGAAGTTACGCCGGCTTATCAGTAGATACGCCGGCATACTTTCTTTGTGGATCTGCCCCATTAATTTTAGGCAAAACATTTTTTTCCTTTAGTGACCCTTTAAATTACGTTACATATGACAATGAAACTATATTAATATAATTGTGTTGATATACATATATAAGTGTTCAGAAATGTATATACATATATTTCTGTTACCTCTGACCTAGAAGAAAGTGAGAGAGAACCGAGAACTGGTCTTGGAATCCCAGAGCTACAAGGCCATAATATTATTCATCTGCAAGCTTTAGCTGAGAATTAAATCTGGAAAGAGCGGTAATTGCTGCTGAAGGAATATTGTGCCAGTTTATCAAGACTTGCATATCAATAGCACAATGATACTTCCCGCAGACACAGTACAGTGTGATTAATGTGTCAGCAAGCAAAGTCCATTTCACTTTAATGCAACTCTGTCAGTGTTTCAAGATAAAATAAATCTTTCAGTAACGAAAATCACTGCAACCTTAACTGAGTTCTGATGTGCCTGAACAATATTATCACATAACAGTAGGAGCAAGCCAGTGCATTTAATTACTGACTTATTCCTCACCCCTAAGCTAAATAGTGTGGACATCGTATTTTTATTTTTCAGATTACATGCAATTAGTCAATTAATATGCCTCTCAAAGATATTACGTAAGTTATATTTTGTCACTCTGTATCTTGAAATATTGACCGGTGTGATGTATACGGAATGCCTGTATGTTAACTATTTTGTTCTCTATTAATTCTACTCTGCTGAAATGCATCCAAAGTGCTTTTGCATCTAACTTTGTTATCCAAGATCATGATTACGGTTACGGCAGGCAAGAAGGTGACACACTTCAGAAATAAATATGTGCATGGACAAGTTACTTGTTTTTAGGGTGCAGTGTTTGAAAAAAATAATAATGCTTTAAGTTAAACTTTCAGGTTAAAACGGTAATAAACCGTGACATGTAAAAAGAAAAAAAAATCCCCTGCAAGGCAATGACATAATGTGCTATTATCACATGCTAGCACATTTTAAAATACTTACCTTTGAATGAAGCCCTCCAGTGGCACACTGTCACAGCTGACAATGCTTCCATCTTCCCCCGGTCCCTCTTTTGGGTTTGTGTGAGGGCCGGGACAGCAATGATGTCACCCCCACGAATTTATGCGGGAGCCTAAGGCCCCGTACACACGAGAGTATCGATCCGCTGGAATTGATCAGCGAACCGGTTTCATCGGATAGATCCCCTGGTGTGTACGATCCAGCGGATATTTTTCCGCAGATTTTTTCCCCCGGGGATGGATTTCCAGCGGATCAAAATTTCTTAGCATGCTAAGAAATCTATCCGCTGGAATCCAGTCCAGCGGATTGATCCGCTGGTCTGTACAGACTCAGCGGATCAATCCGTCCGATTCCATCCCTTGCATGCGTCGTAATGATTCGACGCATGCGTGGAAGTCCTTATATGACAGCGTCGCGCAAGTTGCCGCGTCATCATCGCGGCGACGGCGCGACACGTCACCGTGGAGGGACCGTTTCCGCAGATCAATCCTCTCGTGTGTACTAGGCCTTAGGCTCCGGCACAGAGCTCTGAAGATTCAGGAAGGTATGCTGGACCTTCAGAGTGCATGCGCTGGAAAATCACACTGGTGATGCCATCGGCTGCATCCAGTGTTAATATCTCCTAAACACTGGAAATTTAGGAGATATTCACTGTACCTACGGGTAAGCCTTGTTATAGGTACAACTTTAAAAGACAGGGTTTTATACCTCTTTAAGGTAGCTAAATGCATTCCAGCTACCGTATATACTCGAGTATAAGCCAAGTTTATCAGCACATTGTTTTGTGCTGAAAATGCCCCCCTCGGCTTATACTCAAGTCACCTTTTTGCACCTAATCTCCCGGACTTTGGGGACGAGGTACCAGCTGGTCGTAGGTCCCCTTGTCCGGGGGACCTGCAGCCGGGGAGCACCGATTTTTCAAAGTCAGGCAACCCTTCCTTAGACTCCCATGTTAAACAGTAATTTCTCTGGTAAATTTGGGGACCCGGTACCGGCCGTAGGTCCCCTGGAGAGCACAGATTTTTCAAAGCCGGGCACGCCTTCTGTATACTCCCATGTTAAGTAAGTCTAGTCATGGACACAGTGAGGCATGGTCACAGTGAGGTATGGGCACAGCGAGGCATGGGTACAGTGAGGCATGGACACAGTGAGGCATGCACATGGACACAGTGAGGCAAAGTGTGGCACAGTGAGGCATGTAAATATATACCCTAGGCTTATACTCGAGTCAATACGTTTTCCCAGTTTTTTGTGGTAAAATTAGGTGCCTCTGCTTATATTCGGGTCAGCTTATACTGAAGTATATACAGTACTTCCAGACAAAAGGTGTGCAGCAAAAGCATAAGCAAAAAAACCTGTTCCCTACCAGCATGCTACAGAGAAAGTATCTTGATGTACAGTGTCACTTTAAATATAAGTGTCAATTTAAGGGTTAAGGTCAGGGGTTCGTTTTAGGGCCTGATTTAGGCTTAATTGATTGGGTCAGGTTAAATATCATATTTTAGGATTACATTATTGCAAACAAGTGCTTTGCTAATCCAAGGAAGTTAAGTTGGAGATCAAGTGCTAATGTGCTAAAGGCTGAGTTTCAGGGGCTAAGTTTTAGGGCTTGAATGAGGATAGGTCAATTAGGGTCAAGTTAAAGGGTATCTATGTTCACAGCATACACTTTCATTTTATACAATTAACATTGTATTACAATAAAAGCAATAGTGTTTTTTGACAATCCAATGTAAGCTTACTTGGAAAATTCCCTTTTATGTTGTGCATTCTGCCTGTCTGCTGGCAATCTCTTTCTACAACTTCCTGGATTCCCTACATGCTTTTTAGCTTCCCCTCTCCTGTTTAATTTTGATTTATAAGCACTACATATCCCATTGTACCTTGCTGCCTGCATGGAGAGACTCCTGTACTGGCTCATCCTCCTGAAACCCCTCCTTCCAGCACCTCTGTTGTTCAGAAGGCAGGCTCTGTGAAATGTGTGGCACAGCAGTGCCTACTCACAGGGCATAGTGAGTGCCTGTCACATAATTCAAGGAAGTAAATGTGTTGGGAGCTTCACAAAGTAAGTTTAGCACCCTCACAGATAGGTTGCTAGGAAGATTAGGTAAATTAAGTTCTCTTTGGATCACTGTAATCAGTGGAGCAGCTTGTGATTGCTTTAAGCTGCTCTGAGTTTCCCTGCTTGCAGATTTAACTGCTACCTCTAAAATGTAGTGGACCAGAAAAGTCAAATAGACAGCCTGAATATTTATGTGGTTCCAGACAATCCCTGGGAGAGTGTGCCCAGTAGGTGGTTGGGGGGTGCATAAATAGTCTGAGACTTAGAACAGCAAGGTTTTTGTCTGGGAGAAGAAATTCAAAGCCTAAAGAGATGCTGCATGAAATTCTGCCTTTGTTCACCAAGGTACCAGCTTCTTTTGAGTTGGGGGGCCTACTTGCTGAGATTCCCTGCAGCTATACGAGGGATCTTCCTGAGGATCCAGTTTGTAAAGTTCACTAAGGAACGTCTGTCAGATATTAGAAGATGGCATCCAAGTATGATACAGACCTGTGTGCTGGATTCTGGTGACTGCTGCTGCCGCAACCCCTTATGCATTAAGGATCAATCTTGCCTAGCTTAGGACATTGCATATGGTGTCTCAGACAGTGCTGTCCATTTCATGGGTTACTACTGAAGGGACTGTTCCTAGAGGTAGCTACAGAGTGAAGAGTATCATTTTTTGTTTCTGTTCAGGGTTTCTGAAGTATCCGATTGCTTCTTATACCGGTTATCCAGCAATACATTTAAAGCGGGGGTTCACCCTAAAAACTAATTTCTAACAGAGCCAGCATACTAAGGACATTTACTTTCGGCAGGTCATTTTTTTTTTCTCCGTACATACCTTTATATTCTGATTTTGTCCAGGGCTTCCGCTTTCTGATGACTGCGGGACTGGGCGTTCCTACCCCAGCCTCAGGGTTCCGATGACTGCGGGTCTGGGCGTTTCTATCCTTAGGTTAGATGATTGACGGCTTGTAAAACAGCTCCCCTGTCGCACAACGCACGTCACCAGATTTTCCTGAAATATACGACGCCTGCGCAGTCAGCTCTATACGGCGGGTGCAGGCGCCGTATAGTGCCGACTCGCAGCTCGGCTATTTCTGGAAATCTGGTGATGTGCGGTGTGCGACAGGGGAGCTGTTTTACAAGCCGTCAATCATCTAACCGAAGGATAGGAATGCCCAGTCCCGCAGTCATCGGAACCCGGAAGCCCTGGGCAAAATCAGAATATAAAGGTATGTACGGAGAAAAAAAAAATGACCTGCCAAAAGTAAATGTCCTTAGTATGCTTAGTATGCTAGATGTAATGTTAAATAATTTTTTTTTGGGTGATTCCCCGCTTTAAAAGGAAAGCAACCCCTAGACTGTGTACTGAGCCTGAAGAGTGACTGTTGTCATATGCTTAGCTGCTGCCGCACTAAACAGGAAAATAAAACTGGGGCCAATCAGCAGCCCGTTTCGGGGACAAATGCTACATAAGTTAGCAAACTTCAAGATCCTTTAGAATATTAGTAGTAGGCCAGAAGTAACTGAAATACAATGTGGAAATGAATATATGATTTTCCATGTTAACCATAGCTACACTTTAAAGGTAAAGTAAAGCTTAACCACTTCCGTACCAGGCACTTACGCACCTTCCTGCCCAAGCCAATTTTCAGTTTTTAGCGCTGTCGCACTTTGAATTACAATTGCGTAGTCATGCTACACTGTACCCAAACACTTTTTTTATCATTTTGTTCCCACAAATAGAGCTTTCTTTTGGTGGTATTTGAGCACCTCTGCGATTTTTATTTTTTGAGCAACAACTAAAAAAAGACCGAAAATTTCGAAAAAAATAAAGTTTTTATTTTTTTCTGTTAATTTTTTTGTAAATAAGTACGTTTTCTTATTCAATTACGGGCACTGATATGGCTGCACTGATGGGCACCGATGAGGTGACACTGATGGACACTGATAGGCAGCACTGATGGGCACTGATAGGTGGTGCTGGTATGCAGCACTGATGGGCACTCATAGGCGGCACTGATGGACACTCAAGGTGGCACTGATGGGCACTCATAGGTGGCACTGATGGGCACTCATAGGCGGCACTGATGGGCACTCATGGGCGGCACTTATGGGTGGCACTAATGGGTACTTATGGGTGGCACAGATGGGCACTGATAGGTGGGCACTGGGCATGGATGGGCACTGAGGGGTGGCACTGATGGACACTGAGGGGTGGCACTGATGGCATTTCTGGGCATCACTTGTTGATCCCATATTGTGCCAGTCAGTGCCCATGTTGTTCTTAGTCAGTGCCCATTTGTGGGCACTGATTGGCATCTATTCTCATTTTTTTTATTATTGCCCCCTTCCCTGGTGGTCCAGTGTGGGCTTCCCTGGTGGTCCAGTGTGGGCATCCGAGGGGGCTGCCCTGATAAACAATCAGCGCGAACCCCCCCTGTCAGGAGAGCCGCCGATCGGCTTTCCTCTACTCGCATCTGTCAGACGCGAGTGAGGATGAGCCAATCAACGGCTCTTCCTGTTTACATCGTGATCAGCAGTGATTGGACACGGCTGATCAAGTGGTGGAGCCTCCGCCAGAGGCTCTTTACCGAGATCGGAGATGCAGGGTGTCAGACTGACACCCCACATCACCGATCGCCATGCTGCGTGCCCCCACGGGCACGCACCGGCATGTTATAATGCTGGACGTCAATAGACGTTCAGTCAGGATTTCAGAACCACTTCCCGGAAGTCAATTCACTATTGACCGGGCGGGAAGTGGTTAACCAGTAGATGACGACGTAACACATATATGCTGCTCCACTGCACTGGGCTTTTTTTCGTGGGGCCACCTATCTGCATATCTTCCTTTTTTGCTGGGAGCACTCCGCACAGAGCCAGCACAGAGACCGAAGTCTCACCAAAAGCCCCGAACCTCGTACTAACGATTCCGGGTCACCTGATCGCTGTGGTAGCCAACGATTTGCTACCACAGTGATCAGTCACAATATATTATCACAAAATGTATAAAGTGCTTCAGTGCTTTATTGAACAGTGAAAAATTACTCTGGTGCTTCCACAAAAGTAAGGTGATTTCCCCTTCAGTGACCCCACTCACCAGAAATAATGAATCCTCAGCTTCCGAGATCGCCGCTGTATGACGTGCGTTCCATGGAGGCGGAAATAGTGTCACTCATTGCCAAAATAGTGTCACTCATTGCCACAATTCGGAAGTTACGTTGACACGTTTCTTCCTCCAGGGCGACATCAAAGGACATCACTTCTGGTTCTGTTTTAATCCTTTATACCCGAGGGAAGAAAACTCCTCTCTCTGGGGAGGACAAAAGCGACCAATTACGGTCAGTGTGAAAAAACACCAATTTCCTCCTCTTACATCATTTCCTGTTGCCAAATAGAAAACTTTAATAACAATAGCCCAAACAAACAGTACAACAAAGTCTGTTTGACTTTACTAATACAATACATAATGCAATAAACATATATAAAAGATTTCCAATACCATTTAGAATTAAAAATATATATGAACAATTGTAAAGGAACTTTCAAATAAATAAAATAAATAAAAATAAGAAAAAAATACAAAAATTAAAAATAATAAGAAAAAAATACAAAAAAATGATTTTTTTTATATAAAAATAAAAATAAACATAAAATAAAATTAAAATGCACACTATTGTTTTTAGGCTGTACTAGCAACAAATAACATACACATGTGTTATCGCTGAAATCATCAGAATAATTTATTTTGGGTTGTTATGGTAGTAACAAGAAATATACAGCTACATTAAAAAAACATTTAACCACTTCTATACCAGGTACTTACGCAGCTTCCCACCCAAGCCAATTTTCAGCTTTCAGCACTGTCGCACTTTGAATGGCAATTGCGCGGTCATGCTACACTGTACCCAAACAAAATTGGCGTCCTTTTTTCCCCACAAATAGAGCTTTCTTTTGGTGGTATTCGATCACCTCTGCGATTTTTTTTTTGCGCAACAACTAAAAAAAGGCTGAAAATTTGGAAAAAAAATTACGTTTTTATTTTTTTCTGTTAATTTTTTTGTAAATAAGTTTTCTCTTTCAATTACGGGCACTGATATGGCGGCACTAATGGGCACCGATGAGATGGCACTGATGGACATCGATGAGGTAGTACTGACGGGCACAGATGAGGTGGCACTGATTGGCGGCGCTGGTATGCGACACTGATGGGCACACATAGGCGGCACTGATGGGCACACATAGGCGGCACTGATGGGCACACATAGGCGGCACTGATGGGCACACATAGGCGGCACTGATGGGCACACATAGGCGGCACTGATGGGCACTCATGGGCGGCACTGGGCACTCATAGGCGGCACAGATGGGCACTCATGGGCGGCACTGATGGATACTTATGGGTGGCACAGATGGGCACTGATAGGTGGGCACTGGGCATGGATGGGCACTGTGGGGTGGCACTGATGGACACTGGGGTGGCACTGATGGACACTGGGGTGGCGCTGATGGACACTGGGGTGGCGCTGATGGACACTGGGGTGGCAGCACTGATTTTTGCCAGGTTGCCAGTCAGTGCCCATGTGTGGGCACTGACTGGCATCTTTTTTCTTTATGCTTTTTTTTTTATTTATTTTTTAGACTTTTTTTTTTTTTTTTTTTGGCATTTTTTTTTTTTGCCCACCCTGGTGCTCCAGGGTGGGCATCCCTGGTGGTCCAGTGTGGCAATCCGAGGGGGGGCTGCGCTGATAAACAATCAGCGCTAACCCCCCCTGTCAGGAGAGCCGCCGATCGGCTATCCTCTACTCGCGTCTGTCAGACGCGAGTGAGGAAGAGCCATCGACGGCTCTTCCTGTTTACATCGTGATCAGCCGTGGTTGGACACGGCTGATCACGTGGTAAAGAGTCTCCGCCGGAGGCTCTTTACCGAGATCGGAGATGCAGGGTGTCAGACTGACACCCCGCATCACCGATCGCCGCGATGCGCACCCCCACGAGCGCGCGCGGCATGAAATCCTGCAGGACGTTCTAGAACGTCCTGTCAGGATTTCATAACCACTTCCCGGACGTAAATCGGCCATAGGCCGGGCGGGAAGTGGTTAAACAACATTTTTTTTTTACTATTTGGGGCCAGTTTTTTTTTTGATAATAGAAAAAAAAGGAGATATCCATAACCATTTACTTCCAACATGTGCTGAAAAATAAAAAAAAACGGTATAATCCACCTGGATTCACAAAGTAGTTGTGATGATATGAACTGTACATATGTCAAAGTTGCAAAATTGTGCTTAGGCATTAAGATTTGTTTTACCCTTAGGCATAAAGGGGTTAAGAGCCAGATACAATTATGCAAATATTTTTTACATTTGTTTTTAATGCGTTCAAAAGTTGTTTGTCAAGAACTACCAGCAGCAGTCCCAAAAATAAGTATTTCAGATTTCCATGCCCTTCGGATCTAGTGATTACAAACAGAAGTAAAAAAAAATAAAAAAAATAGTAAAAGACTATAATTCAGTGAGTGGCAGTCCTGAGCATGAAAACAACATCTTGGTATACAGTATAAAGCTGTCAAACCAACAAGAAGTCCACATTATTTAACTACGCAGTACAACTGATGTAATTAATGGCACCCTTGAATGCTAAGTGTTATGACACAGAAGAGGAGAGTTTACATCAGTGAAAGACTATGCTGGACTCCACTCAATTCAGCAAAAATGTTGCCAAAAGAAGCTACCATGGGAAAATATACATTTTTGGAAGATTAAAGAGGTATTACACCAAAAACTAAAAATGTATTGCAACTTAGCAATCATTAGATGTGGTGGCTGCATTGGTTTTCCTTTTTAGACTTTTCCCCCTCTGCTTTCGCCAGGTTTTCTGTCCAGTAATGCCACGTAAACACGATCGGAATTTACGTTGCAATAAACTCTGATAGATTTTTCAGATGGAATTCCACTCAAGCTGTCTTGCATACACACGGTCACACTAAATTCCGACCGTCAAGAACGCGGTGATGTAAAACACTAGGATGAGCCAAGAAAATGTTTCCGAGCATGCGTAAAATTGTTTCCGAGCATGCGTGTTTTTTCCCCGTCGGAATTGCATACAGACGAACGGATTTTCTAATAGAAATGTTTTCCATCGGAAAAAAAGAGAACGTGTTCTCTTTCTAACTCGAATTTCCGAGGGATAAAGTCTGATGGGGCATACACACGTCAGAACGGTCCGATCGGTGGCTCTCCTGACAGGGGGTCTGTGCTGATTGTTTATTAACACAGCCCCCAACTGATGCCCACACTGGACCACCAGGGAAGCCACCAGGACCACCAGGGAAGCCCCTAGAATGTGGATGGCCAGGTACATCCCCCATGCCCATCCACATATGCAAATACATGCCAAATATGTGCCAATCAGTGCCCACAAATTGGCACTGATTGGCACTATTATGAAACAAATTAATTCAGTGATGCCCAGCAATGCCACCAATCAGTGTCCATCAGTGCCACCTATCAGTGCCCATCCATGCCCAAATATGCCCACCTATCAGTGACCATCAGTGCCCATCCATGCCACCTATCAGTGCCACACATAAGTATCCATCAGTGCCATCCACACCTATTTGTGCCCATCAGTGCCACCTATGAATGCCCATCAGTGCCACATACCAGTGCCGCATACCGGTGCCACATATCAGTGCCCATCAGTCCTGCCTATCAGTGCCCATCAGTGCCACCTATCAGTGCCCATCATTAGTGCCACCTCATCAATTCCATCTCATTGGTGCCCATTGGTGGCACCTTATCAGTGCCCGTCAGTGTAGCCATATCAGTGCCCGTCATTGAAGAAGAAAACTTACTTATTTACAAAAAAAACACAGAAACAAAGAAAAAATATTTTTTTTTAAAAATGTTCAGTCTTTTTTTATTTTTTTGCGCAAAAAATAAAAACCGCAGAGGTGATCAAATACCACCAAAAGAAGGCTCTATTTGTGGGAACAAAATGATAAAACATTTGTTTGGGTACAGGGTAGCACGACCGTGCAATTGTCATTCAAATGGCGACAGCGCTGAAAATTGGCTTGGGCAGGAAGGTGTATAAGTGCCTGGTATTGGTGAACCCAAAGAATCATGGGTTTCCAGCTGTATGGTTATCAGATGAATGTGCAGTGGTGATGCCTCTTCAGGTGAAAGCCAGGCACTAGAAGCAGCTGATCCAGGATGTCAGGGAACCAGCCGTGGAAGAACTGTCAGACCTACCTTGCACGGACCAAGAAGCACAATGCGCATGCACTCGCAAACGTCAGTGGCCTATTTAAGGCTTGCTGCAGCAGTTACCAACTGCTGCATGATCTTCAGCCTTTGTGTGTTCCTGAGCTCTTGTTCCTGTGTACCCGTCGATGACCCGGCTTCCCTGACCAGACTTCTCCGTGTATGACCCCCGGCTTGTCTCTTGGTTTACCTTCATCCTGTTCCTGTCTGATTGTTCCAGTGCTCCGACCTCGGCTTGCCCTCTGACCTGCTCCAGTTACTTCCTGCTTCCTGTGCATGACTACCGGCTTGGCTCCTGACTCCGCCCCTGGGTTTCCCTGCGAGTCTACCTCATCTGGTACTTCCGTGGTACCCCTGCCTCACTATGTATCCTGGTGGACAGCTGATCTTCTACATCTTCTCAGAAAGTCGCAGCTGGCAACCCCTGCATCTCTGGGCATAGCACCCCCTGTGTCACCTCCAGGGGGCGTTCTGCACTCAGTCGCAAGGGAAGCCCTCTCAGCACTTTGGCCTCTGGTAAGGTACGTGACACAGGATGACACACAGAGAAATGAAGACAGTTCACAGCAGGCAGGATGAGGCCTGAGACATGGTCAGGATCAGAAGCCAAGGTCAGAGCAAAGTGGTCAAGCAGAGGAGTTGACAGGAGCATGGTCAGAGGCAGGCCAGAGTCATACACAGGAGGTAATCAGGAAAAGGTCCATAGAACAAGTCAAGGTCAGATCCAGAAGAAAAGCAAGGGGAAGTTGAGAAACAAGCCAGGTAAGTAACAGGATATCCAGAAGTAACAAGAATTATAGAAACACGGGTATCAGGGTTCTGAAGACCAGTCAGCAAAATCTGTGATCAACTGTCATTTTTATAAAGGCAAGAGGGAACCAAAATCTATTGCAAGGGGCATGCATCCGTGCGCAAAAGCATGCACCATGAATTAACATTTGTGCGCTGTGAACAAATATTCGTACGCCGCAAACGAATGCAACCATGCTGGGTATTGACAAGCGTGCCAGGCTTTTGAGCCAATCTTCTCCAGCTTATCCCTTGACACCTTTCTTAATGTTGAAAAAGAAAACATACTTAGCTTAGTGAATACGGTGAAGTTGTGTTGACTTCTATCATTCAAATATGTGCAAAAGTCCTGTTTTTTTTATTATTATTATTTTATTTGCACATCATTGAGTATTCTTTGCAAAGTGAATTTTACCTTTGTTTCACCCTCTTTACTAAGAGAAGCAAAAGTGGTGATTGAGGTGAAGCCCTGCTGATTTCCATCTTCCAATCATGTGCAAGCAAAATGCCTTTTTATTTTCCTTGCACATGATTTAGCATTCCTTTCACTGAGCTAAGTGGTAATGCCCTTTAAGCCTATTTGCCTTTAGTAAATGAACCCCAAGGTAACTGCAACTGTTATGCACGCTCAATACAAGGGATTTATTTATTACAATGTTTGAAAAAAATAAAGATGCAAAACTTACCAAACAGGAAAATAAATCAAATTAGTATTTTTATCTCAGTTGCTATTGATTGAATATGCTATAATTACCATATGGTAATGGGAACATAAGGTTCTGTACACTGTGATTTTTAATTGTCATACTGCTGGGTGTTTATGATATTTGTACTTTGTTGTATTTGGAAAATTAATTTACAGCAAACAAAATATTCAAAACACAAAGAAGTTCAGTATCCTGGAATGACATTACTGATTAATTACTGAAAATTACAGTTTGATAGATGTCTGCGTATTCTTTAGGAAGAATTCCTGGTATGGATATTTTGCTATAATTACTGTACAATGGTCACGTTTGGACCAACATAAGTACCGTATTTGCCGGCGTATAAGACGACCCCCTAATTTTCCAGCCAAAATGTTGGTTTTGGGATATACTCACCGTATAAGACTACCCCCTTCCTACTAGTCATGCCTCGCCTCACAGTGCCACCATTACATGCCAGACTGTGACACTACTTGCCAGACTGTGCCCCATTACATGCCAGACTGTGCCCCATTACATGCCAGACTGTGCCCCATTACATGCCAGACTGTGTCCCATTACATGCCAGACTGTGCCCCATTACATGCCAGACTGTGCCCCATTACATTACATTACCCTCCATTGTGCTGTTCTCCCCGTCCGCGCTCCGCTCCGTGTCCCCCTTCGCTGTGCCCTTACCTTATCCTAAGACATGCAGAATCGCGGCCGTACTGTACGTTTTTTCAAAAGCAGCGCCTCCTATGTCTTTTGTTCCGTGATAGGCGGAACAGTCAGCTTCCCAGGAGGCACTGTGTTCAGTGTTCGCCTATCACGGAGGCCCGAGGACGAGAGGGCCTCCGTGATAGGCGGACACTAAACACAGGACGAGAGGGCCTCTGTGATAGGCGGACACTGAACACAGTGCCTCCTGGGAAGCTGAGTGTTCCGCCTATCACGGAACAGAAGATGTAGGAGGCGCGGCTTTTGAAAAAACATACGACCGCGATTCTGCATGTCTTAGGATAAGGTAAGGATGTTAGGTTTACGGCGTATAAGACGACTTAGATAGTCGTCTTATATGCTGGAAAATACGGTATGTATGTGCTATGCCTGTGAGATCCCCATATAAGTAAAAAATCATTGCAGTAGACACCCCTACACCAGTGATCTCCACTAGCTTCTCGGTACTGTGCTGAGTGGCTGCCATGCTACTTATTGATCACAGGAGGCTAGCAACCACTCTGCACAAGTGCCATTCTTCGAATGCGTTGCATGATTGGATGAGGTGGAGAGTGTAAAGTCACTGCCCATTTCTCCACCTCATCCAATCAGTGAGAACATTGTATTCATTGATAAAATGCAAATCAATCTCTGAATGGCACTTGGTGTGGAGTGGCAGACCTCCGTTTATCAGTAAGTAGCATGGTACTGACCTCATGTGCTCACAATGCAGCAGGACAGCCACTCTGCACAGGACTAGGAAGTCAAAGAGGATCACTAGAGTAGTGGTGTCTACTACAGTTATTTACAGCTTCTAGAGAGATCCTCTAGAGCAGCGGTCTCCAAAATATGGCCCTCCAGTTGTTCAGGAACTACAATTCCCATTGTTGCCTTATGGGTTTATGTGAAATCTCCATTAATAGCTATAAAATATTGTAATTATGAATATATTTAATTTAGCTTGCATCTATGGAAGGCGTGCAATATGGCGTCACAGAAGTGCCTGGTAGAACAGACACTTTGGTGCAGAGGCTTGTTCATACAAACAATGGAGATCCCATACCCCATTGTTTTACACCTACTCGCTGCAATGAAGGGAGGCCAACCCGTAATCAATACCTAACTTCCTGGGAAAATTTAATTAAATTTCCCGCCCAGAATAGTCACAAGGATTCGCATGAAAGGGTGCTGACTAATGTAGTAAGCCCTTCAATCAAGAGCCAAGCTATGCCAGCCAATGGGGCATCAGCATGCAGGGATATACACAGAGTCTAGGGGAGGATAAAACTCTCTTAATGGAATGGCAGCTATCAGGATGGGACTAAAGGGTATTTATGCGAAAAGGTCTGTTTTACTTGTAACTAAATATGTTTGTACATTAATGTTTTAAAGGAATATACTCTGTAAGATGTATTCCTCCATGTAATTATTTTACTTTAACCTAATATTTTCTGTGTATTAGATTACCAACTATACTCCAATAAATGTTATTATGTAAAGGGTTTCACTCCTGGTCAAAATAACTCTAATTTTCCCACATCATATCTTTGAGATATTAAATCTTAATTATTATTATGCCTAGTCATGTCTGTGAATATCAGCATTTTACAATGCCTTATGGGACGTGTAGTTCCGCAACAGCTGAAGGGCCATAGTTTGGAGATCCCTGCTCTAGACGGATCCCACGGGTATGGTAATTACATAGTTACATTGTCCAAGCTGTACCAGGGTAACTATGTAAACATGTCCATACATGGAATTATTGATAAATGATAATATCAATGTGCATGCAAAACTGTAGCATGGTGCTCATACCTCACGCATTTACTATATAACTGAAATTCACTGAGAAATATACAAGCTCCTATTAAAAATGGGTTGGAAAGCTGGCACCCCTGGCATTTTAAAGAAAGATAGTCTTAGGGAGTCTATTCCAACCGGGAGAAAAGGATCCTGATCGCCACATTCCAAACAAATACGATGGTCATGTAGGTGAAAGCAGTCTCAGCTTAGCTCCATCCAAGCAACGCCCTACATGTTTCACCCCATCCCAGGGCTTAGTCATGGTGGGGCAAAATGGGTTGATGGCATTGCCTGGACAGAGCTATGCTGAGGCTTCTTTCCCCTGCATGACCATCAGTTTTGTTTGGAGTACGGCAACTGGATCTTTTTCTTCCACTTTGAACACACAGAGCTGGAAAGTGCTATTTAACCCAAACTTCCATTCATAGTGCAAGTCCACTGGATTTGGATACAGGGAACTGAGTGGCACTCTAATGCTTTGTACACACGATTGGAATTTCCGATGGAAAAAGTCCGACTGACTTTTTCCATCGGATATTCCGATCGTGTGTAGCCCCATCAGAGTTTTTTCATCGGATATTCTGATGAATTCCGTCAGAGTTTAGATATAGAACATGTTCTATTTTTCTCAGATTGAATTCTGTCGGAATTCCGATGTGATTTGGCCGGGCAAAAGCCTGATCGTGTGTACAAGGCATTAGTCTTTTTATTTTGGTTCACGCTTATGGAGTCCATTGTAAGCCTCAGTCAGAATATGTGATTTTTTTTTTCTCCAGAGGCCAGATTATAGACAGCAGTGTGGCCAATTCTGAGAAATTTGATTATTATATGTGTTATAGGGTCACAGTGCATAAAATTATAGAAACCTTTATATAGGGGTGGCCTAATTAGAGTAATGGAGTCTTTAGTTAGAATAGTAAATGCCCACTTAGTAAATAACGTGAAGTTATATCCACTTTAACCACTTACCCCCCGGACCATATTGCTGCCCAAAGACCAGAGTACTTTTTGCGATTCGGGACTGCGTCGCTTTAACAGACAATTGCGCGGTCGTGCGACGTGGCTCCCAAACAAAATTGGCGTCCATTTTTCCCCACAAATAGAGCTTTCTTTTGGTGGTATTTAATCACCTCTGCGTTTTTTATTTTTTGCGCTATAAACAAAAATAGAACGACAATTTTGAAAAAAATGAATATTTTTTACTTTTTGCTGTAATAAATATCCCCCAAAAATATATAAAAAAACATTTTTTTTCCTCAGTTTAGGCCGATACGTATTCTTCTACATATTTTTCATAAAAAAAAAATCGCAATAAGCGTTTATTGATTGGTTTGCGCAAAAGTTATAGCGTTTACAAAATAGGGGGTATTTTTATGGCATTTTTATTAATATTTTTTTTTACTAGTAATGGCGGCGATCAGCGATTTTTTTTTCGGTATTGCGACATTATGGCGGACACTTCGGACATTTTTGACACATTTTTGGGACCATTGGCATTTTTATAGCGATCAGTGCTATAAAAATGCATTAGATTACTATAAAAATGCCACTGGCAGTGAAGGGGTTAACACTAGGGGGCGGGGAAGGGGTTAAGTATGCCTGGGTGTGTCCTTACTGTGGGGGGGGGTGGCCTCACTAGGGGAAACACTGATCCTCGGTTCATACATTGTATGAACAGAAAATCAGCATTTCCCCTGCTGACAGGAACGAGAGCTGTGTGTTTACACACACAGCTCCCGTTCCCCGCTCTGTACCGAGCGATCGCGTGTGCCCGGCGGCGATCGCGCCCGTCGGGCACACGCACGGGAGTCGGGGGCGAGCGGGGGGCGAGCGGGGGGCGCGCGTGCGCCCCTAGTGGCGGCTAATAGGCAGGACGTCATATTACGTGCTCTCGCCTAGGAGAGCCACCTTGTGGACGTATTATGACGGTGCGGCGACGGCAAGTGGTTAATCATCCAATTATATAAAAGAAAAATCGATTTTTTTAAGATTGAACCCCAGGATATCAGTCAACTTGTAAAATGTGCTGGCAGTGTTACTGAGCCCCAGAAATATCACTATCATTATACTCCCAGTGTTCTGACAGGAGAGATATTACTTGCACACACAGAAGCAGCTCTGCCACACTCTCTTCTACCTATTCACAGAAGACTTTGTATTTTGTCAATGGGTTCACAAAGCCCTCTGTGATTGGGCATGAGGAGAGGAGGGATGGTCAGAGTAGTTGCATATGACTCTGCAGCTGCAGGACCTGAATCTAGAAGGTTTAGCATTGGATTGTGTGAAGTATATTGATAGCTATGCTCCTGGCCACGTGTCTTGTTAAACTCCCTTCCACGAAAAAGTTTTATACCTATTGTGGGGTCACCAGTATTTGTAAATTGAAATCAGATTCTCTCTCAAGCGTCTCTTCTCCAGAGAGAATAAGTTCAGTGCTCGCAACCTTTCCTCATAACTAATATCCTCCAGCCCCATTATTAGCTTTGCTGCCCTTCTTTGTACTTGCTCCATTTCCACTACATCCTTCCTGAGGACTGGTGCCCAGAACTGGACAGCATACTACAGGTGAGGCCAGACCAGAGTCCTGTAGAGTGGGAGAATTATCACTTTATCTCTTGAGTCAATCCCCTTTTTAATGCATGCCAATATTTTGTTTGCTTTGGTAGCAGCAGCATCTACTAGGACCCTACTTACAGCAGAAAATACTTAATGGGCCATTTGGAAACAAGCATTCGTCCTACACCCTCCATTGGTGGTGCTTGTTTACAAATTCATGTTAACTATTTTCTGCTGTAAGTAGACTCTTTTATTATACTTATGTGCTTTTACTGAATGCTGTGCAATGAGTCTTTTCCTCTTCTATTGACATATTGCACGAACGGGTCTGAGATTCCCTAAAGGATAAATGCATACAGTGACTTGTATCTTTGGCATCCAGTAAGGCTGAACAGGAGCGGTGGTTTATACCCAAAGTGAGGGGTGATTACTTACTAATGTGCATACAGACCTTGATAGGTCTAATTTAGGGATGAGCTTTGAGTTCAAGTCAAACTCATGTTCGACTCGAACATTGCCTGTTCGCCCGTTCGCCGAAAAGCGAACAATTTGGGGTGTTTGCGGCAAATTTCGAAAACACCCTGTAAAAGTCTATGGAAGAAATCTAAAGTGCTAATTTTAAAGGCTTATATGCAAGTTATTATCATAAAAAGTGTTTGGGGACCTGGGTCCTGCCCAAGGGGACATGTATCAATGACATATTTTTTTTAAAAACTGCAGTTTTTTCAGGAGCAGCGATTTTAATAATGCTTGAAGTGAAACAATAAAAGTGAAATATTACTTTAAATTTCATACCTGGGGGGGGGGGGGGGGGTGTAAAGTATGCCTGTAAAGTAGCGCCTTTCCTAGAATGCACAAAATGTCATTTCTGAAGGAAAAAAAGTCATTTAAAAGTACTTGCGGCTTTAATGATTTGTCGGCTCCCTGCAATACAGAGAAAAGTAATTGAAAGTCATTGATGACAAAAAAAAATGCTTGGGAAATTACCAGGCCCTACAGGTCTGGAATGGATATTAAGAACAACCCGGTGTCAAATAAAAAATAAAAAATGACATGGGGTTTAAGACTGGGATGCCATTAAAGTTTATGTGTGTGTAAAGGCAGGTGTTCCAATACTTTTGGTAATATAGGGCCAGATTCAGAAAGAAATACGTTACGCTGCGGCAGCGTAACGTATCCCATTTACGTTACACCACCGCAGGTTTACAGCGTAAGTGCCTGATTCACAAAGCTCTTACCTGTAAACTTGCGGTGGTGTAACGTAATTCTGCTCGGCGCAAGCCCGCCTAATTCAAATGGGGCGGGCACCATTTAAATTAGGTGTGTTCCCGCGCCGAACGTTCTGCGCATGCTCCGTTAGGAAATTTCCCAACGTGCATTGCGCGAAATTACGGCGCCCCAACGTTTTTTTTTAAATGCGACGTGCGTTACGGTGTTTCGTATTCCCCGGACGTCTTACGCCCAAAAAAAAATTCTAAATTTGACGCGGGAACGACGGCCATACTTTAACATGGCTGATCTAAAGATAAGCCATGTTAAAGCAGGTGTAACTTTGCGACGGGTAAAAATGACTAGCGACGACGTACGGGATTGCGACGAATGCGCGGATCTACGCCGACCGCAATGGCCTCACCACCTAGCGGCCAGCATAGGATTGCATCCTTAAGACCCGACGGTGTCATTCAATTACACCTGTCGGTCCTATGGCTATCTATGCGTAACTGATTCTATGAATCAGTCGCATAGTTAGGACGGCCGGAACACAGAGATACGACGGCGTATCAGGAGATACGCCGTCGTATCTCTTCTGTGCATCTGGCCCATAGTGTATATCTAAAAAGTGTATCTCCTAGAACCTTATCATAATTACCTAGTATATTGAAGTATATCGAAAGTAGCATGAGAGGTGGAGACATCTAGCTTCTAAATGCGAAAACTCTGACAGATCTTCCCCACTTTGTCTCTTTTTTTTTTTTTTTTTTTTTTTTTTATTTGTTTTTTATTTGATTTTAAAATGGCTTGGTACAACAGGCAGATATTTAAACAGATAGCAATATTACAGCATACGAGCCAAGAAAGGAAAATTAAACAAAAAACGACAAATTACAGACAATACTAATCATATTCTCAGCTTGTATAGCCGAAGGTGCCTGGTGCCTGCTATATCTCCTAGCCATATGTCTATTCTTTCCCTCCCCCAACCCCCCTCCCTACCCCTGTCTAAGGAAGCGTGCTACCCTATTGATCGATCCACTGTGCAAAAAGGAGAGACGAGAAGAGATGAGGCCATTGGGTTTACAGCTTTTTCCTTTATATTGGTGTTAGGGGTCAAATTCCCGGGGGGGTGCTAAACCCTGTTTGGGGCTCTCATCCGTCCCACCCCGACCTCAATGGGGATCAGCCACTGCTGCCGGTGGAGGGTGTATTATCCTGGAAGGAATTTTTCCGATTTCCCTAGCCTAAGTTCCCCTCCGCCCTCTGCCACGGTCCCCATATTCTTTCAAATTTCCCATAGTTCCCTTGACGAGTGAAGTACACTCTCTCGTTTGAGATTGTTAGCTTCATAGTTGCTAACCAGTTTTCTACCGACGGAGGAGTCTGTGCCTGCCATTTTTGGGCTATCGTCTTACGTGCCTGGAAGAGGCATCTCAATATAGCTTCCCTATTGCCTTGAGGAACTCTTATGTCCTCTATGCACCCCAAAAGACAAATCCTAGCCACTGGGTCAAGAGATATTCTGAAGACTTTGTTTATCTTTTCTATTATTTTCACCCAAAAGCCATAGAGTTTGGGGCACTTCCAGACCATGTGTATTAGATCTCCTTTATCTTTACATCTCGGGCATTCATTATTTTGTCTCCACCCTAATTTAAACATTTTGTGCGGGGTATGGTATACCCTATATAATAAGAACAAGTGGGACAGTCTTTGCGCGGGGGCAATTGAGACCAGAGCGCCTTGTTGAAGGATCCTATCCCACAGTTCGGGTGATATTGTTCCCAAGTCTTTTTCCCATGCTACTTTACTCTTAGCCGGGCCCGCTCTGCTTATCGCGCTAGCGCCCAGACTATTATATAATGTTGATATTAAGCCTTTGGCAATTCTTGCATTGATTACCTTAATAAGGATGGGTATCTGGGTCCATACAATTGTATTAGAGCTAAACTGTGCTTGAATAGCATGGCGAATCTGCAAGTACTTATAAAATGTTTTGTTTGAGATATTAAATTCCCTTGTTAAATCTAGAAATGTTTTTAAGGTATTGTCCTCAAACAGGTGCTTTAGGCGGGTTATACCTTGACTCGTCCACTCCCTCGATTCTTCTATACTTGTTACTTCCTGTAAGTTGTTATTTTTCCATAGGGGGGAAAATTCTGTTTGGCCAACATATCCCAATAGGGTCTTTGTAATATGCCAAACTTTAGTAACTAGTTTTATGGTGGGGTATTTGTGGGGGAAAAAATTTGCCTCTAGAGCTTCCACCAGCAGTTTGTGGGGGTTGCGTATTAACATCAAACGGATAATGGAGTCGTCTCTCTCTGCGGTTCCGCACCCTGCTAAATGTTGCAATTGTGACGCAATAAAATATAGCTTTGGGTGTGGAACCGCCATTCCCCCTTCTTTTATTGGCAGTTGAAGTGTTTGCAAACTTATCCTTGCTTGGCCTCCCTTCCATATAAGTTCTCTAAATAATGATTCTATGTTTTTGAACCACATGTATCCCAACCATAAGGGTGCATTATGGAGCACGTATAATAATTGTGGCTGCCATAGCATTTTAATTAGGTTACATCGTCCTGCTACGGACAAGGGCAGTCTTTTCCAGATATCACATTTATTTTTCCACTTTGCTAGCAATGGGGCAAGATTTAAATTTGCATATTGAGAGACGTCTTTCGTTATCCATATCCCTAGGTATTTGAATTTTGTAACCACACTTAGTTGAGAGTTAAGCTGGAGGTCAACTGGATCCAGTGGTAAAAGGGCAGATTTTTCCCAGTTTATTGTTAACCCTGAGAAATGACCAAAATCGTCTACCAATTGCATCACTTTGTCTAGTGTGGTTTCAACATCACCTAGAAAAAACAAGATGTCATCTGCAAATAGTGCAATTTTGTCTTCCCCTTGGTGTCTTCTAAACCCCATTATGTCCGACCTCGCCCTGGCCATTATTGCAAGTGGTTCCATAGCGAGGGCGAACAGAAGGGGGGATAGAGGACACCCCTGTCTCGTCCCTCGCTCTAGTTGAAAGACTTCCGATATCTCATTATTAATTTTAACTTTAGCTCTTGGCTCTCTATATAGTAATTTAACCCATCTAATAAAGCGAGGTCCGATGCCGAATTTCTCTAATACTTCCCATAAGTATCTCCATTCAAGGCTATCGAATGCCTTAGCGGCATCGAGAGATAGCACCGCTCTGGGTCTTTCATTATCCGTTGGTATTTGTATATTTAAAAAAGTTCTTCTTATATTGGTAGTTGTTGCCCTGCCTGGTATAAACCCTGACTGGTCTAGGTGAATAAGGCTACCAATATATCTATTTAGGCGTGTTGCTAGAATTTTAGCTAGGATCTTAACATCGGTAGGTAGCAAGGAAATTGGGCGATAAGATGAGGGCGACAA
This sequence comes from Rana temporaria, assembly GCF_905171775.1. NCBI lineage: Eukaryota > Metazoa > Chordata > Amphibia > Anura > Ranidae > Rana > Rana temporaria. Next base: position 381,434,722 of record NC_053493.1, on the reverse strand, counting down.
TTTTTCCTTCCCCTCCTTGTGAATTACTATGATAGTTGCTTCCAGCATTGAACAAGGGAGTGTACCTCCACTTTCAGCCCCTTCCAGAGCCTTCAGCAACTCTGGAAGCAAGATCTCGCTAAATTTCTTGTATATCTCGATGGGTAATCCATCCGGGCCAGGAGATTTTTGATTTGGCATCTCGGTTACTACTTGCTGGATTTCGCTTAAAGTGATTGGTGCTTCCAGGGCCTGTCTATCCTTATCAGGCAGGGTAGGGACTACTATTTTCTGGAAAAACGTTTCCATGGCTACACTCCCAACCCCCCCACTTTGTCTCTTTTTAATACCTAAAAAAGCTGTGGATTTTCAACATCGTATTCCCTATAATTGCTTCCCTCTTGTCCTATATCAAACATAAAAAATAAACCACACTCAAGAACTGAGAACTAATAAGCAAATATACATTTTCATTTCTCTCAAAAAACAAGTATGTTGATTTGAATATAAACAACACAAAAGTTTGATGGAAAATAACATCTCCCCGTGGCTTGTATTCCTCTGTTTTGCCCTCTACACAATCAATTTTAAACTTCCCAAAGCATTTAAAGAACACACACAATTAGGCTATAGTGAAAGTGATAATGTTGCTTAATTTTCTTTATTTATGTCAAAGTATGTAATGATTAAAATACAACTTAACACCATGTGGCCATCTCTGCAATTATAATACAGCGCAATAATGTAGTATAATAACAAGCTCTAAATTTGATTTAATGAACAAACTCAATTAAAACTACACCAGGAATTCAGTGATAACAGAACCCTGAGCAGTGCAAGGATGTGAAATTATGATAATTCTTTAAGAACAGAATAACAAATTTGCAAAATGTTGGTTCATTTTGTCAGATAAGCTCTGTACAAAGTGATAAAGAGCTACAAATTAGGAATGGGAATCGCAGGTTTGCAGAATGATCTTATTACAATCAGTGAATACAAAATGTAGAGATTTTTTGGAATGCCTATATCTATCCATTAAGAGGCTGTGGGAAATCATACATTTAAGAACATAACCCCAGGTGACCTATGCACTACTATTGTCAGTTAATGCTTCCTGTTACAAACTGCTTCCACTTTATGACACTCTCAAATGTGCATACAGTATATCAAAATAAATAATATACAATGGTGTAGCGCTATACCCAAATCTTATTTCATAAATGTTGCTTATGCTTAAACAAATTAGAAACATGCAAACAAAAAGTAAAAAAGCGAAACTTCTTTGTGACTGCTCCTCAGTGTTCAATTACACCCTCCACTCCGTGTATATTCAAAATATTCCATTGGCATGCAAAAACCTTTTGTTTAATGTATTCCCTTTATCACTCTTCCACCTCTTGTATATCACCTACAACAGTTGTGCACTCACCTGTGTAAAGTAAAACATAGATTGGGTTCCCTTTAAAAATCTTCTCGCTCCTCTGCCTGATTTGTCACTAGTCCTCTAGATCAGTGGTCATCAACCCTGCCCTACAGGGCCCACTAACAGGCCAGGTTTTATGTATTACCATGGGGAGATGCAGTCTAGAATACGGCAATCACTGAGCAGCAAATGATATCACCTGTGATGTATTTCAGTTATCTTGCAAACCTGGCATGTTAGTGGGCCCTGTAGGACAGGGTTGATGACCACTGCTCTAGATCACCATATTAATCCATCATAAGAAACACATACAGACTCTCAGGGTGATTAACCTTTTTAAAACTTTTTAACTTAGTCACTCTGGAACATCGTTGGCTATAATATACATGCTGTTACCTTACAGCAGTAAGGTAAGGGGACACCCTCATTATAACTTCAAAAGGATATTGGAATTCCTTCTCTGCACCACCTTCACGCTGAATATTTCGGCATAAGCACCAGCACTTTATTGTTGATTGTTTCTTTGATATTTTGATCTTCTAAACAGCATTTGTTTTTGCTGTTTTTCTGCATGGACACTGATGCAATCTCTTATTATCACCTATGGGCCAGATTCACATAGAATTGCCCTGGCGCAGCGTATCAGAGATACGCTACGCCGCCGTATCTTACCTGGCTCTAAGTCGAATCCAGGAAGATTTTGCGCCTTAAGTTACGGTGGCGTAGTGTATTTCTCGGCACGTATTTCAAATTGGGCGGGTAGGGGGCGTGATCAATTTAAATGAAGCACGTCCCCGCGCCGATTGAAATGCGCATGCTCCGTTTCAAAATTTACCGCCGTGCTTTTCGCGAAATGACGTCGCACCAACGTTATTTTTTGAACTTAGACGTGAGTTACGTCCTTTCCTATTCACGGACGACTTACGAAAAAAAAAAAAAATTCAAAATTCGACATGGGAACGACGGCCATACTTTAACATGGCAAGTCACGAAATAGCAGCTTTAACTATACGCCGGGAAAATCCGACAACCGCGCATACCTTCGTGGATCGACGGAAAAAGCTAATAAGCATACCCGACGCGGAAAAAGACGCACCCAGCAGGCGCCGAAGTATTGCACCTACGATCCGAAGGCGTATGAAGCTGTACACCTGTTGGATCGAAGCCAGAAGCCGTCGTATCTTGGTTTGAGGATTCAAACTAAAGATACCACGTGGAAAATTTGAAAGTATGCCGGTGTATCAGTAGATACGCCGGCGTACTTGCTCTGAGAATCTGGCCCTATGTGTGATGTTTTAGTTTTGCTACCATATAGCAGTGCATGCTTCAATTTAATATCACTGAGCACTCTGTATTTTTGATTGAATGTCATTTGTATCACCAATATCAGCGAGTATTATTTTTTCTTTGATGTTCACATATCAGTTGCAGCAGTATTCCCCCCCTTTTCTTTTCCCTCCCCCTTCCCCCTCCTAACCCATACCCCTCCCTCCCCTCCTCTTTGGTAGCGTGGTAATATCCTATCCACTATAAGTATAATAATATCTAAAAAGCTACATATGTCCTCCAGTCTAATAAATAAACAACCAAAAGGAAAACAATTATGTTTATGTAATATAGGTATTTTCTGATACATGATCATTATTTTTTACTTTTGTTTGTTTATTTATTGGACAAGAGAACGCCTGAAACTCTTTATATATTGTTAAACTAATCACTGTTCTGGAGTCAAGGGCATAGGTGGGCACATTAGGATGTGCACCCCAAAGCTCAAACAGCTAGTATTATTTTTTCTTTGATGTTCACATATCAGTTGCAGCAGTATTCCCCCCCCCCTTTTCTTTTCCCTCCCCGTTCCCCCTCCTAACCCATACCCCTCCCTCCCCTCCTCTTTGGTAGCGTGGTAATATCCTACCCACTATAAGTATAATAATATCTAAAAAAAACTACATATGTCCTCTAGTCTAATAAATAAAAAAAACAAAAGTAAAACAATTATGTTTATGTAATGTAGGTATTTTCTGATACATGATCATTATTTTTTACTTTTGTTTGTTTATTTATTGGACCAGAGAACACCTGAAACTCTTTATATATTGTTAAACTAATCACTGTTCTGGAGTCAAGGGCATAGGTGGGCACAGCCTATTGCATTAGGATGTGCACCCCAAAGCTCAAACACACATGCATGTGTGTGTGTCTACATACTGTATTTATGGCCCCAACACATTGATCTCCCTGCTGGCACAGTAAAAGGGAAGTGCATAAGCACTTATCGTATGGCAGAGCTGGTAAGAGGGAGATCTTTCCCCCCTACACACAGAGCGATTATGCTAATGCCTATGAGGTAATTAGGGTGTACACACACCTATGGTCAAGGGGGTTGAGTTAATAAAACTGGAGAATGCAGAATCTGGTGCACCTGTGCATGGTAGTCAATTAGCTTCTAACTTTAGCATGTTCACGAATTCTTTGACAAAAATTCTATAAACTGATGAATTTGTATGCAGAGCTGAACCAGATTTTGCAGACTCTCCGGTTTTAATAAATCAACCCCAAGGTGTTTTCTTCTGTTTTTCCCACTTCTTTTTTTTGAGAAGTTTTATGTTTTTATTTAGATTTTTCAGCTTGGAATGGATCCCTATTTGTAGTATCTAAGCAAATCAATGCTATACTGTGTACGTTCTATGTTCAAACTGTAAGCTCCTCTGGGGCAGTGTAGAAAGTGAGTTGTTTAATGCATTATTTTTAACTAAGATGTCAGCACTGTATAAATCTGGTCATTTACGAAAGGCAAATCAACTTTGCACTACAAGTGCACTTGGAAGTGCAGTCGCTGGAAATCTGAGGGGTTGATCTGAAATGAGGGGAAGCTCTGCTGATTTTATCATCCAATCATGTGCAAGCTAAAATTCTGTTTTTATTTATGTCCCCCTCTGATCTAAATCGACTGCCCTTCCAAGTGCACTTCCAAGTGCACTTGCAGTGCAAAGTGGATTTGCCTTTCATAAATGACCCCCAAAGTGTTTATTGTGTCTGTAGTCAACATTTAACAAAAAGAAAATGTTTAAAATTAAACTCCAGAATTTTTATTCAGGGTGCAAAGATGGAATTAAACCTTTTTCTGGTTTCTATTGTTCTCCCTGTCCCTTTTTTGAAGACTACCAGTCACTCTTAGGCCCTGAAATGACACAGAAAATAAGGGCACATTTTACAAAGGGTGCACAGGCAGGAAAATAAACCCAACAAGTTATAATTCTTGACTCCTCTATCTACAACTAGAAGAAAACCTCTAGCTGGAGTTCCATTTTTCCAAAAATGTATAAGGTACAGCAAGTAACTACATCTCATAATGTGACCAGATTGATTATCAATGTTATTTGAACTTGCCTACAATATCAAATGTGCAAAACTATTTGCAGTAACCATTTAACTAGGTTGTATAGCTTTACCGCTAAGAGATTTCAAAGTGGTAGCAAAAGAACACTGGAATGGTGGTTTTAGTAGGTAGCCATGCTCTATAACAAAAGTTACTTGCTATACTTAGAAATCTATTTTCAGAAGCTTCAGATTTATAAATTTGTTGAAAATTAAGAAATGGTGGTTATTTATCCGCATGCCAATTGCTCCAAAACTCCATAAATCAATCCTACTACATTAAGTCAAAAACTTGTCACCTTATGAAAATTTCAATTACATTCTAAATTAAATCTATATGATTAAGTATTTATTTTTCCATTCAATGAGTCAGGGAACAAAGAATTCTTTCATCAATCTCATAAGTAAAATCAATACCAAATGTATATTTCAAGAATACTAGCAACCAAAGAAATGCAAACATTTTATATATTTATCTAGACACGCATACATAAAGTAGCTGTGTGGTGTAAGGTTTTAATACCTATATAATGTGACTGTACTTTGATTGAATTGAAGGATTAATCATGCAGGAACTAGGTAAATGGACAAATCTTGGAAATAAATTACATTGCTAGAGTAAGTCTGTAATGATCTTAACATTTTTAGAACACAACCTACATTGAGGCACAGTGGGGAAGAAATAGACATATGACACTATAAAGAGTATTTAATGCTAAAGAGTCTGATTGAGGCTGCAGCACTCAAACAGGTGGTAGGTAGGAGACCTAGGCTGCAGTAGAGGTTAATACAATTAGAGAGAACCGGTTTCAAGATGTTTTGAGACCTGACAAGGTCAACCCTTTAAAGTGGTTGTAAACTCTGTTACACCACTTGTACCTACAGGTAAGCCTATAATAAGGCTTACCTGTAAGTACTGTAAATATCTTCTAAACTTGCACAGTTTAGGAGATATTCACTATATGTGCCGCTGCCGACATCATCAGCGCATGTGCACTGAATAAACGGTCTGCTTGTACAGTTTCTTCAGTACCTGTGCCATGACTGGCTACACCTGCGCACATGTGCGGGAGTGACCTCATCACGGCTCCGGCAAATCACAGTGCTGAAGCCTGCGGACCCAGTAGTAACTCCAGTAAAAAATGAAGGCTGTGAGAGCGGAGTGCAGGCGGCACTGCAGGGCAAAGCTCCAAGATAAGTATTTCGTAATGAGCTAGTATTCAATGCATACTAGCTCATTATGCCTATGTCTTGCAGGTATTTATTTTATTTTATTTTTATGGAGGTTTACAACCTCTTTAAATGCATGAACATACACTTCCAAGTCCATAGACTTACCTTCAGCTTTCTTCCAGAGTTTAATACCTGGGTTGTTCTATTATGCATGTATTGTCTTAGGTTTAAAAGACTAACTACAAGTCACCAACTATCATGTTTTCACATCAGAGAGGTTGCCCATCATGAGATGCAAAAAATAAATTGCAGAGCGCCAGAACCTGACCTTTTATGATCTGACTGATATTTGCATTATGCAGAGCTTCAGTTTTTAAACTCTGGAAATTATGTGCAATCATGGGAAGATCCTGTTATTAAAATACCGTGGGGGATTGGTAATACCAGAATTTCTCCAGAAACTATTTAAAATACATCTGTCATGATACAAGTATAGAGATAGCCATTGCTTGGCCTCTTGCTAGAAATTATAGCTGTTTACCGGTCATACTGATGCTTTGGTTTCATTGATTTCTGAGCCAATGACACAGAATTCGTTCAAAGTCTTCCAACACTTTTCTGACACTTTAGTGGCCTTTAACAGATGAACTTAGATTAACCACAATGAAAGGGAAACATCATCTGCCCCCACTTCATGACCCTTCTTGTACCTATTTTCTTTTAGGACCCTTTCTAGCAGCAAACCCAAATTATTCAAAACTCTCTTTCTTAATCAATGATCCAATTTATATATACAAAAATACATATTTTTCCCTTGTTAAATGGTTTTATTTAGTTCACAAGGACAAACATAACAGATATGTCAATTGAACATAAAAGGACAGGAGCTCATTGTAACATAGGCTGGTTGGTGTATAGAGCGAGCAATAAGTAACAAAATATAACCAGGCATGTTGATGAAGGGCTGTGCGAGAGCACAGTCGAGGTTACTGTAGGTTATCCGGCCAAGCAAAAAGGAGTTGCTATGGAGAGACTGAGGGAAAAGCCTGTATTCTGTGAGACAGAGAGTTTCAAAACCATAGTAGGGGAAGAAAGGAAAGGTTGGAGACAAGGGGAATAGAGAGGAGAAGGAGTCCACAAGGTTGACCTGAAGACATCTTTTTTCATATACAAAGATTGTTTTTACACCATCTCCATGTGCTTTGCAGCAAGGTTGGCCACTTCCTCAGGAAAGATACATGAGCAGCACTGTTGGTGGTTGTGTTCCTACTAGCAGTGCTGAAGTAATCTGACCATAAAATGTGACCCGGCTCAAGTCAAGGTCTGTGCAGAAAAGCAGATCCATTCTCCACATGTGCTTTCATTCAAGCTTGCAGCTAAAGTTCTTATGGAACACAGGGGCATGACCTCTAACTAGCAGGAATAAAGATCTAGAGTCACATTAGAAAGCATTATTTTGCCAAAAAAGTAGCTGATGCTTGAAATGAGTACTCAGGTAATTTGCATTATCAGAAAATATGTAAGTGTAAACAAACAAAACCATGACTTGGAAAATTAGCATGGGCTATGACAAAGATCATTCCTACTCTTGAGTAACATAAAAACATAAACTGAAAATGAAGTTGAAACATTTATAATATTCACGCTTATTTTAATAATATACTCAATTCCTTCATTCCACTGTGCTATGAAAAAAAAGTGCCATAAAACCATCCTAGGACCTTATTAGTAATGAAGCGGGTTATGAGGGCTATCTGTAGTAGGGTTAAGAGTTTATTAAACCTACATTAGATGGTCATCCATTTTTTTCACCTCATTATAAAAATGTTTTTCAAATAACAATGTTCTAGGGCCATGCTGCATACTGATCATAAAATTCATAATTGTACTAAAGTTCGCCGTTGAAGGGTAATACATCTTGCAAATAGCATTTGGTCGAGCTGTCAGCTAAAACTTTCACAGATGCAGCAATCCATTGGATTGTCCTTTGAATTGTACCATCACAATGATAAAGTGTTATGTATAAGCTGGTCTTCTAATGGGTAATTTTTCCATGCTCCAGAAAATATCCTGCATTGATCATAAAATAACTGACCATGACTTCAGGCCATCTACATCCTGTCTCATATTATTATTATTATACTTCAGTGAAATGTATACATTATTTATGCTTCTCGTTCCAACGAATGTAAATTTTAATTCCTAATACTAAAATGGTATAATGACTTAAAATGTGTCCAGACCTCAGTGTTGTGTTTAATGGAATAAAACCACTAAACTTCTATTTAGAAGCCTTATTATTTCCTCCATTTAATAAAATTCAAATAAATTATAATTGCTTTCAACTGCCGTGGACATCATTGACCGTCTGTATAGTAATTCTGGTACTGAACAATAATTTCAGTTTAAGAAGTACAGTGCAAATGCAGATTGTCGTATGAATAATATATGAGACGGTAGTTTTTAAAAAAAATGTTCATTTGAGTTTTGGAAACCAAGTTAGTGCAGAGAATGGAGGGGGTGGTCCTCTCTATCCTCTTAATGCCTTTTCAGTGGACATTTTGTTGATGTCCATATAACCCTGGAAATACTAACATGCTAAATGCAATGGGTTATTAATTTCATGTATTAGAGAATTCACAGAAAAACTGTTTCTAAGGCAAACAGATAATGCAACAGAAAATAATGGCGCTGTTATGATGGGCAATTTTAGCTATCTAGTCATTCGTTGAGAGACTGACTCAAATAATGATACAAAAAAAAAAAAAAACATTTGGTCAATGTAAAGTCTAATTTCCCAATGCAGTGTTGTGTTATGAACTGAATAAATAAAGCAACAGTGACCATATGGGGTATGCTGGTCTCCCACAGTTTGCCGATTAATTGTCACAGCCTCTACCAGCCATTAAGGATTAAGTACTGGACTAATGGGAACAGCATACGAAGACCATTAAAAATGACTGGAGAGTGAGCATGGAAGATCTGTGAACCTTTGGTTTTGGGGCCCAAGACAACCAACCAGCTCTTTCATAGTAGGGACATACTCTATAGGCCAACAAAGAGAAGTACATAATTGTGCTACATAGGTTGGTGAGTGTGAGTGTTCCTAAAGGATATAAATGATTATAAAACATCATTTAACATCGTCCAGCATCAGCTTCCTATGAGGCTTTCAGCATTTGGTCACATGTCATCCCAGAGCCAGAAAGGAAGGTGGTGCTAGAAGATTACAATTGTAGGTCTTAATGGGGAGCAGAATTCTATAATGCCCAGCATAATAACTGACTACAGGTACTTCTCTGAATCATGTCTAAATGGTGGAATATCTCAACTCAGGGACATCAGCTGAAAATAACTTAATTAGTATTGGCCCAAGGGTTTAAATTGCCCTGTCCCTCAGCCAGTCCTTCTCCCTAAAGTAAAGACATAGCTCCTGAATGGCTGAGACACATCAGTGGTGCCATTGGCTCCCACTTCTGTCAATCAAAGTCAGTTAGTCAACCAGGAGAGAGAGCGGCGGGGCCAAACCGTGGCTCTGTGTCTGAATGGACACACAGAACTGTGGCTCGGCTGCCTTCATAGATATTTGCTTACTGTGGGTCACTTCACACTGGAGAGAGGGGCCAAGAAAGCCAGCGAAGGACCTGAGAAGAGAAGGAGTTGGGTTGCTCTGTACAAAACCACTGCACAGAGCAGTTAAGTATAACATTTTTGTTATTTAAAAAAAAAATAGACTTTAGTATCACTTTAAAGTAGTCTAAAAGTCAAGGCCATAGTCACAGTAAAGGTATAGTATAACTACCAGTCAAATGTTTTTAGAACAATCAAATTTTTCCAGTTTATATTGAAATGTATGCAATTTAATTCCTCAATGTAAATTTTTCACTCATCAAAGTATTCATCTTTTGCAGATATAACAGCTGATTACACCTGTGGCATTCTTTCTCCAAAAATCTAATTTTGTTCGGAAAGGTCTTCCCAACACTGAAGTTCCCTCAAATGTGTTGCACTTGTAGTTTGCTTTGCTTTCAGCCTTCTGTCCAGTTTGTCACAAATAGTGATTCGCACTAGAACTACTGAACAGAGAAAAAGTCCGGACTCTATGAAACAAACATGAAAAATCAGTAAAGTCCACATTTTGAAGGCTTATATGCAA